>NC_060188.1:42478336-42820836 GCF_021184085.1 Oncorhynchus gorbuscha | reverse complement strand
GGGCCACTCAAGGACATTCAGAGACTTTTCCCGAAGCCACTTGTCTTGGCTGTGTGCTTAGGGTTGTTGTCCTGTTGGAAGGTGAACCTTCGCCCCAGTCTGAGGTCCTGAGCGCTCTGGAGCAGGTTTTCAAGGATTTTGCTTTGTTCATCTTTCCCTTGATCTTGACTAGTCTCTCAGTCCCTGCAGCTAAAAAACATCCCCACAGCATGATGCTGCCAACACCATGCTTCACCGTAGAGATGGTGCCAGGTTTCTTCCAAACGTGACGTGTAGCATTCAGGCCAAAGTGCTCAATCTTGGTTTCGTCAGACCAGAGAATCTTGTTTCTCATGGTCTGAGAGTCCATTAGGTGCCTTTTGGCAAAATTCAAGCAGGCTGTCATGTGCCTTTACTGAGGAGTGGCTTCCGTCTGGCCACTCTACCATAAAGGCCTGATTGGTGGTGTGCTGTAAAGATAGTTGTCCTTCTGGAAGGTACTCCTATTTCCACAGAGGAACTCTGGTGCTCAGTTAGAGTGACCATCGGGTTCTTTGTCACCTCCCTGACCAAGGTCCTTCTCCCCGATTGCTCAGTTTGGTCAGGCGGCCAGCTCTAGGCAGACTCTTAGTGGTTCCAAACTTCTTCCATTTAAGAATGATGGAGACCACTTTGTTCTTGGGGACCTTCAATGTTGCAGAAATGTTTTGGTACACTTCCCCAGATCTGCGCCTCGACACAATCCTGTCTCGGAGCTCTACGGACAATTCATTCGACCTCATGGCTTGGTTTTTGCTCTCACATCCAATGTCAACTGTGGGACCTTGTATAGACAGGTGTGTGCCTTTCCAAATCATGTCCAATCAATTTAATTTACCACAGGTGGACTCCAATCAAGTTGTAGAAACATCTCATGGATGATCAATGGAAACAGGATGCACCGGAGCTCAATTTTGAGTCTAATAGCAAAGGGTCTTAATACTTATGTAAATAAGGTATTTCTGTTTTTTTATTTTTAATACATTTGCAAAAATGTAAATTACATGGAGTCATGTTGATCATTGACTGACTCACAGAATTATGTTATATAACCTAGACTGTATTGCTTTGAAATCCTCATAGCCCACAGTCAGTACAGGAAGCACTCAGGCTAGTGCAGAGAGTAGAGGGACTACTCTTTCATCTGTATTTGAGGCCTTACCCTTAAGTCTCTCAAATCCTGCTCTTAAGAGAAACCAAACACACACCGGAGTAGGAGAGAATCACAGGTGTCTGAGTGAAGTACAAACAGAATCAGTGTGCTAGTTTTGCTCAGCACTGCTTTACTGTCCAGCCTCACTTCATGTGACAAATAACTTTGCATTGAAATGATCGCTAACATTTGAAAGTGCTTGCTTCGGTTGCAGTGTTTGAAGATGAGGCACTTGTTTGCATTTACCTGTATATAAAAATATGGCAAAAATAAGTCTTCCTAACGCACATTTTCATCAACAATTTATTTTGTCTTTGTTGAGGAAATGTATTTCAATCCATGAATTATGAGTAGCAAGAGCTAATCCACTACCAAGGATGAATATGGGTGTCAGCTGGCTTGCCTGGGGGAACATGATATACAGACCTTTCTGTTATCTGATTTCATTTCGGTCACAGCTTCTTTGAGCTTTAATATGGCTTCTGAATGATAGATAGATAGAGAATAGATAGATAGAGAATAGATAGATATAGAGAATAGATAGATAGATAGAGAATAGATAGATAGATAGATAGATAGATAGATAGATAGATAGATAGATAGATAGATAGATAGATAGATAGATATAGATAGCAGCCAAGGCTGCTTCTCAGCAATCTCTGTATTCTTAAAATGTTGTGAAGACAACGAACTGGACGCAGATGTCGATTTAACATCTATTCTACGTTGGTTCTGCGGGAATTTCAGTGAAATGATGTGGAATCAATCTTGATTCAACCAGTGTCTGTGTTCCAAGCGGGAAGCTAATGGGTCATCCACAAAATGAGTCCTTTTTGTGTCCCTTTGATATTTTAAGTAGAAATTGTGCACCAATATGGAATTGTAAAAGCCTGTTATATTTATTTTTAAAAAGTGCCCTTTAATAAAGATCACGTGTCAAATTCAATCAGCCTTTTTAATATGAATAAGGACTTGCTAAAGTGCGAAAATTAAGCATTCTCTGTGACTTATAGGAGGATTTTAACCCACTTAACCCCAAACAGTTTTCACCATCATTGTAAAGCCTCGGATATTTTGTTCCTTCGACAAAGTAATTTCCTAGAGATTATTATTTATTTCATGTGATTAGTGATTCATTTTAAAGTAATAAAAAAAAAACTGTCCCTCATTTTAAGGTCAACCCTGTTAGATGAACAGAACTCTCATTCTAATATGGTGAAACTATAATTGCTTTATACATTTTTTCAAATGGAACGTTGAACATCTAACAGTAAAATCATGGGGTAAAAGCAGGAGAGAGAGAGAGAGAGAGAGAGAGAGAGAGAGAGAGAGAGAGAGAGAGAGAGAGAGAGAGAGAGAGAGAGAGAGAGAGAGAAGAGCACACTCTCACCTTCCCTCCCAACTTGTCTGTGTAGCTTGACACATCTCTCTGGATCTGACATATCTGTTGAAGCATGAGCAGTCAGCTGTAGGTCCTGCTCTACTACCTCCCGCTAATGAAACAGTCACACTTCCCTCAACTCAGGAGGAAATGGAACACGTTGTATTGTCTTTGCACCGTTCAGGGGCACAATGGTGACCTCAACAATAGCGAGTACATAGAACAGCGTCCCTGACATAGCACCCATCTGTCGATTTTCTAGTTTTAGACTGTAAGAAAAACCTTGCTTGGATTAATGAGCAGGATCATAAACTACAATACTCCAAAGAGAGCGAGGGAAACATCTGTAAAGATTTAGCCAGAAGGCATCTTCCATTTGTTTTGCTACTCTGAGGTTTCAATGAGAGGATGTCATCCTTGATCTTCTGCACTGTATGATCTCTGTCGTGTCAGATAGCTTCCTTATCCTTATGGCTCGACGTCTGTTCAGTTAACATCTTATGCCAATTAAGAACTTGCTATCTTTCTTCTGGTACTCAGTGTCTACATAAGGGCACAGGTTGTGAACACTCACAAAAAGCTCTGACGAAGGCCTTGAGGCCGACACGTAAAAGCTTCAAAATGAGCAGTGATACTCGCAAGAGCGGTGTGCAGGTTTCTTCTTTCTGTCTTATCTTATTCAACTGTTGCCATGCACCTGCAACAAAGAGAGCTCAGATGTGCCTTTTTGAATTTTTACTCTTTAACCATCCCAAAGCCACAGGCATAGAGTGATACGCAGAGGGGCAAGCAGCAGTTGCTACAACCTTGTCGAGTCCTTTCCCCTAACGAATTGAGGCTGTTCTGACAAACACTGTATAGCCCCAAGACATGGTTAAAACTATAATGTTGAGATCATGGATGCTCAGACCTTGCATCGATAGCTCTGTTTATGGATTTGAGATTGATCAGATTTCTCCAGCCCCATCCCTCAACTTTTGACCGAAACAGCGGCGGGGAATTGCTTGGTTATTGTTTCCACTGCTGTGTTAAAGTATATGGTGATTTTCTCCTCAGGTATAGAGAACAGGCATATGAGAAGTGCATGGATAAAAATGAGACCATTTTCTCGGTCAGTCTGTTCAGTCAGTGTTCCCGAAAACAACAACGAGTGGCAACGGGATTGAGCGATCTGACGCAAAGCCAGATCATGTGCAGTGTGTGCAGCACTCGCATCCCTCAGAATGCGACTCGTCGCCAAACTGAGTCAGGCACCCACTCTGTGTAAGATGTCATCGCTCTGTGGCCAATTGTCCCGTCTCCAGGAGATTAGTGGTGAAGGATGGAGAAGCTGATCTAAACCCACAGGCAGGCAGGCCGCAGCCCTCTGCTTTGTGCCAGTCTCCCAGCCAGGCAGGTCCAGACTGACAGAGACAGAGGGATGGGGAGACACGAGGCCCCGGCTAGCATTGTCCTGGGCTGTCCCCCAAAATGGCACCCTATTCCCTATTTTGTGCTCTACTTTTGACCAAAGTATTGTACTACATAGGGAATAGGGTGCCATTTGGGACACTGCCCTGGTCTCCCTCTGCCCAGGTCCGCCTGGGTATCTCTGGACATTAGTCTCTGACTGAGGGAAGACAGTGAAGACCAGGCCAGAGCACAGAGCAGATGCACTTTCATCCCAGAGAATGGGATTGGTCTCAGATGAAATTGTATTGACACAGATTTTAGGTTGGGGGATAAATAACACTCATGGGATATTGAGATGATATTCCCCACACATATTGAGTTGTGAGCTTCATTCAAACTAAACAGAAATGGTCAAAAGTATAGAAAATGTAAACAAACTTGTTAACCCTCAGGAGCCCTATTCTATCTTGGATCCCAATTCTATCTTGGATCCCTATTGAATATTGGATCCCTATTCTATCTTGAATCACAATTGTATTTCGCAACGATTTGCTTTTGAGAATGTTTTTTCCCCCACTTCTTTCTAAAAGGACCATGAAAAAGAGGGTAAATGAATCATTTCCTCTGCAGTTTATGTGAATCAATATAAGACCTGATCATCTCAGATAATCTGCGGAAACTAATAAATAATTTTTGGAGTACACTAAAACCAAAACACAGAGTGGAAAACAGAGCGACCCTATAGAAGTCTCATTTTACGATTGATTGAAATACCATCAATTGTGGAATCTTCCCACACCCAGTGTTAACCAACAGACGTTCCATCTATAGCCTTTTGGAGGGAAATGTCAGATCAACAGAGGGAGGGAGGGAGGGAGGGAGGAGGGAGGGAAGGAAGGAAGGAAGGAAGGAGGGAGGGAGGGAGGGAGGGAGGGAAGGAAGGAAGGAAGGAAGGAAGGAAGGAAGGAAGGAAGGAAGGAAGGAAGGAAGGAAGGTAGGGTCCAACGAGCAGAGCAGTCGATGGGCAATTCAGCATACTGACAAACAATTACCAGTTCTCCTTTCCTATGAAGTGGCGAGGCAGAACACCGCTTACATACAAGTCAAGTACCATCTACTATACTGTCTAAACACAGATTCAGACATAACTCAATTATGAGAGCCAGATGTGAGGAGCATTGTGACTGCAGTATATTAAAAAAATACAGTACATACTGTTACTCTATTGTGCATTTTGATGATCAGGAAACAGTGGTGCACAGAGTTTAAAACGATTCATGGTTTGATTCACAAATTACGGATATAAAGAACTGTTGCTATGGCAGCAGGCTGTCAAACAAATTAGATGTAGCTTTTACTTTCCAGGTCCGTGTGCAGATAAGACAGTTAATTACCAACATAAACATTAGAAAATGAAATGGAATGACAACCTATAACTTTAATGTGTGAGCTATCATCACTCCAAGAGTGGCTACATAGCCTACCTCTCACATAACAAATATTTTCTAAATTATTGCACATTGGTTGGACTGCAAGGTATTAAATACTGATTCCTTACTTTGTCCTAATTTTGTTGTGTTCCAACCTGAATTTAAAATGTATTAAATTTAGATGCTTTGTCACTGGCTAAAACACAACACCCTATAATGTCAAAGTGGAATTATGTTTTTTTGTTTGTTATTTTGTACAAATAAATACAAAATTGAAATCTGAAATACCTTAAATCAATAAGTATTCAACCCCTTTGTTATGGCAAGCCTAAATAAGCTCAGGAGTGAAAATATACTTAATTACTTCACATAATACGTTGCATGGATTCACTCTGTGTGCAATAAAAGTGTTTAACATGATTTTTGAATTACTACCTCATCTCTGTACCCCACACATACAGAAAAGGTCACTCAGTTGAGCAGCACATTTCAAACACAGACATGGGAGGTTTTTCCAATGCCTTGCAAAGAAGGGAACCTGTTGGTAGATGTAAAAAAAAAGCAGACACTGAATATCCCTTTGAGCACGGTGAAGTTTTTAATTTCCCATTGGATGGTGTATCAATACACTCATTCACAACAAAGATGCAAGCATCCTTCCTAACCTCTGTCCGGCAAAAGAAAGGAAACCGCTTAGGAATTTCACGATGAGGCCAATAGTGACTTTAAAACACTTCAAGTTTAATCGCTGTGATAGGAGAAAACTGAAGATGGATCAACAACATTGTAGTTACTCCACAATACTAACCTAATTGACAGAGTGAAAAGAAGGACATCTGTACAGAATACAAAATATTCCCAAAACATGCATCCTGTTTGCAACAATGCACGAAAGTAATACTGCAAAGAAAATTGGCAAAGCAATTCACTTTTGTCCTGAATACAAAGTGCAAATCCAATACAACACATTGTTGAGTACCACTCTCCATATTTTCTCTCCACTCTCCATGTTATGGGTATACGTGTAATCATTAGGGCTGGGGAGTTTTTCAAGAAAAAGAAAAAAAGAAGAAATGGAATTGAGCTAAGCACACACAAAATCCTAGAGGAAAACCTGGTTCGCTCTGCTTTGCACCCGACACTGGGAGATTAATTCACTTTTCAGCAGGACAATAACCTAAAACACGAGGCCAAATCTACGCTGGAGTTGCTTACCAAATCATATCAAAGTTTATCTGTCACGTGCGCTGAATACAACAGGTGACAGTGAATGTTCCTGAATGGGTATTCATACTTTCTGAAGGCACTGTATATACCCATGTTGACCTGAATCGTTCCCTCTACTTCAATATGAAATAAGAAACAAGCAATAGCATTTGAAAGTCTTTCGTTTATCACGGGTGCCTTTGGAGAAAGACATATATTAAAAAGAGAGTCAACTGAGAGTCAACAACTACCTACATCTAATTAAACAAAACTCAATCAAAACTTTTCATTTTCAGCTGGTGGCAAAAGGGTAAGTTTTAGAACTCGTCCAATTTTTTAAAAATATAAATAAATAAATGTTGTGATGGCCAACAGCCAAGAGTTGTAGAGCTTTCTCCTGAATTATGCCATTTGTTTTCCAATTCTAAAAGCCTCCAAGGGCTGCTTTCAACATATTTCAGAAGCTCTGCAAAGTGAGAGGGAGGAGAAGCAGGAGAAGAAAAGAGGAAAGGATAGGGTGGGGGAAGAGGGAGAGGAGAGAGAGAGAGAAGATGAGGGAGAGAGAGAGAGAAAAGGTGGTAGAGGGAGCAGAGGGGTTGTGGGGCATCATGTATTCCTAATAGAGCTGGCTTCAGAGAGTATTGCATCCTCCTGTGGAAAGAGAGAGAGCAGAAGACTGAGTGTGTTGCCCATACAGCCTTCCTCGCTCCTCTCCCCTCTCTCTTCTCCTCTGCCGTCCTCTCTCCTTTCTCCCCATCTTCCCTCCTCAACACAGAGCCCAGACAGACACACATTTCATGGTTTGATGGCTTCTCTGTGTGATGCCACCGCCTGATAGCTTATCTGCAGGGTTCTTCTTTGGTTGGAGTTCAGTCCAGTAATCAGAGGGGCGGGGGGGGGCAGCCATTGACAAAGGCCCGCCGATGAGGAGATCAGATCAAGTGATAGAGAACACGGGCACAAACATGGGAGGGACAGGCTGGGATGGCAGGGGCCGGGAGGATGGCCCGGCATTAGAAAAGAGTTGGGCGTTCATGGTAAACGTGATCTAAATGTGCCATAATTGAGCGTTACCTGTCCCAGTAGCCCGTTGTATGAGTCACATTGTGAGTCTTATCTCTCTCAACACATGGCTGCGCTCGGGAATCAAATCTGCAGCCAATCACTCGCCTCATAATAAAGAGAAACACGGCATCAGGGAAGCAGGCAGCCTATAAGCCTTGATTCATCCGCTCCAGCATCCAGCAGCTCGCCTTCAGCCGGCTTCGCCTCCCTCACACAGCTATCGCCCTCCTCTCCTCATGGTGCAATAAGTCCCTGTGCCAGTGTGGAGCTTCTCTGGATGGCATTGTTGAAAGACGTGGCGGCAGACAGAGCCTTTCCTCTGATTAAGTCATTACAGGCCAGGGGAAGAATGAGCAGAGCAGGCCCTGGGTGGAGGAAGAAAGCCCTGATAGGGATTATGACTGCACCCTAGTGGCCACAGATAGATTTAAAGAGGCCCGGGCCTGTAGGGATTTGTTTCACATCTCCTATCATGCTCTCAAGTTTTATTGTCTGTGACTTTGAGATTGGGATTTTCTATTGACTTTGAGTCGCTTAAGAAGGCTTGACATATTACCCACCATTCCCCCCAATGCGAGACACAATCACACACACACACGCAACAAAGCAATACAAGCAAAACAACAAATTCTGAGACCTTGACTAATGAAGGCAATTGTGTTGATGTATGTCGCTCTGGGGGCTAAGAGAATGTACAGCACAGTGTGTTTTACCTTGTTTAGCCCATTGTTCCATTTGAAATGGAGTTAGGAGAAATAGCCATTTTCGTCCGGCGCACAACAGCCCACGTTTTTTTGATGAATGTTAATGCCTTCCCAGAGCACACAAAGTAGTCTGGGGGCATCCAGAGAGGGAAGGCTGGTGCCTGGTCCAAAATAAGGCCCAAGAAGAAAACTGTGTAATCCAGCTTTTCTATAAAATCCTTTTTTCCTAAATGTCACGTTGAATCCGGACAAAGCATTTACATGGCAACATGTAACAACGTAGCATTGTTTTCCAGTTAAGATGTCAAGGGAGTGATTTAGTTGTTGGCAAAGTGGATTTGGAGCATGATTCACACACCCTTTCTGTCAGAGTGGAATGAACAGCATGTTTACAAGGCAGGTATCGACCCAGTCCACTGGGATGAGCTTGTTTGATGCTTGTCTGGTCTGGAGCATTTGACTCAGATTACTGTTCATTTGATTAATATGGGTAGAGAATTCCATGTAATGTCCTGGGGAAAGAGAAATAGAATTATATAAGGTAAGACAAAATAGATCACAGGATTTAGAGTCACTGCTCCAGTCTCCGCAATCAATTTACTTGCACGTGATAGAACGCTACATTATAGCTGGTCTCATCAGATAACCTGGCACATTAGACTTAACCTCACCAATTGACAACACATTCTGTCTTGGCCTATCAAAGAGTCTTTATATCCACCAAACAATGGCATTTCTTAAAGGTGCAATATGCAGAAATAGTTCCTCCATTTCCCGGTTGCTAAATGAAGAAAAAAAATGAAACTTAAGAATGGGAAGCACAGAAATAGCGCACATAGAACATATCTGCCACTTCTTAGACTTGCTTTCAATTAAAATTACAGATCTACAACTCACATTACTATCTGAATTTGGTCAGGTCACACACAAAATTACATACAGCAGATTTAAAATAGGTCAACCCTGGCCGCAAGAGGGATATTTTAAACAAAGGTTTACTGTTGTTCCGTGGGTCTACAACAAAACATTGTGTGCCAATATTGCATTGATACATCCTTGACTAAGCTACGAGCTACTAGTACTAACATTAGACAAAATGTTCACGTTTTCGCATATATAACAAAATCCCACTATTTTTGCTCATCTGTTTCACCCACATCCAGGTGGTTTTTCGTTAAAAAAAATATATAAATGAGGTCATTACAAGATGTACGTTTATTATAAAGATCAAGAGCCTTACGGACTTGTCATAACCATTGCTTCAAGGTGGCACACACTGCTACAGTGGTTGACTTGGGTTTGAGCCCCCTAGCATCAAGCGTTCACTGCTGGTACTTGATGCTCGATTCAAAACGCATATGTGACAAAGTGGATGATTATAATAATGCATGCTAAGAGTTGCACATCTACACTGACTTTTCAAAACATCAAGAACACCTGCTCTTTCCATGACATAGTCTGACCAGGTGAATCCAGGTGAAAGCTATGGATCCCTTGTTAAATGTCACTTGTTAAATCAACTTCAATCAGTGTAGATGAAGGGGAGGAGACCGGTTGAAGGGGGATTTCTAAGCCTTGAAACAATTGAGACAGACTGTGTATGTGTGCCATTTAGAAAGTGGAATGTGCAAGAAAGACTTGGAAGTGCCTTTGAATAGAGAATGGTAGTAGGTGCCAGGCGTACTGGTTTGTGCCAAGAACAGCAACGTTGCTGGGTTGTTCATGCTCAACAGTTTCCTGTGTGTATCAAGAATGGTCCGCCATCAGCCACCAGCCAAAAATGGACATCCAGCCATTCAGCGTTGCTTGATACATCCAGCCAACTTGATACAACTGTGGGAAGCATTGTAGACGACCTGGGCCAGCATCCCTGTGGAACGCTTTTGACACCTTGTAGAGTCCATGCCCTGACGAATTGCGACTGTTTTGAGGGCAAGTGAGAGGGTGGGGTGCAACTCAGTATTAGGAAGGTGTTCCTAATGTTTGGTGTACTCAGTCTAAGTTTTGCCCACATGAGAAATTAAGCGGGGTTTTTCGTCTAACAGTGTTGTTAGCATAGGGTTAAGTTTACCAGGTTATCTGATGGGAAAAGCGAACAAGTGGCGTTTTATCACAGGAACTACACCAACGATTTGAATTGGTTGATGAGGATTTTGAGGCTGAGAAACAGTAAACTGTTTCTAATGTCCCCAGTATATTTTGACAGCAATTTTATGCACCATAAACTAAACCATATCATCCAAGCACCTCACATTAACATAATCTCCCATTTTATATGACTGGTTTTACCTCAGCAGCCAGCGTAACAGTCATGTGTTTGACGCCCAAGGTTATTGCCTGTATGAGATGTGCAGTATGAAACCAGGGAAAGCTCTGTCAGTCATCACTGTGTTAGCCATACATTGTACATTGAGACTTTATTCAGCCAAGCATAGTCTTACAGGGGGTGGTGGTCGATCTCTTTCTGACTAGTCCTCTGGGTCTTTCAACAGTAACGTACTTTTCTCCTCCCGTGCTCCCGAGACCATGGGAAAGAGTGAAATTAACATTTCATTATACACGTATTGATTTGTAGCTTTTCATGTTGCCAATGTACATTTTCTCAAGGTGATGGAGATGATCATATGAAGACGACTTCTGGAGAGAAAAAAAAATAGATTTTCAAATCAAGGAGGTGTCGAATGGAGAGAGGTGAACAAACACCCACACATCAGGTCACAGAGCAAACAGAGGAAAGAGAGTCCCAGGGGAAAAGACAGAACAACACACAGTATACTCAGTTCCTGTCTTCATTTTATATTCGGTATTTCACATACTCAGGTCAGTAAAGTGTAGAAGTGGTCATTATGAAACCCAATGCTGTCTATTTTTCATCCCTAAAACGCTGGTTGTCACTGGTTTGTAAGGTATGTGTCAAGAACAGATAGCATGGCTTCATGTTGCTGCGGCAGAGACTGCTAATCAAACACACAAGCAGAATGACCATGAGATCCCAAGTGGATGGAGTGGCTACTTAAAAGGCTGCAATGGAAGATGAGAAAAAACAAAGACTCCTTCTGACCAGCCTTCTCTCTCTCTCTCTCTCTCTCTCTCTCTCTCTCTCTCTCTGGTGCATGCTGGGTGTTTTTGGAGTTTGAGTGTTTGGTGTGGAAAGCTCTAAACTAACTAACTTTCTTGATTCTATTCTTTTCTTTACATGTTATTTTCTATGGTGGAGGGTTAATGCAATATTTGTTTTTAGCGGTATCCAAAGTTTTTTTTTCAAAGTTAGGGTGGAAGAGGACAGAGTAACGTTCCGGGGGGTTGCAAGGTCTAGTGTGCGCAATGGCTTCTCAGCCTAGCGCGCAGGAGACGCTGTCGATACAGCATGGATTCAGGTGTGTTCCTGAGAACGGAGTTAAGGTGGAGGAGGTTCTGCTCGCGGTCGGTGAACAGGTAGGAGCTGAGTTTATACATTCTGCTTCTAGAATGAACAAGGCTGTGGTTGTGTTCATGAAAAGGGCTAATTTGGTCGGTAGGCTAATTGCTAGCGGAATATTTGTAAGGGATGTGTTGGTGTCAATTTCACCTCTCTCTACCCCTTCAACAAGAGTTGTAGTGGCAAATTTGCCTCCGTTTATTACGGATGATCAAATTAGGAAAGAGCTGAGTCGTTTTGGTAAGTTTGCTAGCGGTTTCCGTGTACTGTCAGCAGGTTTTCAGGCAGATGCCGTTAAGCACGTTGTTTCATTCAGGAGGCAAGTGTTTATGTTTCTGAACAATAATGAGCAACAGCTAAATGTGCATTTTAAAGTGAGGCATGGGGAGGGGCTCTATGCAGGTTTTGCCAGCACAGATAGTCTACAGTGTTTTGAATGTGGGGATTTGGGGCACAAGAGCTTTGCGTGCCCACATAAAGGCCATAGACAAGGGGAGGGTACGAGCGCAAGGGGGGGAAATCGAGGTCAAAATGCAGGGGGTAAGGAGATGCAGACAGCAGAGGCTGGGCCTAGTCAGTCTAGAGATGGTGGTGTAGATGAGGCTGGGTCTAGTCAGGCTAGAGATGGTGGAGAAGCAGAGGCTGGGTCTAGTCAGGCTAGAGATGGTGGGGTAGCTGAGGCTGGGCCTAGACATGCTATGGAGGGTGGTATAGCTGAGGCTGGCCCTAGTCATGCTATGGAGGGTGTTGTAGCTGAGGCTGGCCCTAGTCATGCTATGGAGGGTGGTATAGCTGAGGCTGGCCCTAGTCATGCTATGGAGGGTGTTGTAGCTGAGGCTGGCCCTAGTCATGCTATGGAGGGTGGTGCAGATGATACTGCGTCTAGTCAGGTTATTCTAGTGGATGAGGAGAGTATAGTGGGGAAGTGTAAGAGATTAGGGGAGGAGGAGGAGGGTGTCAAGAGGAAAAAGAAAAAGGGTGTGGACAAAGGCACCATGGAAATGTTGCCTGTTGCTGTGGGTGAGGCCCTAACCAGAGAGAAAGGGCAGGTGGTCAGGGTGGGAGATAGAGAAGAGGAGGAAAGTGAGTCTGAGGAAGAGGATGAGGAGGTATTTTTTTCAGACTCCTCTTGAATTGGCCCGGAGCTGACAGCCAGTCAACCAGAGGGGTCTAAGTACACGTTGAGAGAACTGACAAGGTTCCTGAATGAGACTAAGGGGAAAAAGTTAATCTTGAGGCTTTTTTCCTGATCCTTGAAAGTTTGTAAGATCAGTACAACATGCTATGAGAAATGAGGGGCATGGTGTCCTCTCACCCAAGAAACGGTTTAGGTTGAGGAAGTGGGTCACAACAGTGCGTAAAGGTTTACCTTCAGACACTGTTTAAATGTTTAATTTCTTACTGACACTGGGGCTTTTTGAGCTTTGCTATTGGTCTATTTCTCTGCTGGCTTTTCTCCCACTTCTTATGGAGACTCTTCGGGTAGGCTCGCTCAATATAAATGGCGCCAGAGATGCGGGAAAGAGGAGTGTGTTGAGTGAATATGTAAAACATAAACAAGTACAGGTGTTGTTTCTGCAGGAGACACATAGTGATGTGGTGAATGAAGTTGATTGGGGGCTCTGGTGGAAAGGGGCAAGTGTGTTGAGCCATGAGACAAATCTTAGTGCAGGGGTGGCAGTCCTTTTTGCACCGGGTCTGGCTGTAAAAATTTGCTCCTCAAAGGAGGTGTGTAGGGGTAGGTTGCTTGTTGTTAAAGCAGAAATTAACAACATGTGTTTTGTCTTTATAAATGTGTATGCGCCTAACACAGGGAGAGAAAGAGAGGTTCTATTTGGGAGTCTTAGACAGGAACTCTCACAAGTAGCGCCTGAGGAGACGCTGGTGATCGGAGGTGACTGGAACTGTACAATGGATTTTACAAAAGACAGAAATGGGGAAGAACCTCATTCAGTGTCAGTGGGAGTGTTAAGGGACATCTTTAATCAGTTTGACCTAGTGGATGTTTGGAGAACTAAACATCCAAACACAAGACAGTATACGTGGGTGAAGGTTTTTGGGGCTAGGGTGAGTGCAGCTCGAGTTGATCGTTTTTACATGTCCAGTAATCAGAGCAATAGGCTTCTGGGTGCTACCATTCTCCCAGTGGGGTTTTCGGATCACCACCTAACCATGGCTCGGCTGTCTATTTCACCAGGGCCCCGGCAGGCATCTTATTGGAAGTTCAATGTAAAGCTCTTACAAGATGCCACTTTTTGCTCAGGTTTCCAGACTTTTTGGGAAAGATGGGGGCAGCGAAGAGAGGAGTATGAGTCTCTGAGTCAGTGGTGGGATGTGGGGAAAGTGCAAATTCGGCTTTTCTGTCAACAGTACACAGCTCTCTCATCCTCAGAGGCTAGGAGAGTGTTGGGGGAACTAGAGCGGTGTATTAGTGAGATGGAGGTAGAGATGGTGGGGCAAGGCAATGTAGGCCTCCAGGCTAACTTAGTCGAATTACGTAGGGACCTGGGCAGTTTTTTCCAGGTTAAAGCAAAGGGAGCACTTGTAAGAGCTAGGTTCTCCATGCTCAAGGAGATGGATGCTCCCAGCTCCTTCTTCTTTGGTTTGGAAAGACAGAGCAGTGAAGCCAAGGGTATGCATTGTCTACGGCTGTCTGATGGCCGGGTGACCTCTGTGGTGGGGGAGATGCGGGAGCGGACTGTGGAGTTTTATACTGAATTGTATAGGGCAGAAATGTGTGATCCTATGTGTGCTCAGGTCTTGTTCGCAGAGGGATGAAATGGACATTCCTCTGTTGTCACATGAACTGGCAGAGGCAGTAACCCAGATGTCCCCCGGTCGTGCACCCGGGGTTGATGGACTTCCAGTGGAATTTTACAAAAAATCTGGGGAACAATTGGACAGGATTTCCTTTGCATGTTGCGAGAATGCGTCGGGGTAGGAGAGTTGCCGATGAGCTGCCGTCGGGCGGCTCTGACTCTCTTGCCCAAAAAAGGGGACTGTGAACTTAAGAACTGGAGGCCTGTGGCATTACTCTGTGCGGACTACAAGATTTTTGCCAAGGTCCTCTCTAACAGACTGAAGTCCCATCTGGACTCTATAATACACAAGGACCAGACATATTGTGTACCGGGACGCTCAATCACGGACAACTTGTTCTTAATTAGGGACATGTTGGACTTGTCGAGAGGTTCTAATGTGAACTTTGGACTGGTCTCTTTAGATCAAGAGAAGGCTTTTGATAGAGTGGATCATGAGTATCTGTTTAATGTGATGTCTGTGTTTGGGTTTGGTAAGAGTTTTGTGACCTGTGTGAAGCTGTTGTATGCAGGGGCGTCATGTATGGTTAAGGTGGGAGGGGGGCTCAGTAGGCCAGTCTGGGTGAGACGGGGCATTAGACAAGGATGCCCTCTATCTGGGCAGATGTACACACTAGCCATTGAGCCTTTTTTAGGACTGCTACGCAGGAGACTGCGGGGAGTGTGCTGGACAGGCATGGATGTGGTGACAGGAATTGCAGTCTCAGCATATGCAGATGATGTTTCTGTGATGGTCAGGGATGGGCAAGATATGCAGGAACTAGAGACCAGTCTGAAGGTGTATGAGGGAGCTTCATCAGCTAAGGTAAACTGGGGAAAGAGCAAAGCTCTGTTATGTGGGGC
Organism: Oncorhynchus gorbuscha; assembly: GCF_021184085.1. Taxonomy (NCBI): domain Eukaryota; kingdom Metazoa; phylum Chordata; class Actinopteri; order Salmoniformes; family Salmonidae; genus Oncorhynchus; species Oncorhynchus gorbuscha. The sequence goes on along the minus strand of NC_060188.1, from coordinate 42,805,407 downwards.
ATGGGGGATAGGGCTCCTCCTCTGCTTCCAGGGGTTTGCAGTGGGGTTGTGAAGGGCTTAAAGTGTTGGGGGTGTACCTGGGCTCGGAGAGGTGGGTCAGTAAGAACTGGGAGGGGCTGACACAGGCAGTGGTGTCAAGACTGGCCAGGTGGAGGTGGCTCCTGTCCCAAGTGTCATATAGAGGGAGGGTGCTGATAATCAACAACCTGGTGGCATCTTCCTTGTGGCATAAACTGGCTGTCCTCAACCCCCCCGCTGGTCTGCTTGCAGACCTGCAACGCAAGCTGGTGGACTTTTCTTTGGTCGGGACATCACTGGCTGAAGGCAGTAGTTTTGTACATGACCGTCCACGAAGGAGGACAGGGCCTGGTGGAACTGGAGAGCAGGATGGCTGCTTTCCGACTAAAGGCGATGCAGAGACTGCTGTACCACACTGATGTTGGCTGGAGGGAACCAGCATGCGCGCTGCTGAGGAGAGCTGGCGGATTAGGGTTGGACCGGCAGCTGTTCCTCACGAAGCTGGAGAGGCTGAGTACAGCAGGTCTCTCAGAGTTTTACTCTGCGGTGCTGAGGGCCTGGCAGCTGCTAAGGCCCACACGAGAAGGGGATGTGGAGCCTGGGCAGTGGGTGTGGGAGGAGCCCATCTTCTACAACCCAGCCATCCCTTTGAGATCGGTTCAGTCGGCCACCCTGCAGAGGCAACTGATGGCAGGGGGTTTACAAAGGCTGGGTGACCTGAGACTGCTGGGAGAGGAGGGGTGGAAAACCCCGGAGGTCTTGGCGCAACAAACAGGAATAACGTCTCTTAGGCTGCTGGAGAGATTCCTGGAGGAGGTCCAGGAGGCACTGTCTGAGCCGGTAAGGGGGGGTGTTTGAGAGGCCAAAGGGAGAGGGGCCACCAATGTTCCCGCCACTGCAGGTGACGGCAGAGACTGGAGACTGGCAAGGGGGTCTGGAGGACTTGTTAGATTTTAACACTCCGAGCCTGCGGGAGTTTGAGGGGGTGGGAGGTAAAGCCCTCTACAACCTCTGCGTTAAGGTGAGGAGCATTAGAAGCCTAACAGGAGTGAAGGCACATCAGTGGCAGGGGGTATGTGGGGCGGAGAGTATGGTGGGTTTTAGATGGAGGGGGCTCTACAAACCCCCAGTACCAAAGAGGTCAGGGGACCTCCAGTGGAGGGTTCTTCATGGAGCCCTGGCCACTAACAGCTGGTTGGCACGGGTTGATCCGGGAATTGGGCAGGGGTGTCCTTTCTGTCAAATGAAAGAAACTGTAATTCATGTGTTTTCTGTGTGCACCAGGTTAATGCCATTAATGTCTCTGTTGGAATGTCTGTGTGACAGGTTGGGGGTGGTTTTTGCTGTTGGGATGTTTATAATGGGATACAGGTATTCGAGTAAGGAGAAAGAAAAATGTGTTTTGTTGAATTTTCTGTTTGCTCAGGCAAAGTTAGCTATTTGGCTAACAAGGAGGAACAGGGTCAAAGGTGGGGGATAACAGACCCTTTACTACTGTTTCATGGGATGGTCTCTGCGCGCCTTAGGGTTGAGTTTGAGTTCTATAAAATGATCAAATGTGTGGAGATGTTTGAGGAGATATGGTGTGTTGGGGGGGCTGTCTGTATTGCTGGGGAAGATGTTTTGGATATACGGTTGTAGGAGAGGGTTTTTGTGTATTTTTATTTATTTATTTATTTTTTATTTATTTTAGGAGTGGGGGGTGAGTTTTAAATGAATTAAGAATGTTTCAATAAAGCAAGACCAAAAGTCAAAGTCTCTCTCTCTCTCTCTCTCTCTCTCTCTCTCTCTCTGTCTGTCTGTCTGTCTGTCTGTCTGTCTGTCTGTCTGTCTGTCTGTCTGTCTGTCTGTCTGTCTGTCTGTCTGTCTGTCTGTCTGTCTGTCTGTCTGTCTGTCTGTCTGTCTGTCTGTCTGTCTGTCTGTCTGTCTGTCTGTCTGTCTGTCTGTCTGTCTGTCTGTCTGTCTGTCTGTCTGTCTGTCTGTCTGTCTGTCTGTCTGTCTGTCTGTCTGTCTGTCTGTCTGTCTGTCTGTCTGTCTGTCTGTCTGTCTGTCTGTCTGTCTGTCTGTGTCTCTCTCTCTCTCTCTCGTGGTTTCACAAAAGGCCTCTGTTTTTGTCCTCAGACATTGCCTACATATTACATCGAGAGGAATACAAATTAGCTTCCCTGGGCTTCCCTGTAAAAAGTTTCATGACGACGACCATTCTGACTATAGATGATGAGAGTGAGGGACATGGTTGTCTTTTGCATCCTCCAAAACTCTAATCCTGCCGTTCATTCAAAGTAACACAGCCTCTCTTTAGGGATCACAAGTTAGAGCAGGACAGAGAGAAACTTTGAAACTTCAATTGTCACTCCCACATCGCCCCAAATAATGCATTGAGTCCTTTCCTAGACAGATAATCGGTTACAATTTGTTCAAGCCCCTCTTGACAAACTGCTCCATTTCTCCTGTTTAGAGCAGTGTGAGGTGTTGTAGTCGAGCCTGGCACTCCTCAGCGACTGTCATTGTTTTCCATTTGTGACGACAGCACCACCTCCTCCACTCAGGCAGCACACTCCGGGGAGACGAGGCTTCTAGATCTGCTGCCGATCTGCCGTGCTGCCGCACTGCTCCAGCGGCCTGGGAGTGGAGTCAATCTACCCTCCCAAACTCCATCTCCATATGCAGCAGGAGGAGGGAGCGACAGACACCATTGCGGAACTATTCGAGACTGAGCGCGCCTAGTGTGAAACTGCTGTAGCGTGCCACGCTACCGGTGCTTACAGGAGTGGCCCTGCTGTGCATAGAATTCAATTTATTTTCCTTTTTACATTCAGGGGATGTCTACTTTACGCGTGCACATACTCTGTTCCACTAGTAGACCTTGATTTTGCCAGAAAACCTCTCTGATAGTGTAAGAAAGTGTGTACGGTGTGATCAACTGTGAAATCCGAGTACTAGTTTGATCTTAAATGTGTCTCTTTTCAAACAACTACCTCATAGTTTTGGTATGAAAGATAGAGATGATGGACCATCACACACATACACACATAGGAGAACTCAATTATAAAAGCCTTTAATGGGTCATATGTTCTATGATGGAGTCTATATGATGTATTGGGCAATCTCTGCACTGCACTGCCCCGAGCCCTCAATCCTCCCCCTTTCAAAACATTCACGTGATCTAATTCCACCTGCAGCGCTGGGAAGAGAGTGTGTGATGCATGCCTGTGCCAGCCTAATGTTGTTGCAGAGGGCTCAATAACCCTGTACCAGACTCCCTGGATGACACAAGACCCCAAAACTGCAGGCTTTACAGCCTCATGCTCTCCACTAGACCCTGGCCATCAGTCATCTTATTGAGGTTTGATTCCCAGGTAATGGTCTTATTTGGGTGTGTGCCTCAGCAGTCACACTTAGCTTTCAGTAGGGGTCTGTGATGATGCCGGCTACCTCTGATCTCTCTTCAGCTCGAAAATAACAGAAGGGACACTGCAGGCCACTGTGTAGGGTGGAGACAGGAAAGAGGTTGAGCTATAACAAAGATTATTTACTTCTATTTACCAAGTCTAGTGAACGCTAATCATGTTGAAATACAATAACTATCAGTTCAAAGTGACTTGTAACCTGGACATCAATCATCATAAATGGAATATACAGTGCAGAATGGAAGGTTAGAATGTAGAATGTTTGTACTGTAATTCATACCTCCGGTGTGGAATGTGTGTACTGTAATTCATACCTCGGGTGTAGAATGTGTGCACTGTAATTCATACCTCGGGTGTAGAATGTGTGTACTGTAATTCATACCTCCGGTGTAGAATGTGTGTACTGTAATTCATACCTCCGGTGTAGAATGTGTGTACTGTAATTCATACCTCCGGTGTAGAATGGAAGGTTAGATTGTAGAATGTTTGTACTGTAATTCATACCTCCGGTGTAGAATGTGTCTACTGTAATTCATACCTCCGGTGTAGAACAGAAGGTTAGAATGTAGAATGTGTGTACTGTAGTTCATACCTCCAGTGTAGAACAGAAGGTTAGAATGTAGAATGTGTGTACTGTAGTTCATACCTCCGGTCTAGAATGGAAGGTTAGAATGTAGAATGTGTGTACTGTAGTTCATACCTCCGGTGTAGAATGGAAGGTTAGAATGTAGAATGTTTGTACTGTAAGTCATACCTCCGGTGTAGAATGTGTCTACTGTAATTCATACCTCCGGTGTAGAACAGAAGGTTAGAATGTAGAATGTGTGTACTGTAGTTCATACCTCTGGTCTAGAATGGAAGGTTAGAATGTAGAATGTGTGTACTGTAGTTCATACCTCTGGTGTAGAATGGAAGGTTAGAATGTAGAATGTGTGTACTGTAATTCATACCTCCGGTGTAGAATGGAAGTTACAGCATGAAGTTAGTCTCGCCAACAGCCAGACACTTTCACTGTTCCAGTATCATCTTGCAGGGTTGTGCAGCACATTGCCTCATATCCCACCTCGTCTAAACTAGGACTTGGTTAATCACTTGTTAATCAGGAAGTGATAACATGCGTATTCTGGTATATGCACATTTTTATAGCGTACTTAGCATGTTGTAGCTTTAAAGCAAACACATAAAGATAGAAATAGACATTTGCGCTGAGCTCAGTCTGACATAAGGTTTTACCCTGACAGATTGACTACACATGCACTCAGTGGGCTATTAGTGCTAGGTCAGCACAAGAAGCCTCAACGTATTTTATTATTATTTTTTATTTATTTTACCTTTATTTAACCAGGCAAGTCAGTTAAGAACATATTCTTATTTTCAATGACGGCCTGGGAACAGTGGGTTAACTGCCTTTTCAGGGGCAGAACGACAGATTTGTACCTTGTCAGCTCGGGGGTTTGAACTCGCAACCTTCCGGTTACTAGTCCAACGCTCTAACCACTAGGCTACGCTACAGATAAAGACTCAACTAGTAACTTCCCCAGTAAGAAACACAGTGGCTGCGTCCCAAATGGCCCCCTATTCCCTATATAGAGCACTACTGTTGACCAGGGCCCATATACTGTAGGGTGACATTTGGGACAAGTACTCAGTGAATGGTGGAGGGATTATACAACAGCAAGCATCCACCACATGTTGGGCTTTTAAACCATACATATATAAATAGAAATGATTCCATGTGTGATGATCTAAACCTAACCCAGCCGGTGACTAAGCCTACTATCCTTCAAAGTCAACTCTGATTGATTGATCTTATTTCAACGAATACACCAGAGAAATATTATTCTACCAGTGTCTTCGCCCCCTGAGATATTAGTTACCATTGCCCAGTTCTTTGTGTTAGAGATGTAAGAATACAAAAATCTAAGTCTAGTGACATCACAAGGAGGAACTTTAAAAACTTCAGTGAACAGGCTTTTTTTACATGATCTTTATTTTAGTGACCTTGATTGTATTTCAGCTGTCCCTGAACCTGATGTAGCTTTCAGCCTTTTTACAGATGTCTTCAATACTATTGTGGATAATCATGCTCCCTTCAAAAAATGAAGGGTTAAAGATTGGTTGAAAGCCTTGGTACACTCCAAAATGATCAGAAGTTATTCATAAAAGAGATCATGCTTGGGTTAAGGCCAGGAACACTGGCTTAGGCCCGGACTGGTAAGCTTTTAAGCAACTGAGGAATCATCGTGTAAGACAAATCAGAAGGCTGAATCTGATTATTATGTAACTGCTCTTTCGGATTGTATTGGGTATATGGCTAAATTCTGGAAAACTGTCAAATGCCTGAAGGGTTCTACTTCCTCCTCTCTGCCACAACAAATGAATTCAGACATTGGCCTCATTACAGAAAAAAAAGATGTCATTGAAACAACTTTGAAAGAACTTCTAAACCTATTCACAATGATATTGGGCTTGATGCTGATATGGGAAACTTGCTGAATGATCAGATAAATGAGAGTTGAAGCCTTTCTTTAGTAGATAGTAGTGGTCAAAATAATGACCGCCTCATTTCAAGTCATCCTTATCTAGCTAAGATTCTTGAGTCCTTGGTAAATGTACAACTTTGCTCATTTTTACCTGAGAAATGTATTTTGAATGTAAACCAGTCAGGGTTTAGGCCAGGGCATAGCACTATTACAGCAACCACTTTAGTTGTTAATGATCTTGTCAATTCCTTAGACACTAAAATGAAATGTGCTGCTTTGTTTGAGAACCTGTCAAAAGCTTTTGATACTGTTGATCATGCTATTTCATTGAATACGTTGTCCTCGATAGGCCTGAGCTCTGACACCTGTTCATGATTATCTTAGTGACAGAACTCAAGCCATCGTGATTGATGGGTTTAAGTCTGAATTTCTTGACGTACCTAAAGGTGTACAAAGGAGTCGTTTTTTAGTTCTCTTCACTATTTATATAAACGCCATTGGTCAATCTGTTTAATATTGTAAAGTGAACCTATATGCGGATGATACGATTATGTACGCACTACAGATGGCTATATCTATATTGGTGCGCTAATACAGGACCAGTAAAGTCCCAGTGCACTACGAACAAAACAAACCCCAAAATATTCCGATTTTTCAGGGGGTGCTGCGGTACCCTCAGCACCTCTACTTTCCACGGCCCTGTACGCAGGAATCCCTGACGGATTTTAAACTGGTGCTTAATACCGGTAAAACGAAATACATGTTTTTAAACGCTTGTAAGAATGTTTCCGGTGCACTACATGTTCAACCATTATATGGTTCTCCAGTCGAATGTGTTCCCGCATATAAATACTGAGGCATTTGGATTGATACGGATTTTAAGTTTTATAGATGAGCTGGTTAGGTGTTCCTACAGAAACAGATTGTGCCTTTCAGATAAATTAGCAGTAGAAAGGAAGAAGATTATTCAGTCAACCTATTTATCTGTTCTTGATTATGGTGACATTATTTATCAAAGTGAAGCTGCTACTAATTTCAAACCTTTGGGTGCCATTTACCATAGTGCCCTTTGTTTTGTTACAGGTGAAAGTTTTGATACTCATCACTGCATCCTGTACCAAAAGTTTGGCTGGACTTCACTAACGACCCTTAGATCACTACATTACTCCCTTTCTGTTTACATGGCCCTACAGCTTCATAAATGTACACCTTATCTAAATGTGTTGTTGAGCCCCCGAAGCAATGTTCCAACATCCAGTGGATAGCCTTCTCAGAAGATTGGAGGCTGTTACAGAGGCGAAGAGGGGACAAACTCCAAATGAATGCATGACATTTTGGAATGAGATATTCCACGAGCATGTGTCCACACACGTTTGGTCATCTGGATGTTTTATTTAATACATCTTTGAATAAGGCTGTAACGTAACAAAATGTGGAAAAGGGGAAGGGGTCTGAATACTTTCCGAATTCACTGCATGTACAGTAGGAGTCAGAAGTTTACATACACCTTAGCCAAATACATTTACACTCAGTATTTCACAATTCTTGACATTTAATCCAAGTAAAAATTCCCTGTCTTAGGTCAGTTAGGATCACCACTTTATTTTAAGATGGTGAAATGTCAGAATAATAGTAGATAGAATGATTAATTTCAACGTGTATTTCTTTCATCACATTCCCATTGGGTCAGAAGTTGATATACAATCAATTAGTATTTGGTTGCATTGCCTTTAAATTGTTTAACTTGGGTCAAACATTTTGGTTAACCTTCCACAAGATCCCCACAATATGTTTTGGCCCATTGCTCCTGACAGAGCTGGTGTAACTGAGTCAGGTATGAAGGCCTCCTTGCTCACACACGCTTTCTTCAGTTCTGCCCACAAATGTTCTATAGGATTCAAATCAAATAAAATGTATTTATATAGCCCTCTTACATCAGCTGATATCTCAAAGTGCTGTACAGAAATCCAGCCTAAAACCCCAAACAGCAAGCAATGCAGGTGTAGAAGCACGGTGGCTAGGAAAAACTCCCTAGAAAGGCCAAAACCTAGGAAGAAACCTAGAGAGGAACCAGGCTATGGGGGGTGGCCAGTTCTCTTCTGGCTGTGCCAGGTGGAGATTATAACAGAACATGGCCAAGATATTCAAATGTTCATAAATGACCAGCATGGTCAAAAAATAATAATCACAGTAGTTGTCGAGGGTGCAGCAAGTCAGCACCTCAGGAGTAACTGTCAGTTGGCTTTTCATAGCCGATCATTAAGAGTATCTCTACCGCTCCTGCTGTCTCTAGAGAGTTGAAAACAGCAGGTCTGTGACAACTAGCACGTCCGGTGAACAGGTCAGGGTTCCATAGCCACAGCAGAACAGTTGAAACTGGAGCAGCAGCACGGCCAGGTGGACTGGGGACAGCAATGAGTCATCACGCCAGGTAGGCCTGAGGCATGGTCCTATGGCTCAGGTCCTCCGAGAGTGAGAAAGAAAGAAAGAGAGCATACTTACATTTACACAGGACACCGGATAAGACAGGAGAAGTACTCAAGATATAAGAGACCCTAGCCCCCCGACACATAAACTACTGCAGCATAAATACTGGAGGCTGAGACAGGATGGGTCAGGAGACACTGTGGCCCCATCCGATGATACCCCCGGACAAGGCCAAACAGGCAGGATATAACCCCACCCACTTTACATCTTCAACCACCAACTTACCATCCTTACCACCTCCTCATGCCTTTTGCACACATTGTATATAGACTCCCCTTTTTTCTCTACTGCGTTATTGACTTGTTAATTGTTTACTCCATGTGTAACTCTGTGTTGTCTGTTCACACTGCTATGCTTTATCTTGGCCAGGTCGCACTTGCAAATGAGAACCTGTTCTCAACTAGCCTACCTGGTTAAATAAAAAAAAAAAATTTAAATAAAAAAATCCTGAGACAGGGCCGAGTATAGCCCACAAAGTTCTCCGCCACAGCACAACACAAGGGGGGGGGGCGCCAACCCAACAGGAAGATCACGTCAGTGACTCAACCCACTCAAGTGACGCACCCCTCCTAGGGACGGCATGGAAGAGCACCAGTAAGCCAGTGACTGTAATAGGGTTAGAGGCAGAGAATCCCAGTGGAGAGAAGGGAACGGGCCAGGTAGAGACAGCAAGGGCGGTTCATTGCTCCAGAGCATTTCCGTTCACCTTCACACCCCTGGTCCAGACTCCACTCAATCATATGACCCACTGAAGAGATGAGTCTTCAGTAAAGACTTAAAGGTTGAGACCGAGTCTGCGTGTCTGACATGGGTAGGCTGACCATTCCATAAAAATTGAGCTCTTTTGAAGAAAGCCCTGCCTCCAGCTGTTTGCTTAGAAATTCTAGGGACAATTAGGAGGCTTGCGTCTTGTGACCATAGAATACGTGTAGGTAAGTACGGCATGACCAAATTGGAAAGATCGGTAGGAGCAAGCCCACGTAATGCTTTGTAGGGTAGCAGTAAAACCTTGAAACCAGCCCTTGCCTTAACAGGAAGCCAGTGTAAGGAGGCTAGCACTGGAGTTATATGATCACATTTTTTAGTTCTAGTCAGGATTCTAGCAGCCGTATTTAGCCCTGACTGAAGTTTATTTAGTGCTTTATCCGGGTAGCCAGAAAGTAGAGCATTACAGTAGTCTCATCTAGAAGTCGCAAAAACATGGATGAATTTTTCTGCTTAATTCTTGGACAGAACGTTTCTGATTTTGCAAAGTAACGTAGATGGAACAAAATCTTGATATGTTCGTCAAAAGAGAGATCAGGGTCCAGAGTAACGCCAAGGTCCTTCACAGTTTTATTTGAGACGACTGTACAACCATCAAGATTGTCAGATTCAACAGAAGATCTCTTTGTTTCTTGGGACCCAGAACAAGCATCTCTGTTTTGTCCGAGTTTAAAAGTAGAAAGTTTGCAGCCATCCACTTCCTTATGTCTGAAACACAGGCTTCTAGCGAGGGCAATTTTGGGGGATTCACCATGTTTCATTGAAATGTACTGTCATGTTTGTCATTTATTATCATGTCTTGTCCCTGTGCTCCCCATTCTATTCGTTTCCCTCTGCTGGTCTTATTAGGTTCTTTCCCTCTTTCTATCCCTCTCTCTCCCCCTCCCTCTCTCACTCTCTCGCTCTCTCTTCTCTCTATCGTTCCGTTCCTGCTCCCAGCTGTTCCTATTCCCCTAATCATCATTTAGTCTTCCCACACCTGTTCCCGATCCTTTCCCCTGATTAGAGTCCCTATTTCTTCCTTTGTGTTCCGTCCCTGTCCTGTCGGTTCCTTGTTTAGAATTCACCGTGCTGTGATTGTGTATCGCCCTGTCCTGTCGTGTTTTTGCCTTCATCAGATGCTGCGTGTGAGCAGGTGTCTCTGTCAGCTACGGCCTGCGCCTACCCGACTGCAGTCTGTGGCCGCTTCTCCTGTTATTCCCCTCTACAGACTAGAGGATTTCTGTTATTCCCTGTTTGGACATTTCCTGTTAAGGATTCAGGATTTGTCGTTTTCTGTTTGGACTTGAATAAACTCTGTTTCTGTTAAGTCGCTTTTGGGTCCTCTTTCACCTGCATGACAGAAGGAACCGACCAGAAGGAACCGACCAAGGAATGGACCCAGCGACTTCAGACGCTCGTTACACTGCCGTCAAGATCCAAGGAGCCATGCTCGGCAGACACGAGCAGGAATTGTCTGCTGCTCGCCATGCCGTGGAGAACCTGGCCGCTCAGGTTTCCGACCTCTCTGGACAGTTCCAGAGTCTACGTCTCGTGCCACCTGTTACTTCCTGGCCTGCCGAGCCTCCAGAACCTAGGGTTAATAACCCACCTTGCTACTCCGGGCAGCCCACTGAGTGCCGCTCCTTTCTCACGCAGTGTGAGATTGTGTTCTCTCTCCAACCCAACACATACTCTAGAGAGAGCTCGGGTTGCTTACGTCATTTCACTCCTTACTGGCCGGGCTCGAGAATGGGGCACAGCTATCTGGGAGGCAAGGGCTGATTGCTCTAACAAGTTCCAGAACTTTAAAGAGGAGATGATTCGGGTTTTTGACCGTTCAGTTTTTGGTAGGGAGGCTTCTAGGGTCCTGGCTTCCTTATGCCAAGGTGAACGGTCCATAACGGATTATTCTATTGAGTTTCGCACTCTTGCTGCCTCTAGTGAGTGGAACGAGCCGGCGCTGCTCGCTCGTTTTCTGGAGGGACTCCACGCAGTGGTTAAGGATGAGATTCTCTCCCGGGAGGTTCCTTCAGATGTGGACTCTTTGATTGCTCTCGCCATCCGCATAGAACGACGGGTAGATCTTCGTCACCGGGCTCGTGGAAGAGAGCTCGCATCAACGGTGTTTCCCTGCTCCGCATCGCAACCATCTCCCTCCTCTGGCTTTGAGACTGAGCCCATGCAGCTGGGAGGGATTCGCATCTCGACTAAGGAGAGGGAACGGAGGATCACCAACCGCCTGTGCCTCTATTGCGGAGTTGCTGGACATTTTGTTAATTCATGTCCAGTAAGAGGCCAGAGCCCATCAGTAAGCGGAGGGCTACTGGTGAGCGCTACTACTCTGGTCTCTTCATCTAGATCTTGTACTACTATGACGGTCCATCTACGCTGGACCGGTTCGGGTGCTAGCAGTGCCTTGATTGACTCTGGGGCTGAGGGTTGTTTCATGGACGAAGCATGGGTTCAAACATAACATTCCTTTCAGACCGTTAGACAAGCCTACGCCCATGTTTGCCTTAGATGGTAGTCATCTTCCCAGTATCAAATTTGAGACACTACCTTTAACTCTCACAGTATCTGGTAACCACAGTGAGACTATTTCTTTTTTGATTTTCCGTTCACCGTTTACTCCTGTTGTTTTGGGTCATCCCTGGCTAGTATGTCATAATCCTTCTATTAATTGGTCTAGTAATTCTATCCTATCCTGGAACGTTTCTTGTCATGTGAAGTGTTTAATGTCTGCCATCCCTCCCGTTTCTTCTGTCCCTACTTCTCAGGAGGAACCTGGCGATTCCGGAGGAATATCATGATCTGCGCACGGTCTTCAGTCGGTCCCGAGCCAACTCCCTTCCTCCTCACCGGTCGTATGATTGTAGTATTGATCTCCTTCCGGGGACCACTCCTCCTCGAGGTAGACTATACTCTCTGTCGGCTCCCGAACGTAAGGCTCTCGAGGGATTATTTGTCTGTGTCTCTTGAACCATAGTGCCTTCTTCCTCTCCGGCCGGGGCGGGGTTCTTTTTTGTTAAGAAGAAGGACGGTCTCTGCGCCCTTGGATTGAGGGCTGAATGACATAACGGTTAAGAATCGTTATCCGCTTCCCTTATGTCATCAGCCTTCGAGATTCTGCAGGGAGCCAGGTGCTTTACTAAGTTGGACCTTCGTAAACCATCTCGGATCAGAGAGGGGGACGAGTGGAAAACGGTTTAACACTCCGTTAGGGCATTTTGAGTACCGGGTTCTGCCGTTCGGTCTCGCCATGCGCCAGCTGTTTTTCAGGCATTAGTTAATGATGTTCTGAGAGACATGCTGAACATCTTTGTTTTTGTCTATCTTGAATATCCTGATTTTTTCTCCGTCCCTTCATGTTCAGCTTGTTCTACAGCGCCTTTAGAGAATTGTCTCTACGTAAAGGCTGAGAAGTGCTCTTTTCATGTCTCCTCCGTTACTTTTCTCGGTTCCGTTATTTCCGCTGAAGGCATTCAGATGGATTCCGCTAAGGTCCAAGCTGTCAGTGATTGGCCCGTTCCAAGGTCACGTGTCGAGTTGCAGCGCTTTTAGGTTTCGCTAATTTCTATCGGCGTTTCATTCGTAATTTCGGTCTTGCTGCCCCTCTCACAGCTCTTACTTCTGTCAAGACGTGTTTTAGGTTCCGCCCAGGAGCTTTTGATCTTCTAAAAGAACGTTTTACGTCCGCTCCTATCCTCGTTACTTGACGTCACTAGACAATTCATTGTCGGGGTTGAAGAAGGCGTGGGAGCCATTCTATCCCAGCGCTTCCAGTCTGACAGTATTTTTCTCATCGCCTGTCGCCATCTGAGCGCAACTATGATGTGGGTAACCGTGAACTGCTCGCCATCCGCTTAGCCCTCGAATGGCGACAGTGGTTGGAACACAGACCATAAGAACCTTGAGTACATCCGTTCTGCCAAACGACTTAATGCCCGTCAAGCTCGTTGGGCGTTGTTTTTCGCTCGTTTCGAGTTTGTGATTTCTTACCGTCCGGGTAGCAAGAACACCAAGCCTGATGCCTTATCCCGTCTGTTTAGTTCTTCTGTGGCTTCTACTGATCCCGAGGGGATTCTTCCTTATGGGCGTGTTGTCGGGTTAACAGTCTGGGGAATTGAAAGACAGGTTAAGCACTCACGCAACTGCGTCGCCGCGCGCTGTCCTAGTAACCTCCTTTTCGTTCCTGTTTCCACTTCTGGCTGTTCTTCAGTGGGCTCACTCTGCCAAGTTAGCTGGTCATCCCGGTGTTCGAGGCACTTTGCTGCGCTTTTGGTGGCAGGAGCGTGACACGCGCCGTTTCGTGGCTGGGACTGTGCGCAGACTAAGTCGGGTAACTCTCCTCCTGCCGGTCGTCTCAGACCGCTCCCCATTCCTTCTCGACCATGGTCTCACATCGCCTTAGACTTCATTACCGGTCTGCCTTTGTCTGCGGGGAAGACTGTGAGAGCCGCCAATAAACGCAGGATTAAGAGTCCAAGGTATTGTTGCGGCCAGAGAGTGTGGCTTTCCACTCGCAACCTTCCTCTTACGACAGCTTCTTTAAGTTGACTCCGAGTTCATTGGTCCGTTCCGTGTCTCCCAGGTCGTCAATCCTGTCGCTGTGCGATCACATCTTCGATCCTGTCTTCCATGTCTCCTGTGTTAAACCCCGTTCGTCTTCCCTCCCCCTCCCGTCCTTGTCGAGAGACAAGGTACATAAGATCATGGACATGCGTTCTCGGGGACGGGGTCTCCAATACTTAGTGGATTGGGAGGGTTACGGTCCTGAGGAGAGGAGTTGGGTTCCGTCTCGGGACGTGCTGGACCGTTCACTCATCGATGATTTCCTCCGTTGCCGCCAGGATTCTCTGTGCGCCAGGAGGCGCTCGGTGAGTGGGGGGTACTGTCATGTTTGTCATTTATTATCATGTCTTGTCCCTGTGCTCCCCATTCTATTCGTTTCCCTCTGCTGGTCTTATTAGGTTCTTTCCCTCTTTCTATCCCTCTCTCTCCCCCTCCCTCTCTCACTCTCTCTCTCTCTTCTCTCTATCGTTCCGTTCCTGCTCCCAGCTGTTCCTATTCCCCTAATCATCATTTAGTCTTCCCACACCTGTTCCCGATCCTTTCCCCTGATTAGAGTCCCTATTTCTTCCTTTGTGTTCCGTCCCTGTCCTGTCGGTTCCTTGTTTAGAATTCACCGTGCTGTGATTGTGTATCGCCCTGTCCTGTCGTGTTTTTGCCTTCATCAGATGCTGCGTGTGAGCAGGTGTCTCTGTCAGCTACGGCCTGCGCCTACCCGAAGCGACCTGCAGTCTGTGGCCGCTTCTCCTGTTATTCCCCTCTACAGACTAGAGGATTTCTGTTATTCCCTGTTTGGACATTTCCTGTTAAGGATTCAGGATTTGTCGTTTTCTGTTTGGACTTGAATAAACTCTGTTTCTGTTAAGTCGCTTTTGGGTCCTCTTTCACCTGCATGACATGTACAGCTGTGTGTCATCCGCATAGCAGTGAATGTTAACATTATGTTTTCGAATGACATCCCCAAGAGGTAAAATATATAGTGAAAACAATAGTGGTCCTAAAACGGAGCCTTGAGGAACACCGAAATGTACAGTTGATTTGTAAGAGGACAAACCATTCACAGAGACAAACTGATATCTTTCCGACAGATAAAATCTAAACTAGGCCAAAACTTGTCTGTGTAGACCAATTTGGGTTTCCAATTTCCTCACATTCCAAGAAATTGGTGATCGATGGTATGAAAAGCAGCACTAAGGTCTAGGAGCACGAGGACAGATGCAGAGCCTCGTTCTGACGCTATTAAAATGATGGGGTCGAAAGCATTTCGTATACATTGTTTGTCTTCAGGGAGGCAGTGAGTTGCTGCGCAACAGCTTTTTCAAAAATGTTCGATTCGATATAGGCCGATAGTTTATGTTTTCTGGGTCAAGGTTTGACTCTTTCAAGAGAGGCTTTATTAGTGCCACTTTAAGTGAGTTTGGTACACATCTGGTGGGTAGAGAGCCGTTTATTATGTTCAACATAGGAAGGCCAAGCACAGGAAGCAGCTCTTTCAGTAGTTTAGTTGGAATATGGTCCAGTATGCAGCTTGAAGGTTCAGAGGACATGATTATTTTCATCATTGTGTCAAGAGATATAGTACTAAAACACTTGAGTGTCTCCCTTGATCCTAGGTCCTGGCAGAGTTGTGCAGACTCAACACAACTGAGCTTTGGAGTAATACGCAGATTTAAAGAGGAGTCCGGAATTTGCTTTCTAATGATCATGATCTTTTCCTCAAAGAAGTTAATGAATTTATTACTGCTGAAGTGAAAGCCATCCTCCTCTCTTGGGCAATGCTGCTTTTTAGTTAGCATTATTGTTCTTATTTTCCTCAATTAAATTGGAATTATAGGATGATCGAGCAGCAGTGAGGTGTCGTGTCTTTGGCTATGCCGGATTAAGTGATATGACATGCTATTCTCCGTCATTAATATTACCTGATTGAGCTAATCATGTCAATGTAATTAACTAGAGAGTCTGGCACCACTAAATAATATTTAGTGTATCTTTCCTCTTAAACTGTTAAAGACCTATTAATATTTTACATCATTAGCAGTCAATATTAATCGTTATCTTAATTCAGTCTCATCTGAAAGTTGTAAATTCTTGGTTATCTGCACGAACCCTGGCTAACAAGTTGAATCAGCAATACAAAATTGAGTTTAATTATGTATTTACTAAATACCTAACTAATCACACAGAATTACACATACATATATTTAAATCATAACTTGATTACAAATTTCGTCAAAGGAAAATTTGCCCTGTCGGGCGGAACAGATATGACAGCTGGTTACACAAAAGAAAAGGGCTGGGTTTGTGTGAAAGAGCGGGAAGACTGAGGAACAAAGAGCTAAGCTGTGCTATCGTAAATACAGTATCTTATGCATTCTAAATTACCGCCCATTTGGAAAAGGAAAATGCAAATGACTCGAATTATGTCAATTAGCCTATCAGAAGCTTCTAAAGCCATGACATCATTTTCGGGACTTTTCCAAATTGTTTAAAGGCACAGTCAACTTAGTGTATGTAAACTTCTGACACACTGGAATTGTGATACAGTGAATTCATGAAATATGTGAAATAATCTGTCTATGAACAGTTGTTGGAAAAATTACTTGTGCAATGCACAAAGTAGATGTCCTAACAGACTTGCCAAAAGTGTAGTGCATTAACAAGAAATTTGTGGACTCCAACCTAAATGTATGTAAAGTTCCGCCTTCAACTGAACTTCCCTTTAAAAGAAAAAACGTTTTTACATACCAGAGGAAACGTTGTAAAACGACATACGTTTTACAATTAGAAGGCACATTAGAGAATATGTTGCGCAATCAACTTGAGCCATTTGCTCAACAATGAAACAATACTCATATCAGTGCCAAAAAATGCGTAGAATAATCTGGATTAAGGATAGAAATACACTTCAGTATCATGGGGTGGCAGGTAGCCTAGTGGTTGGAGTGTTGGGCTAGTAAACAGGAGATTGCTGGATTGAATCCCAAAAGTGACAAGGTAAGAACCTTAACAGTTAACCCACTGTTCCTCAGTAGGTTGTCATTCTAAATAATAATTTAACTGACCTAGTTAAATAAAGGCACAAAACATTCTCAGGGTGATGCTATGCACCAATATTGATTTTTGGGCAGATTCTGCATTTTAAAAACGAAGGGAAATGGTCTGAAGATCTTGAGAACGTAACCTTGTGTTTGAAGCAGAACATTGTTTGCTGAAATGTTGTGTCAAAATGCTGCTTAATTTAACAATGACAACTAGTACAACTCATTGCTATTAGCTATACAGTTCAATGAGCCACATCATGCTGTCTCTTTTGTTCACAAATTAGCTTGGATGGTTTGAGCCCTTGTCATGTTTTTCAGTGAATGAATCCAATTGTGACAATTTTGTCCTCAATTTACAGACAAGACATGACTTGTAAATCCAACAATTTGCAGGACGTTGATGGAGGAAATCATTTTACATCCATGGTGGTTGGTGTTTAAGATGAGGGAGGACAATTCTTTTTTTTATGAGCATGGCCTTATTTCTATTACAGCATTCTATGCCAGCATGACTGGCATTTGTATTCCATTCACCCAGCACAATGTAACATCGATAGGTTTAGGCTACTACATGATACTCAAATTTTCCCTATACCCATCCTAGCCTATGAATTAATAAGGTTTACAACGCAGGAGCACAGGTCAAAAGACGTTTTAGTAAATCAATACCGCCTTGCACACTCTTGCCTGCATCAAGCTGATCTAGGGTGTTATCATTAGTCCAACAGTTGCAAACGAGAGTTCCTATTGGACAAATTGGACAAGTTTGGTTCCATTTAAGAAACATTTTAACAGAATCGGCCGAATGAATACCCCCCTGTATCACACGCAAACACAGTTCACTTTTAGAGCAGCCACATACAAACAGCATGATCCCGTTGATAGCTGCATAATTCAATTTTGCATCTATGCACTCTCCTCCTCTCACCTTTTCCCTTCGCTTGTGGACTTCAGTGCACAACACATCAGTTGTCTGTGACCAGGTGAAAAGATCTTTCCAAGCTAAATCTTCTTATCATAACTGCTAACAGCGACACACAAGCTACATCGTAGTCACCATATTAACGTCATAGTCAACATAGCTACGAGTACTAAAACGTTAGTAATACCCAATACAATCATGCAGTAAAGTGTGCAGCAAGCAGTTTAGCAGCTACACTTGCGGGCCCCAGTGGCAATACAAACCTCTTAGAGCTCCCCATCCCGGATCCGGGATCGTGACTACGGCTCAAGCTCATTACCATAACGCACAATGCAAAAAAATATTCTTAGAAATATTTAACCTCCACACATTAACAAGTCCAATAGCTCAAATGAAAGATAAACACCTTGTTCATCTACCCAGCAAGTCAGATTTCTAAAATGTTTTACGGCGAAAACATAGCACATATTTATATTAGATCACCACCGAAACAAAAGACAAGCATTTTGTCCCAGAAAATATAAAATTTAAAGGTAGGATTAAAAAAGAAATAATTCACTAACCTTTTGAAAATCTTCATCAGATGACAGTAATATTACATGTTACACAGTACATTTAATATTTTTTCAATAATATGCCATTTATATCCATAAATGTCTGTTTACAATGACGACATTTAAAAAAATGCTACTCAAATGTCCGGAGAAATGATGATAGCTCCGACAGATAACGTCAGATAACAAGCAATAAACATGACTAAATATACATTTTCTACATATAGTGACAAAGATACACTTCTTCTTAATGCAACCGCTGTATTACATTTATTTTTAACGTTACAGAAATCATCCACTGGGCTATACAATGAGACCGCGCTCAGATATTAGCAGTATGTCTCCTCTACGTTTGGAGTCCACAGAAACCCAAAATAACCACGTAAATATTCCCTTACCTTTGATGTTCTTCCATCAGAAGACGTAGAAGGAGTCATACTTACCCAATACATCGTTTGGTTTCACGTTGTGTGTCTCTGTATTAGCATATGCTAACAGCTTCAGCTGAAATGCATCCAAAATGACTTCTGGTCCTGCACTCTTGCGCATCAAAACTTCCAATTTACATATTATATGTCGACTAAACTGGTCAAACAAGGTGCAGAATCGAGCTTTATGATGTTTCTCGCATGTAGAACAAAGATCAGCGCGAACAGACAAACCGGCTTCAATTGCTGGACCATGGAAAAGAACGTTCCCCAAATCGGCCGCGCGCAATAGAGTGCATGTTTTTCAGAGGGACACGAGCAATTTCGCCTGCCAAACGTCGAGGGCTCGTGGGATTCTCACAATGAAGGGTGGGGGCCATGACGTCAAAGTTGACCCAACTTTTCTCTCCACAAGAGAGAGTTTGGGAGAAAGGCTGCCCTGAGAGTTCTGCTTTACATACAGACATAATTTAAATGGTTTTAGGAACTTTGGAGTGTTTTCTATTCAATAATAATTATTATATGCATATATTAGCAATTTTGGGAAAAAATATTTTCAGTTTACTATGGACACACACTTTCTCCAGAGGGGGCAGTATACAGCCCTAGGCTTAAGTGGTTGTTAATAAAACCAAATGCTTACCTTGACTTGGATTAGTTCCCGTGTTAAATAGCTATAGCCAGCTATCTAATATAGCATCCCTCTCTGTTTGAGTTGGGTGTTTGAGAAGGCTAAACAAGCTAGCTGCATTCACTAGCTAAGCAAGTGAAAGTGAATAAAATACAAAATATAGCTAGCTCTCTTTCTCTCTCTCTTGCTTCTCCTTCATTTTTGAAGAAATTAATTTGTTCAAAACTGTTCAACTATTGTCTTTCACTCTCTTTGAGTCAACTACTCACCACATGTTATGCGCTGTAGTGCTAGCTGTAGCGTATACTTTCAGTACAAGATTAATTCTCTGATCCTTTGATTGGGTGGACACCATAATCAGTTCATGCTACAAGAGCTCTGATAGGTTGGAGGACGTCCTCTAGAAGTTGTCATAATAATTACTAAGTACATGGAAGGGGGTAAGAACCATGAGCCTCCAAGTTTTTTTAACCTGTTAAGCCTACCCCCTACTTTTTCGAACATTCTGTTAAAAATTTCATACCGTAGAAAAAAAATCTGTATATATATTTGAGTTTAACCATATTATTTATTGTATTATTTGTCTTTTCTGTTGGATTAACCTCTTAAGTCAAACCCCTACTTTTTCGAACATTCTGTTAAAAATCGCGCAACATTTCAGCACCCTGCTACTCATGCCAGGAATATAGTATATGCATATGATTCGTATGTGTGGATAGAAAACACTCTGACGTTTCTAAAACTGGTTAAATCACGGCTGTGACTATAACAGAACGTGCGTTTCTTGCATGTATTGTTGAATGGAAACCACATTACATGGGGCCGAGGTTGCAATACCTATAGCTTCCACACGATGTCACCAGTCGTGTCATTTGCCTAGGCTTTGTTTCTTGGTCAAACGAACAAGAGACAGCCCATTTCTTCCAGTCTCCGACAGGATGTTTTGGTTGAAATTTATCCGGACATTATTTCAAGACGGAGTTATTGAATATACATCGCCCCGTGATCAATTTGATAGATTAATAACGTTTACTAATACCTAAAGTTGCATTACAAAAGTATTTCGAAGTGTTTTGTGAAAGTTTATCGTCAACTTTTTTAATTTAAAAAAATGACATTGCGTTATAAAACGCTATTTTTTCCTTGATTACACAGTCTTCATAGATCGATATCTAAAATCAAATCAAATCAAATTTTATTTGTCACATACACATGGTTAGCAGATGTTAATGCGAGTGTAGCGAATGCTTGTGCTTCTAGTTCCGACAATGCAGTGATAACCAACAAGTAATCTAACTAACAATTCCAAAACTACTGTCTTATACACAGTGTAAGGGGATAAGGAACATGTACATAAGGATATATGAATGAGTGATGGTACAGAGCAGCATACAGTAGATGGTATCGAGTACAGTATATACATATGAGATGAGTGTGTAGACAAAGTAAACAAAGTGGCATAGTTAAAGTGGCTAGTGATACATGTGTTACATAAGGATGCAGTCGATGTTGTAGAGTACAGTATATACATATGCATATGAGATGAATAATGTAGGGTAAGTAACATTATATAAGGTAGCATTTTTTAAAGTGGCTAGTGATATATTTACATCATTTCCCATCAATTTCCATTATTAAAATGGCTGGAGTTGGGTCAGTGTCAATGACAGTGTGTTGGCAGCAGCCACTCAATGTTAGTGGTGGCTATTTAACAGTCTGATGGCCTTGAGATAGAAGCTGTTTTTCAGTCTCTCGGTCCCAGCTTTGATGCACCTGTACTGACCTCGCCTTCTGGATGATAGCGGGGTGAACAGGCAGTGGTTCGGGTGGTTGATGTCCTTGATGATCTTTATGGCCTTCCTGTAACAACGGGTGGTGTAGGTGTCCTGGAGGGCAGGTAGTTTGCCCCGGTGATGCGTTGTGCAGTCCTCACTACCCTCTGGAGAGCCTTACGGTTGAGGGCGGAGCAGTTGCCGTACCAGGCGGTGATACAGCCCGCCAGGATGCTCTCGATTGTGCATCTGTAGAAGTTTGTGAGTGCTTTTGGTTACAAGCCGAATTTCTTCAGCCTCCTGAGGTTGAATAGGCGCTGCTGCGCCTTCTTCACGACGCTGTCAGTGTGAGTGGACCAATTCAGTTTGTCTGTGATGTGTATGCCGAGGAACTTAAAACTAGCTACCCTCTCCACTACTGTTCCATCGATGTGGATAGGGGGGTGTTCCCTCTGCTGTTTCCTGAAGTCCACAATCATCTCCTTAGTTTTGTTGACGTTGAGTGTGAGGTTATTTTCCTGACACCACACTCCAAGGGCCCTCACCTCCTCCCTGTAGGCCGTCTCGTCGTTGTTGGTAATCAAGCCTACCACTGTTGTGTCGTCCGCAAACTTGATGATTGAGTTGGAGGCGTGCGTGGCCACGCAGTCGTGGGTGAACAGGGAGTACAGGAGAGGGCTCAGAACGCACCCTTGTGGGGCCCCCGTGTTGAGGATCAGCGGGGAGGAGATGTTGTTGCCTACCCTCACCATCTAGGCTATATATGGACCGATTTAATCGAAAAAAGACCCAATAGTTATGTTTATGGGACATCTAGGAGTGCCACCAAAGAAGATCGTCAAAGGTAATGAATGTTTTATATTTTATTTCTGCGTTTTGTGTAGCGCCGACCATGCTAATTATTTTGTTTACGTCCCATTCGTGTCTTTTGGGGTGTTGCATGCTATCAGATAATAGCTTCTCATGCTTTCGCCGAAAAGCATTTTAAAAATCTGACTTGTTGGCTGGATTCACAACGAGTGTAGCTTTAATTCAGTACCCTCCATGTGTGTTTTAATGAACGTTTGAGTTTTAACGAGTGCTATTTGCATTTAGTGTAGCACATTAGCATTTCCAGATGGCTAGATGGGACGCATGCGTGTCGGGTCGACGTAAGAGGTTACGGAAGTCAATGTACCCAGAGGAGGACGAAACTAGCTGTCACACCATGGTGCTGCCCTACAGAGACTCTGGCGGCGCTGGACAGGCGGGAGACTCTGGCGGCGCTGGACAGGCGGGAGACTCTGGCGGCGCTGGACAGGCGAGAGAACCTGTAGGGAGGAGACGGAGAGACAGCCTGGTGCGGGGGCTGCCACCGGAGGCCTGGTGCGTGGAGGCGCACTGGAGGTCTCGAACATATACTTCCGGCGCCGACAGAGATGGCCGCCTCACTTCACGTTCCTAGGAAACTATGCAGTTTTTTGTTTTTTGTACGTGTTATTTCTTACATTAGTACCCCAGGTCATCTTAGGTTTCATTACATACAGTCGAGAAGAACTACTGAATATAAGAGCAGCGTCAACTCACCATCAGTATGACCAAGAATATGACTTTCACGAAGCGGATCCTGTGTTCTGCCTTTCACCCAGGACAACGGAATGGATCTCAGCCGGCGACCCAAAAAAACGACTTCGTAAAAGAGGGAAACATAGCGGTCTTCTGGTCAGACTCCGGAGACGGGCACATCGTGCACCACTCCCCAGTATACTTCTCGCCAATGTCCAGTCTCTTGACAACAAGGTTGATGAAATCCGAGCATGGGTAGCATTCCAGAGGGACATCAGAGAGTGTAACGTTCTTTGCTTCACGGAAACATGGCTCACTGGAGAGACGCTATCGGAGTCGGTGCAGCCAGCTGGTTTCTCCACGCATCACGCCGACAGAAACAAACATCTTTCTGGTAAGAAGAGGGGCGGGGGTGTATGCCTTATGGCTAACGAGACGTGGTGTGGTCACAAAAGCATACATGAACTCAAGTCCTTCTGTTCACCTGATTTAGAATTCCTCACAATCAAATGTCAACCGCATTATCTACCAAGGGAATTCTCTTCGATTATAATCACAGCCGTATATATTCCCCCCCAAGCAGACACATCAATGGCTCTGAACGAAATTGATTTGAATCTTTGCAAACTGGAATCCATACATCCTGAGGATGCATTCATTGTAGCTGGGGATTTTAACAAGGCTAATCTGAAAACAAGACTCCCTAAATTGTATCAGCATATCGATTGCGCAACCAGGGCTGGCAAAACCTTGGATCACTGCTATTCTACCTTACGCGACGCATATAAGGCCCTGCCCCGCCCTCGTTTCGTAAAAGCTGACCACGACTCCATTTTGTTGATCCCTGTCTACAGACAGAAACTTAAACAAGAGGCTCCCACGCTGAGATCTGTCCAACGCTGGTCCGACCAAGCTGACTCCACACTCCAAGACTGCTTCCATCACGTGGACTGGGACATGTTTCGTATTGCGTCAGACAACAACATTGACGAATACGCTGATTCGGTGTGCGAGTTCATTAGAACCTGCGTTGAAGATGTCGTTCCCATAGCAATGATTAAAACATTCCCAAACCAGAAACCGTGGATTGATGGCAGCATTCGCGTGAAACTGAAAGCGTGAACCACTGCTTTTAATCAGGGCAAGGTGACCGGTAACATGACCAAATACAAACAGTGTAGCTATTCCCTCCGCAAGGCAATCGGACAAGCTAAGCATCAGTATAGAGACAAAGTAGAATCTCAATTCAACGGCTCAGACACAAGAGGTATGTGGCAGGGTCTACAGTCAATCAAGGATTACAAAATGAAAACCAGCCCCGTCACGGACCAGGATTTCTTGCTCCCAGGCAGACTAAATAACTTTTTTGCCCGCTTTGAGGACAATACAGTGCCACTGACACGGCCTCTCCTTCACTGCAGCCGAGGTGAGTAAAACATTTAAACGTGTTAACCCTCGCAAGGCTGCAGGCCCAGACGGCATCCCCAGCCGCGCCCTCAGAGCATGCGCAGACCAGCTGGCTGGTGTGTTTACGGACATATTCAATCAATCCCTATCCCAGTCTGCTGTTCCCACATGCTTCAAGAGGGCCACCATTGTTCCTGTTCCCAAGAAAGCTAAGGTAACTGAGCTAAACGACTACCGTAGCACTCACTTCCGTCATCATGAAGTGCTTTGAGAGACTAGTCAAGGACCATATCACCTCCACCCTACCTGACACCCTAGAACCACTCCAATTTGCTTACCGCCCAAATAGGTCCACAGACGATGCAATCTCAACCACACTGCCCACTGCCCTAACCCATCTGGACAAGAGGAGTACCTATGTGAGAATGCTGTTCATCGACTACAGCTCGGCATTTAACACCATAGTGCCCTCCAAGCTCGTCATTATTCAAAACTAAGAAGATGATTGTGGACTTCAGGAAACAGCAGAGGGAACACCCCCCTATCCACATCGATGGAACAGTAGTGGAGAGGGTAGCAAATTTTAAGTTCCTCGGCATACACATCACAGACAAACTGAATTGGTCCACCCAGACAGACAGCATCGCCTCACACAGGAAGCGGCGCAGGTCCTAATCCAGGCACTTGTCCTCTCCCGTCTGGATTACTGCAACTCGCTGTTGGCTGGGCTCCCTGCCTGTGTCATTAAACCCCTTCAACTCATCCAGAACGCCGAAGCCCGTCTGGTGTTCAACCTTCCCAAGTTCTCTCACGTCACCCCGCTCCTCCGTTCTCTCCACTGGCTTCCAGTTGAAGCTCGCATCCGCTACAAGACCATGGTGCTTGCCTACGGAGCTGTGAGGGGAACGGCACCTCAGTACCTCCAGGCTCTGATCAGGCCCTACACCCAAACAAGGGCCCTGCGTTCATCCACCTCTGGCCTGCTCGCCTCCCTACCACTGAGGAAGTACAGCTCCCGCTCAGCCCAGTCAAAACTGTTCGCTGCTCTGGCCCCCCAATGGTGGAACAAACTCCCTCACGACGCCAGGACAGCGGAGTCAATCACCACCTTCCGGAAACACCTGAAACCCCAACTCTTTAAGGAATAAGGATAGGATAAGTAATCCCTCTCACCCCCCCCCTTTAAGATTTAGATGCACTATTGTAAAGTGACTGTTCCACTGGATGTCATAAGGTGAATGCACCAATTTGTAAGTCACTCTGGATAAGAGCGTCTGCTAAATGACTTAAATGTAAATGTAAATGTGAAGAAGGCGCAGCAGCGCCTCT
The DNA here is from genome assembly GCF_021184085.1 of Oncorhynchus gorbuscha. Taxonomy (NCBI): domain Eukaryota; kingdom Metazoa; phylum Chordata; class Actinopteri; order Salmoniformes; family Salmonidae; genus Oncorhynchus; species Oncorhynchus gorbuscha. Next base: position 42,780,064 of record NC_060188.1, on the reverse strand, counting down.
TCAACCTCAGGAGGCTGAAGAAATTTGGCTTGTCACCAAAAGCACTCACAAACTTCAGAGGGTAGTGAGGTCTGCACAACGCATCACCGGGGGCAAACTACCTGCCCTCCAGGACACCTACACCACCCGATGTTACAGGAAGGCCATAAAGATCATCAAGGACAAAAACCACCCGAGCCACTGCCTGTTCACCCCGCTATCATCCAGAAGGCGAGGTCCAAGTGCATCAAAGCTGGGACCAAGAGACTGAAAAACAGCTTCTATCTCAAGGCCATCAGACTGTTAAACAGCCACCACTAACATTGAGTGGCTGCTGCCAACACACTGACTCAACTCCAGCTACTTTAATCATGGGAATGGATGGGAAATGATGTAAAATATATCACTAGCCACTTTAAACAATGCTACCTAATATAATGTTTACATACCCTACATTATTCATCTCATATGTATACGTATATACTGTACTCTATATCATCTACTGCATCTTTATGTAATACATGTATCACTAGCCACTTTAACTATGCCACTTTGTTTACATACTCATCTCATATGTATATACTGTACTCGATACCATCTATTGTATCTTGCCTATGCCGCTCTGTACCATCACTCATTCATACATCTTTATGTACATATTCTATATCCCCTTACACTTGTGTGTATAAGACAGTAGTTTTGGAATTGTTAGTTAGATTACTTGTTGGTTATTACTGCATTGTCGGAACTTGAAGCACAAGCATTTCGCTACACTCGCATTAACATCTGCTAACCATGTGTATGTGACAAATAAAATTGGATTTGATTTGATTTTGAGCACCGAGCCTGCACATCCCTACCTGGCTGGATACTCCCTGTAGCCAGGCCAGTGCTGCGAGGTGGAATAGACCACAATGGGCTGTGCTGGCGAACCAGGAACACCATGCGTAGGGCTGGTGCCATGTACCCCAGTCCGAGGAGACGCACTGGAGACCAGATGCGCTGAGCCGGCTTCATGGCACCTGGCTCGATGCCCACTCTAGCCCGGCCAATATGAGGCGCTGCGATGTAACACACCAGGCTATACCTGCGCACCGTCGTCTGAGGAGTATGAAGGATCGGAGGACCAATGCGCAGCGTGGTATGTGTTCATGATGAATTTATTAAACACAGAACACTAAAACAAAAATAACAAAGAGAATGACACGAAACGAAACAGTCCTGTCTGGTGACATACACAAAGACAGAAAACAATCACCCACGAAACACAGGTGGAAAAAGGCTACAAAGGCTAGTATGATTCTCGATCAGAGAAAACTAATGACACCTGCCTCCGATTGAGAACCATACCAGGCCAAACGCAAAATACAACATAGAAAACAACATAGAAAAACGAACATAGACAACCCACCCCAACTCATGCCCTGACCAACCTAAAACAAAGACATAACAAAAGAACGAAGATCAGAACGTGACAACTGTTGAGAGTATTGTAAACCTCATATCAAATCAAAGTTTGTCACGTGCACCGAATACAACAGGTCACCTTACAGTGAAATGCTTACTTACAGGCTCTAACCAATAGTGCAAAAAATGTATTAGGTGAACAATATGTAAGTAAAGAAATAAAACAACAGTAAAAAGACGGGCTATATACAGTAGCGAGGCTATAGAAGTAGCGAGGCTACATACAGACACCGGTTAGTCAGGCTGATTAAGGTAGTATGTACATGTAGATATGGTTAAAGTGACTATGCATATATGATGAACAGATAGTAGCAGCAACGTAAAAGAGGGGTTGGCGGGTGACGGGTGGCGGGTGGTGGCACACAATGCAGATAGCCCGGTTAGCCAATGTGCGGGAGAACTGGTTGGTCGGGCCAGTGGTATGTACATGAGAGTATAGTTAAAGTGACTATGCATGTATGATAAACAGAGAGTAGCAGCAGTATAAAGAGTGGTTGGGGGGCACACAATGTAAATAGTCCGGGTAGCCATTTGATGACATGTTCAGGAGTCTTATGGCTTGGGGGTAAAAACTGTTGAGAAGCCTTTTTGTCCTAGACTTGGCACTCCGCTACCGCTTGCCATGCGTTAGTAGAGAGAACAGTCTATGACTGGTGTGGTTGGGGTATTTGACCATTTTTAGGGCCTTCCTCTGACAACGCCTGGTCTAGAGGTCCTAGATGGCAGGCAAATCTTTTTAGTTTCCTGAGGGGGAATAGGCTTTGTCGTGCCCTCTTCACGACTGTCTTGGTGTGTTTGGACCATTCTAGTTTGTTGGTGATGTGGACACCAAGGAACGTGAAACTCTCAAACCTGCTCCGATACAGCCCCGTCGATGAGAATGGGGGCGTGCTCGGTCCAACTTTTCCTGTAGTCCACTATCATCTCCTTAGTCTTGGTTACATTGAGGGATAGGCACCACACGACCAGGTCTCTGACCTCCTCCCTATAGGCTGTCTCGTCGTTGTCGGTGATCAGGCCTACTACCACTGTTGTGTCGTCTGCAAACTTAATGATGGTGTTGGAGTCGTGCCTGGCCATGCAGTCATGGGGGAACAGGGAGTACAGGAGGGGGCTGAGCATGCACCCCTGGGGAGCTCCAGTGTTGAGGATCAGCGTGGCAGATATGTATCTACCTACCCTCACCACCTCACCATCCTTAGCTTAGTGATGAGCTTTGAGGGTGCTATGGTGTTGAACGCTGAGCTGTCGTCAATGAATAGCATTCTCACATAAGTGTTCCTTTTGTCCAGGTGGGAAAGGGCAGTGTGGAGTGCAATAGAGATTGCATCATCTATGGATCTGTTTGGGCGGTATGCAAATTGGAGTGGGTCTCGGGTCTCCGGGATAATGGTGTTGATGTGAGCCATTACCAGTCCTTCAAAGCACTTCATGGCTACGGAAGTGAGTGCTACGGGTCTGTAGTCATTTAGGCAGGTTGCCTTTGTGTTCTTGGGCACAGGGACTATGGTGATCTGCTTCAAACATGTTGGTATTACAGACTCAATCAGGGACATGTTGAAAATGTCAGTGAAGACACCTGCCAGTTGGTCAGCACATGCCCTTCATTGCATAACAGTGTGTTTTAATCAATGATTTGGTGAGTGAATACATTTAGTATAGTTTTATCTAACTTTTCTGATGTTTCACTATTTTCATTTTTATTAAATTCACTGAGGATGATCCTCCCCTTATTCCTCTGAGGAGCCTCCACTGATACATTGGTGCAACGCATTCTCACCAGCAGAGCTGTAGTTGCTAGTTGGAAAATCACTTTCTAAACTGTGAAATGCCTTTGTATAGGAATGGAATACCACACTGGGTTTCCCCAAGATATTGGCACTGTGACGGAAGACACGCTGCATCTATGGTCTCCTCGGCATAAGGCCTGTCCAGCCAACTCCCCCATCCTACCTCTCCTCCTCCTCACCCCTCTACCCCCTAGCCTTACCGTCTTCAACTGTGGAGAGGAGACTTTCTCTTCCTTCCTCCCACCTGCTTTATGTGCCTTTAAAGATGTGCCTGGGCAGAAACATTTAATTATTTGTTAGCTAATAGCAGCCTCTAACTCTGGTTCACCCACCACTCTGCTGGTCAATGACCAGACATTAATCCCGAAGGGCATTTAAACATGTTTACCACAGCTTCTATATTGCACAGACTGTTGTCACCAGAATACTGAGATGATATGTCACTCTAAGGGGTCACAGAGTCAGCCACAGTGACATCACACAGTAAATTACAGCGATCGTACCAGCAGCTACTGTATACTAAACCACTGTACAGTAAGACATGTCAGTATCGGTGATGATTTCGTCCAGAAGAAACTGGGAAGATCATACAATTTTTATTTCCTGGTATTTAAGTCTAGATTTTCACAGAATCCTTAAATCCAGGTAAAACGCCATAATCACCTTTTCATCAATGTGTAGCTGATATCTCATCCCCCTCTCACACCCTGAGGCCTTCTCATCTAATGATAGCTGGTAATTCCTTCCATAGGCCCAGCTAGCCCAGAGTGCAGTATCAAGACATCAATATCCACTAAACTACTATAATTTAAGTCAAAATGGATTGTGGAGAGGACCATTCCCAAAAGTGGATTCTCATTGGCTTGTCTAAAAGATATAATGGTTTCTCTCAACGGACCAGAACATCCCAGTTTATATGATCAGTTGAAAGAAGTTATATAGACATCTGAAACAGCTGACTAATATGGCGGCATCCCAAATTGCACTCTTAACAGTGCATTACTTTTGACCTGGGCCCATAGGGCTCTGGTAAAAAAAAAAGTAGTGCACTATGTCGGGAACAGGGTACCATTTGGGATGCCACCTATCTGTTCTCATCGAGAAAGACTGCAATTTATAAATGTGTTGTGCATGTCTTCTAAACAATGATCAGACCTCCAGTTTTAATGGCTGTGCCCTGGAGAGGTTAATTAACACAGAATCGAATATTTTCAAAGTGTGAGAACAGCAAACTATTGTCTATTCTGCAGTACATCAAAGACAACTAATACACTATTGGAGGCATTATCAGGCGACGTGGCAGAAAGTACGAGCATATAAGCATGGTTTGCTGAGGCAATTACTTTAGGATCACGTCTATTCTGGAGTCGAAACATTTAAATTAATCTAGTTCGTACTGCTGCGCAGCTTAATTAATGTTTGTCTCTCTTCTGAACATGATGTCTGCAGCGGCAGAGTCTCAGTAAATACTCAGTGCCAGAGACAGAGTACAGAAGCTAGCAGCACTCCACCCATGCCCCCCGTCTCTGTCAATCCCATTCACGGTGGGGAGACATGTACAGAAGGAGGCATCATCCAATACTGCTGTGTCAGAACCACAAACATCCAGAATGAAGTGTACCCACACTGAGTTTAAAAAGAAAAATCACACTCTCACTTCCATTTTTTAAATTGATCCCACAGATATGGGGGATCATTAGAATTGGCATGGAAGGAAGAAGGAGGCCTGCTTTGATCCCATGGCGGTAGAAGGCAGACAGCTTAAGAAGAGTGAGTGGGAGGGAAAGATTAGATGAGTGGAGGGGAGGGAAGGAGGGGTGAGGAGTGGATGGGGAGGGAGGAAGAGATGCCCAGACTCATTAGAGAATGGTACATCTCTTGGCCTGAATTCCATGTGTTGGGTGCGGAAGGAATGGAGGGATGACAGGGATGGAAAAGAAGTGCGGAAATGAGGGAAAAGAGGGGTGAAGGGAACAGATGGAGGGAAAGGAATGATGCAGTGGGGGCTTGTGGTAGGGGAGATCTTCATGGGATTTTGATATCCCTCTGCTGGTGTGGGGACAGTGTTTTGGCCAAGTGTGTGGGCTCATGTCCTGCCTGATTGGCTCTGTCCGGGGGTATCGTCAGACTGGGCCCTGACCCTCCCTGTCTCAATCTCCAGTATCTATGCTGCAATAGTCTATGTGCTATGGGGCTAGGGTCAGTCTGTTATATCTTGTGTAATTCTCCTGTCTTATCTGGTGTCCTGTGTGATCTTAAGTATGCTCCCTTTAATCCTCCCATCTCTCTCTCGCTCTCCCCTCCCGGAGGACCAGAGCCCTATGACAATCCCTCAGGACTACCTAGCCATCAAGCTAACAAAGTTAGTCCCAGATGAGTTTTCCAATGGAGACCTACAAGTCTAGAGAAGTCAACAAACAGTTCCAGGGCTGTAGGAGCTGTATCTACTGCGCTTTGTTTTAGGACAAACTGTATCATTCAGAGTTACAATGCTGCATTTGTTTGCTTGCCGAGGACTATAGGCTTGAGGTGGCTTCCTTGATCACGCAGGTTGTCAGCCTACGTAAGGACCTGGGGAAAACGCAGAGTGGAATGTTTACCTTTTCTACACCGGTGGTTGGGCGCCATTCGGTTGTTTGGGCGCTGTTCGCATTTGTTGGATGGATCTCAGCCTTGTTGTTTGTCTTTATCCGACTGGCCAGTGTTGCCCGGTGTTCATTTGCCAAGGGAGCCATCTCCTGCCTCTCCTTTCCCATCTGATAGTGGCGTTTAAGGAGCACAGCAAGAGGAGCATGGCAAATAAATGATGGTCGCATGTAGGACTGCGGCGGTCATGAAATTTTGTCACCCGGTGTTTGTCAAGCAAATAACTGTCGGCCTCACGGTAAATTTACCATTGACTAACATAAACACATTTAGCAACTCCTGGCTTCCACGCATAGCCTATAAGCCAATGATGCATACCTTTGGAACATCTACATTTTAAAAAGTCTAATAAATCTAAGGTGGCAAGAAAAATTACGTGAAGCCTTTGGAAATACCTGGATTTCTGAATAAATTGTTAATCGTTTTTGATCTGATCTTCATCTAGGTCACAACAATAGACAAACACAGTCCGCTTAACTTTTTGTGACTAGGGGCAGTATTTTCATTTTTGGAAAAATAACGTTCCCGTAGTAAACAGGATATTTTGTCAGGATAAGATGCTAGAATATGCATATAATTGACAGCTTAGGATAGAAAACACTATAAAGTTTCCAAAACTGTAAAAATATTGTCTGTGAATGTAACAGAACTGATATTGCAGGCGAAAGCCTGAGAAAAATCCAATCCGGAAGTGACTCATCTTTTGAAAGCTCTGCGTTCCAATGCGTCCCTACTGAGCAGTGAATGGGCTATCAACCAGATTACTTTTTCTCCGTATTCCCCAAGGTGTCCACAGCATTGTGATGTAGTTTTACGCATTTATGTTGAAGAATACCCTCAAGTGGCTACATTGCGCAACTTGTCACCTGATGGCTCCCAGAGTGATTTTCGCATAAAATACAGAGGTAGCCATTATTCCAATTATGCCATTATTCCAATTTCCGGGCGATTTCTCAGCCAAACGTGAAGAACAAACGGAGCTATTTTGCCTACAAAAATAATATTTTGGGAAAAAAGGAACATTTGCTATCTAACTGGGAGTCTCGTGAGTGAAAACATCCGAAGCTCATCAAAGGTAAACAATTTAATTTGATTTCTGAATAAATTTGATTTCTGAATAAATTGTTAATCATTTTTGATCTGATCTTCAACAAAGCAGCCCCAAACCCTGATGATCCCTCCACCATACTTTGAAAAATGTCAAATAGCAAATGGAGGACATTTTCCCTGTGGTCCGTTTTCATGCCAGCAAGGTAGGCTATACTTGGTTCATCCTGACCCGTCCCGTCACTTCGTGGTGGAGACCGATGCTTCGGATGTCGGAGTGGGGGCTCTCCTGTCCCAGCATTCTGCCCTGGAACTCAAGTTACATCCCTGCACTGCCTTCTCCCATCACCTCAATGCCATGGAGAGGAGTTACGATGTGGGAAATTGTGAGCTTCTCACAGTGAAGATGGCATTGGAGGAGTGGAGACACTGGTTGGAGGGGGTGGAACAAACGTACATTGTATGGACGGATCACAAGAACCTGGAATATCTCCACACAGTCCAGCGTCTCAAGCCCAGGCAAGCTAGAAGGGCCCTGTTTTCACCCAGTAGATTTTTTCCCTCTCCTACTGACCAGGATCCAAGAATATCAAGCTGGATGCGCTGTCACAGCGCTATAGCCCCGTGGCGACACCCTTAGACCCGAGACCATTCTTCCTACCTCGTGTCTGGTGACGGCACTCAGCTGGGGAAAGCTGGTCCGTGAGGAGCAGCGTTCCCAGCCGAACCCTGGAGGGTGTTCCTGATGGGACCCCGGATGTTTGTTCCTGACGCTGTCCACTCCTCGGGCCTGGTGTGGGCCCATTCCTCCAGGCTTGCCTGATTCCCGGGGTCCCATCAGACTCTGGCCTTTGTGTGGCAACGCTTTTGTTGGCCTACCATGGTCCCAGATGTCTCTGTGTTCATCACCACCTGCATGGTCTGTGCGCAGAACAAGACTCCTCAGCAAACTCTGGCTGGTCTCCTTCAACCACTGCCTGTCCCTCACCATCCCAGGTCTCGCATATCCCTGGACTTCGTCACGGGTCTTCCACCGTCTGATGGTAACACCGCCATCCAGACAGTAGTGGACCGGTTTTCAAATCTCTCCCCAAGCTACCCTCTGCCAGAGATGGCCCAGCCTATGGTGCAACATGTGTTCTGGATCCATGGACTCCCAGTGGACATGGTCTCCGACCAGGGATCTCAGTTCTCGTTCCTGGAAGGCATTCTGCACGCTCATTGGGTCATCGGCCAGCCAGTCCACCGGGTTCCACCCTCAGTCCAACAGCCAGTCGGCGCGAGCCAATCAAGACCTGGAGACAACTCTTCACTGCCTTGCCTACCCCAACACCACAACCTAGAACCAGCAAGTCATGTGGGTTGAAGTCGCCTGTAACACTCTCCCTCGCTCTTCCACTGGGCTCTCACCTTTCGAGTGTTCCCTGGGTTATCAGCCCCGCTCTTTCTGCAGCAAGGAAGAGGTCGGCATACCCTCTGCCCAGATGTTTGTCCGCCGCTGTCACCGTACCTAGAAGAGAGCCCGGTCGTCTCTTCTCAAGACGACCTCCAGGTATCGATGCCAAGCGGACCACCACCGGACCCCGGCTCTCTGGTATCAGTTTGGGCTGAAGATATGGCTGTTCACTCGGGGTCTGCCCCTCCGGGTGGAGTCCCGCAAACTCTTCCCCCCCTGCGTTTTATCGGTCCTTTCCCCCATCTCCAAGATTGTTACCCCCTCTGCTGTTTGTCTTCTGTTGCCCTGTACCCTTGTATACATCCCACTTTTCATGTGTTTAGGATTAAACCTATGTCTCACAGCCCTTTGTCTCCTGTTTCTAGGCCCACCCTTCTTTCCCGTCTCATCGGCAGCCAACAGGAGTACACAGTGAGGCGCCTTCTGATGGTTCGACCACGGGGCAGGGGATTCCAATACCTGGTTGACTGGGAGGGTTATGGCCCAGAGGAGAGGTGCTGGGTCCCTGCTAGGGACATCCTGGACCCAGGCCTTATCGCTGAGTTCCAACACCGGCACCCCAGTCAACAAGGTATGCGCCCAGGTAGGTACTTCAAAACTGTCTGCATCTGGGTCTTCTCCTGAGCCGTGACAGGCATTCATATCCTGACTCTGAAACTCACTTAGACAATACATTTGATGATACAGTGGTAGCAATACAAGGTTATAACATTTACAGAAAACACAGAAATGCCAGTGGTGGAGGTGTTGCTGTTTATATTCAGAACCACATTCCTGTAAAGATTAGAAAGGATCTCTTGTTAAATACTGTTGACGTTAAATGGCTACAGGTTCATCTGCCTCACCTAAAGCCCATTCTTGTGAGTAGCTGCTATAGACCACCAAGTGCAGTCAGTATCTGGATAACATGTGTGAAATGCTTGATAATGTACGTGATATCAACAGAGAAGTATATTTTCTGGGTGATTTAAATATTGACTGGCTTTCATCAAGCTGTCCACTCAAGAGAAAGCTTCAAACTGTGACCAGTGCCTGCAACCTGGTTCAGGTTATCAGTCAGCCTACCAAGGTAGTTACAAACAGCACATGAATGAAATCAACATGTATTGATCATGTCTTTACGAATGCTGCAGGAATGTGACTGAAAGCAGTATCCAGATCCATCGGATGGAGTGATCACATTATATCAGCCATATCTAGGAAAACCAAAGTTCCAAAGGCGGGGCCTAATATAATGTATAAGAGGTCAAACAATAGGTTTTGTAGTGATTCCTATGTTGTTGATGTAAAGACTATTTGTTTGTCTATGGTGTATAATGAGGAGCAAAAGAGAAATTGCACTTGACACATTTATGAAATGTTTTTTCCCAATTACTAATAAGCATGCACCCATTAAGAAAGTGACTGTAAAAAATTTAAATCCCAGGGGATTGAGGAGGAATTGAAAAATTGTATGGTTGAGAGGGATGAGGCAAAAGGAATGGCAAATAAGTGTGGCTGCACAACATACTGCAAATTCAGAAATGTGACTAAACTGAATTTAAAAGAAACTAGACTATTAAACCAGATAAATTACATAATGAATGATAGTAAAAAGATTTGGAGCACCTTCAATTACATTTTAGGGAAAAAAAGCAAACTCAGTTCCATCATTCAGTGAATCAGATAGCTAATTTATCACAAAACCGACTGATATTGCCAACTATTTTAATAATTTTTTCATTAGCAAGATTAGCAAATTTAGGCATGACATTCAACCAACAAACACTGACACTTACACATTCAAGTATATCTGAACAAATGATGAAAGAAAATAATTGTTATTTTGAATTCCGTAAAGCTAGTGTGGAAGAGGGGGATTTTTTTTGTTGCCTATCAACAATAAAACGCCACAGGGGTCTGACAACTTGGATGGAAAATTACTCAGTATAATAGCGGATGATAATGTCACTCCTATTTGCCATATCTTCAATTTAAGCCTACCACAAAGTGTGTGCCCTCGGGCATGGAGGGAAGCCAAAGGCAATCCGCTACCTAAGAATAGTAAAGCCCCCTTTACTGGCTCAAATAGCTGACCAATCAGCCTGTTACCAACCCTTGGTAAAGTTTTGGAAAAAATTGAGTTTCACCAGATACAATTTTACGGTAAACAAATTGACAACAGACTTTTAGCACGCTTATTTTTTTTAATTTAATTTATCCTTTATTTTACCAGGTAAGTTGACTGAGAACACGTTCTCATTTATAGCAATGACCTGGGGAATAGTTACAGGGAAGGACACTCAACAAGCACAGCACTTACACAAATTACTGATGATTGGCTGAGAGAAACCGATTATACAGTGGGGGTTGTTTTGTTATGGCTTTCAAAATTAATTGTATTATTTCAAAAATGAATAGCATTGTATTTGGGACAAATCATTCACTAAACTAAATCTTGTAATAAATAATGTAGAAATTGAGCAAGTTGAGGTCACTAAACTGCTTGGAGTAACCTTGGATTGTAAACTGTCATGGTCATATTAACTACAACAGTAGCTAAGATAGGGAGATGTCTGTCCATAATAAAGCACTGCTCTACCTTCTTAACAGCACTATCAACAAGGCAGGTCCTACAGCCTCTAGTTTTGTCCCACCTGGACTAATGTTCAGTCGTGTGGTCAGGTGCCACAAAGAGAGACTTAGGAAAATTGCAATTGGCTCAGAACAGGGCAGCACGGCTGGCCCTTGGATGTTCACAGAGAGCAAACATTAATAATTTGCATGTCAATCTCCCCTGGCTCAAAGTGGAGGAGAGATTGACTTCATCACTACTTGTATTTGTGAGAGGTATTGACATGCTGAAAGCACAAAGCTGTCAGTTTAAACGACTAGCAGACAGCTCAGACACCCATACATAACCCACAAGACATACCACCAGAGGTCTCTTCACAGACCCCATGTCCAGAACAGACTATGGGAGGCGCACAATAACACCTAGAGCCATGGCTACATGGAACTCTATTCCACATCGGGTAACTGATGAAAGCAGTAGAATCAGATTTAAAAAACAGAAGAAAATTGAACTTATGGAACAGCAGGGACTGAGAAGCAACACAAACATACGCACAGACACGTGCATGCACACACGATAACATACGCACTATACACACGTACACATGGATTTTGTGTTGTAGGTATGTGGTAGTGGAGTAGGGTCCTGAGGGAACACACTTAGTGTGTTGTGAAATCTGTTATGAATGTATTGTAATGTTTTTTAAATTGTGTAACTGCCTTAATTTTGCCTGACCCCAGGAAGAGTAGCAGCAGCTAATGGGGATCCATAATAAATACAGTACGTTACAATGGAACCCTGACCTGTACACCGGACTTGCGCTCCCTCGCTCTCTGCCTCTCTCTCAACTGTCTTTGTGCTTGTCTCCACCCCCCTCTAGGTGTCACCCATCTTCCCCATTAGTCACCGTGTCTCAACATCTGCATTGCTTGCTCTTTGAGGTTTTAGGTTGGGTTTCTGTATAATACTTTGTATTAGCATCCACCAGCCCAGGGTTTAGAGTTCACACGGTTATACTTTATGTATTACATATGCACACATGCCATGCCATTTACACAGTACACTATAGTCCCTCTTACTCTCCATTCTCTTTTTACTATCTATTTCTAGTACTATTTTCCAGCAGTACATCTGGTGACCTTTATAAGTCATGAAACCTGTCTCTACTCATGTGAACCAAAAGGTTTCCATTTAAGCTTCCCTTTTCTGTCCTCCACTCTTTTCCCACTACATAGATTGGAAAGCTAGCAATTTGATCCATTTCATTCACACAGAAAAGAGGAGGACACACATGCCATTGTGGATAAGACTAAATAAGCCATATATACTTCCTGCTCATGGAGACCTTATGAAGGGCTTATGGAGACCTTGTTAAGCCAACACAAAATGACTGGGTGTGTGTCCAAAATGGCGTACTATCCCCTTTATCGTGCACTACTTTTTATCAGGGCCCATAGGCCAGTGGTCAAAAGTAGTGCACTACATAGCAAAAAGGGTTCCATTTGTGATGCACTAGGTCTGTATGCTGTACATTTCTGGTCCTAATCTAATGGCCCCTGGCTGCCCCACACTGAGTCCCCCCTCATCTGGCAATGTCACACACAGAGGTACAGCAGGACAGGAGATAACGGGGGTCCACACCTGAACAGCACACACACATACATACATGCAAAAACATAATGAAGCACTGGCGAGAAACAGATGAATGCAAAGAGAAACATGACCCACACACTTCATCCAATCATCACATTCCCATTTCAACCTCTCAGCAAATCAGGATGCATGACAGATTCCAGGGGACATAGCTAGTAGCTGTACGACAGGGATATTCAACTATATTCTTACGGGGGCATGATTTGAAAAAGGTTATTTATAAGGGGGCCAGAAGTTTTCCACATGGGATTACTCTTCCTGAAATAGGTATAAAAACTATGCACAAACACAATTATCTTCTAAAAACTATGCACAAACACAATTATCTTCTAAAAACTATGCACAAACACAATTATCTTCTAAAAACTATGCACAAACAGAATTATCTTTATTTATTTTTTAAATGGTGTCGGAAGAAATGGCAAGAGTTTTACGAGAACCCAACCAATTGTGCTATTATGTGTTTTTATCCGCATTATTTGTAACTTATTGTGTACATAATATTTCTGCAACCGTATCTTACAGCAAAAAAAGAGCTTCTGGATATCAGGACAGCGATCACTCACCTCGGATTAGACAAAGAGCTTCTGGATATCAGGACAGCGATCACTCACCTCGGATTAGACAAAGATTTGTTCTTCAACAAGCAAGACGCACAAGACATTCTCCAAACACCCGACAGGGCCAACATCCCCGTTATTTGCAAGAGGAAGAAACACAGGTACACAGAGCGGGATGCCTCGTGAGGTCCCGCAGAAGGTGAGTGGGAAAGCTGCCATTACCGTCAATATTACTTGCCAACGTGCAATCATTGGACAATAAGTTAGACGAGATACGATCAGGAATATCCTACCTAACGGGACATCAATGTGCATATTTGTAAACAACACCTGGTGCACGAAATCTATGGAAATCTCTAGATTTTGCTCACCTGAAGTAGAGTACATTGTGATGAATTGCAGGCCACACTACTTACAGTGGGGCAAAAAAAGTATTTAGTCAGCCACCAATTATGCAAGTTCTCCCACTTAAAAAGATGAGAGAGGCCTGTAATTTTCATCATAGGTACACTTCAACTATGACAGACAAAATTAGGGAAAAAAATCCAGAAAATCACATTGTAGGATTTCTTATGAATTTATTTGCAAATTATGGTGAAAAATACATATTTGGTCACCTACAAACAAGCAAGATTTCTGGCTCTCACAGACCTGTAACTTCTTCTTTGAGAGGCTCCTCTGTCCTCCACTCGTTACCTGTATTAATGGCACCTGTTTGAACTTGTTATCAGTATAAAAGACACCTGTCCACAACCTCAAACAGTCACACTCCAAACTCCACTATAGCCAAGACCAAAGAGCTGTCAAAGGACACCAGAAAAAAAATTGTAGACCTGCACCAGACTGAGAAGACTGAATCTGCAATAGGTAAGCAGCTTGGTTTGAAGAAATCAACTGTGGGAGCAATTATTAGGAAATGGAAGACATACAAGACCACTGATAATCTCCCTCGATCTGGGGCTCTACGCAAGATCTCACCCCGTAGGGTCAAAATGAACACAAGAACAGTGAGCAGAAATCCCAGAACCACACGGGGGGACCTAGTGAATGACCTGCAGAGAGCTGGGACCAAAGTAACAAAGCCTACCAATCAGTAACACACTACGCTGCCAGGGACTCAAATCCTGCAGTGCCAGATGTGTCCCCCTGCTTAAGCCAGTACATGTCCAGGCCTGTCTGAAGTTTGCTAGAGAGCATTTGGATGATCCAGAAGAAGATTGGGAGAATGTCAGATGGTCATATGAAACCAAAATATAACTTTTTTGGTAAAAACTCAACTCGTCGTGTTTGGAGGACAAAGAATGCTGAGTTGCATCCAAAGAACACCATACCTACTGTGAAGCATAGGGGTGGAAACATCATGCTTTGGGGCTGTTTTTCTGCAAAGGGACCAGGACGACTGATCCGTGTAAAGGAAAGAATTAATGGGGCCATGTATCATGAGATTTTGAGTGAAAACCTCCTTCCATCCGCAAGGGCATTGAAGATGAAACGTGGCTGGGTCTTTCAGCATGACAATGATCCCAAACACACCACTCGGGCAATAAAGGAGTGGCTTCGTAAGAAGCATTTCAAGGTCCTGGAGTGGCCTAGCCAGTCTCCAGATCTCAACCCCATAGAAAATCTTTGGAGGGAGTTGAAAGTCTGTGTTGCCCAGCAACAGCCCCAAAACATCACTGCTCTAGAGGAGATCTGCATGGAGGAATGGGCCAAATACCAGCAACAGTTTGTAAAGTGACTGTTCCACTGGATGTCATTAGGTGAATGCACCAATTTGTAAGTCGCTCTGGATAAGAGCGTCTGCTAAATGACTTAAATGTAAATGTAAATGTGAAAACCTTGTGAAGACTTACAGGAAACGTTTGACCTCTGTCATTGCCAACAAAGGGTTTATAACAAAGTATTGAGATAAACTTTTGTTATTGACCAAATACTTATTTTCCACCATAATTTCCACCATAATTTGCAAATAAATTCATTAAAAATCCTACAATGTGATTTTCTGTATTTCTTTTTCTCATTTAGTTGAAGTGTACCTATGATGAAAATTACAGGCCTCTCTCATCTTTTTAAGTGGGAGAACTTGCACAATTGGTAGTTGACTAAATACTTTTTTTGCCCCACTGTACATAGAGAGTTTTCAGCTATACTTTTCGTGGCTATTTATTTACCACCACAAACAGATGCTGGCACTAAGACCACACTTAGTCAGCTGTATAAGGAAATAAGCAAACAGGAAACCACTCACCCAGAGGCGGCACACCTAGTGGCCGGAGAATTTAATGCAGGGAAACTTAAATCAGTTCAACCACATTTCTATCAACATGTTAAATGTGCAACCAGAGGGAGAAAAAAATTCTAGATCACCTGTACTCCACACACAGAGTGTTACGCCCTGACCTTAGAGAGACGTTTTATTTCTCTATTTGGTTAGATCTGGGTATGATGTGGGGTGGGCATTATACGTTTTGTATTTATGTGTGTTTGGCCGCGTCAGAGGCAGCTGTCTATCGTTGTCTCTGATTGGGAATCATACTTAGGCAGCCTGTTTTGCCATATTAGTTGTGGGTAGTTGTCTTTGGTAGTGGCCTGTATAGCCGAAGTAAGCTTCACGGTTGTTTCCTTATTCTTTGTTTGTTGGTGACATTTATAAATAAAAAGAAATGTACGATCACCACGCTGCACCTTGGTCCGGTCATTTCCACCCTGACGATGATCGTGACACAGAGACACATACAAAGCTCTCCCTTGTCTCTCTTGTCCTCCATTTGGTAAATCCAACCACAACTCTATCCTCCTGATTCCTGATTTCCTGCTTACAAGAAAAAATAAAGGAGGAAGCACCAGTGACTCGGTCTATAAAAAAAGTGGTCAGATGAAGCAGATGTTATTAAACTACAGGACTGTTTTGCTAGCACAGACTGGAACATGTTCCAGGATTGTTCTGATGGCATTGAGGAGTACACCACATCAGTCACTGGCTTTATCAATAAGTGCATCGGGGATGTCTTCCCCACAGTGACTGTACGTACATACCCCAACCAGAAGCCAAGGATTACAGGCAACATTCGCACTGAAATAAAGGGCAGAGCTACCGCTTTCATGGTGCGGGACTCTAACCCGGAAGCTGACAAGAAATCCTGCTATCCTGCTATGCCCTTTGACGAACCATCAAACAGGCAAAGCGTCAACAAAGAGCTAAGATTGAATCATACTACATCTGCTCCGACACTCGTCTTATGTGGCAGGGCTTGCAAACTATTACAGACTACAAAGGGAAGCACAGCCATGAGCTGCCCAGTGACACGAGCCTACCAGACAAGCTAAATCACTTCTATGTTCGCTTCAAGGAAAGCAACACTGAGGCATGCATGAGAGCATCAGCTTTTCCGGACGACTCTGTGATCACGCTCTCCTTTGCCGTCATAAGTAAGACCTTTAACAGGTCAACATACACAAGGCTGTGGGGCCAGATAGATTACCAGGACTTGTGCTCCGAGCATGTGCTGACCAACTGGCAGGTGTCTTCACTGACATTTTCAACATGTCCCTGATTGAGTATGTAATACCAACATGTTTTAAGCAGATCACCATAGTGCCAGAATAACAACCCATCCCTCAACCTAACCAAGACTAATGAGATGATTGTGGAGTACAGGAAAAGGAGGACAGAGTACGCCCCCAAGACAGTCGTGAAAAGGGCACCACAAAGCCTATTCCTCCTCAGGAAATTAAAAAGATTTGGCATGGGTCCTGAGATCCTCAAAAGGTTCTACAGCTGCAACATCGAGAGCATACCACTGCCTGGTACAGCAATTGCTCGGCCTCTGACCGGAAGGCACTACAGAGGGTAATGCCTTTCGGCCCAGTACATCACTGGGGCTAAGCTGCCTGCAATCCAGGACCTCTACACCAGGCGTTGTCAGAGGAAGGTCCTAAAAATTGTCAAAGACCCCAGCCACCCCAGTCATAGACTGTTCTCTCTACTAACGCACGGCAAGCGGTAGCGGAGTGCCAAGTCTAGGGCAAAAAGGCTTCTCAACAGTTTTTACCCCCCCTAAGACTCCTGAACAGGTAATCAAATGGTTACCCAGACTATTTGTATTGTGTGCCTCCCCCATCCCCTCTTTTACGCTGCTGCTACTCTCTATTTATCATATATGCACAGTCACTTTAACTATACATTCATGTACATATGTACATACTACCTCAATTGGCCAGGCCAACAAGTGCTCCCGCTAACCTGGGCTATCAGAATTGTGTCTCACCACCCACCACCCCCTTTTTACGCTACTGCTACTCTCTGTTCATCATATATGCATAGTCACTTTAACCATATCTACATGTACATACTACCTTAATCAGCCTGACTAACCGGTGTCTGTATGTAGCCTCGCTACATTTATAGCCTCACTACTGTATATAGCCTCACTACTGTATATAGCCTCACTACTGTGTGTAGCCTCACTACTGTATATAGCCTCACTACTGTGTGTAGCCTCACTACTGTGTGTAGCCTCACTACTGTGTGTAGCCTCACTACTGTGTGTAGCCTCACTACTGTGTGTAGCCTCACTACTGTATATACCCTCACTACTGTGTGTAGCCTCACTACTGTGTGTAGGCTCACTACTGTGCCTCACTACTGTATGTAGCCTCACTACTGTGTATAGCCTCACTACTGTATATAGCCTCACTACTGTGTGTAGCCTCACTACTGTGTGTAGCCTCACTACTGTATATAGCCTCACTACTGTGTGTAGCCTCACTACTGTGTGTAGCCTCACTACTGTATATAGCCTCACTACTGTGTGTAGCCTCACTACTGTGTGTAGCCTCACTACTGTATATAGCCTCACTACTGTGTGTAGCCTCACTACTGTATATAGCCTCACTACTGTATATAGCCTCACTACTGTGTGTAGCCTCACTACTGTATATAGCCTCACTACTGTGTGTAGCCTCACTACTGTATATAGCCTCACTACTGTGTGTAGCCTCACTACTGTATATAGCCTCACTACTGTATATAGCCTCACTACTGTATATAGCCTCACTACTGTGTGTAGCCTCACTACTGTATATAGCCTCACTACTGTGTGTAGCCTCACTACTGTATATAGCCTCACTACTGTGTGTAGCCTCACTACTGTATATAGCCTCACTACTGTATGTAGCCTCACTACTGTATATAGCCTCACTACTGTGTGTAGCCTCACTACTGTGTGTAGCCTCACTACTGTATATAGCCTCACTACTGTATATAGCCTCACTACTGTGTGTAGCCTCACTACTGTATATAGCCTCACTACTGTGTGTAGCCTCACTACTGTATATAGCCTCACTACTGTTTTTCTGTTTCTGTCTACTGTTGTTCTTGTTTTTTTACTTACCTATTGTTCACCTAATACCTTTTTGCACTATTGGTTAGAGCCTGTAAGTAAGCATTTCACTGTAAGACCTGTTGTATTCGGCGCAGGTGACAAATCAACTTTGATCTGATTTGAAGCACTTTTATTCAAATGTAATGTATGTGTTGGCTTTCTTGTGGCGGCAATCGCAGAGAAATGCTGACATAGGCTGCTCTCTTGAAAGCAGTATTACACTTGCTTAACTACCGAACATCATTATGTAAAAATAGATCATGATGCTCAGCAGACTATGAAACAAGCGATGTTGTCAGCTAGATGTTTATAGGATAAAGTGTCATGGTGTTTTTTGAACGAGGGCTCCTTTTGGCACTAAACAGCAGGTTTTTGCAGGGTTTCTTTTGCGGATTTATTTTACACTGAACAAAAATATAAACGCAACTTGCAAAAACATTTTTTTTTTACTGAGTTACAGTTCATATTAGGATATCAGTCTATTGAAATAAATAAATTAGGCCCTAATCTATAGATTTCACATGACTTGGCAGCCTGGCCCACCCACTTGGGAGCCAGGCCAAGCCAATCAAAATGAGTTTTTCCCCAGAAACGGGATTTATTACAGACAGCCACCAGTTGAATGTGGAGGTCCTGGGCTGGCGTGGTTACACGTGGTGTGCGGTTGTGAGGCCGCACCTGTGTAATGATCATGCTGTTTAATCATCTTATTGATATGCCCACCTGTCAGGTGGATGGATTATCTTGGCAAAGGAGAAATGATCACTAACAGGGATGTAAACAAATTTGTGCACACAGTTTGAGAGAAATAAGCTTTTTGTGCATTTGGAACATTTCTGTCATTTTTTATTTCAGCTCATGTTGCATTTATATTTTTATTGAGTCTATTAATGTTTAGAATTGGTCATTTAAATTGATAAAGGGGCTGTCTGATTGAATAGTCCTTCTGTACGGCATATACCAGCCAGATACAGTGTTCAGGGTCGAGTTCAAGGTGTCCGATTCATTTTCTGTTGATGCTCCAAATCTCAGTGAAGTATGATGCTCGATACGCTCCCCCACAAACGATGTAAAACCCAGCTGCAAAGAAACTCATCTGAGATGATGCTCAGGCATCACGATGATCATAACCATCATCATTACCACTATGGCTTTTAATTGGCAGAGGCTGTCCTCTTTTGGCTGGGGGCTTTTGTAGAATCTGTGAAAAAGCCAGAGTGAGCCAGCTGAAATATGGCAGTAGGCTTACAGGCAGATCGAGCAGCAGTCTACTAGGACACAAACTCCTGACCCTACCTCATGAATCCGGAGCCATCCCCATGACTCCAGACAGAGTGTCCTTGAAATGGCTTTGCCACGCTGTTTTGACCAGCGCTATAGGCTTGCTACAGGGACATGTTTTTATCCTCTCCTCTCTCCTGACAGAATGTAGCCATCCATGAATGACTCTCTCCATTCACAGACTGACCTGCCTGGCCCACTTTACTACCAGCAAGACATTTTGTTCTCCTAAAACAAACACACGCACACATGCATGGATGCATGCAAGCACTAATGCACATGTGCACGCGCACACGCGCACACGCACACACATGCACATGGACGCATGCACGGATACACACACAAACACACACATAAACACACACGTTTGTTGTACTATCCTTGTGGGGACCCAAAAATGTATTCCCATTCAAAATCCTATTTTCCCTAACGCTTAACCACTAACCTTAACCCTAACCTTAACCCTAACACCTAAAACTGTCCTTTGATGCGTTGTCAATTTGAAGGTGCTTTGTTCCTGTCCTGATATCGGTAATAGGTTAGCAACTATAGCCGCCTGAGCAGTTCATCCTTTCATTGAAATTAACATACAGGATGTGTCCTAAATGACAACCCAGGGCTCTGGTCGAAAGTAGTGCACTGTATAGGGAATAGGGTGCCACTTGGGAAGCACCCTGCATAACGTCAAGGTGAGGGCGTTCAGAGGAAATATAACTTCTAAAGGAGGGCTAGGACAGGAACGGATAAATGCACCCGAGCCAGCAATAAACTGATGCTTTCACTGTACTACAATTTGAAACCCTGTGGCATCAGTCTCCATTTCCCCCTGAAGTGTCTAAAAGCTTTGACATTCCCATAAGAGTTGGCTCTCAGGGAGGAAGCCTTTTTATCAACCTCTCACTAACCCATGAGATATTGCGTTGCCATATAAGGAGCCATCGAGGCCTTTACAAGCCAAACAAGCCCTGACGGAGAGTGTCCGTTTCCCATCAGGTCCGGCGAGCCGAACGCTTCCATACTGCACCGTATGTAAATGACAGAGAGTCTCAGTGGAGCACGGAGAGCATTGACACGCTGGTCACTGGCTTTTAATGTCCATTAAAAGCAGCAGCGTGGCAAGCTCTCCATAAAGTAACAGCTCCATGACAGAGGAGCGAACCTCTCCCCCCGAGCAGAGCAGGATATGGCCCCTGGGTGAGTTATGATAATGGATGCTCTTCAGCCCATGGCGAAACCAAATGTTACTTTGATTTGCATACTCCCCTTTGGCTCCTTCCATCGATTTTTTTTTCCCCGCCGAAGAGGGAAGTTGATTGGATTGACAGTTTATTGGATTAATGCTTCATGACATCTGCAATGGAAACGTAATTTCCTTGTCTCTCAAATTGGATTGGCACCAATCTCCTAACTGCTGAAGGTACACTTATTACATTTTTTTAAAGGTAAAAGCATTGTATGTGACTTTTAGAAAATGCCTTGATAATATTACACAAGCCGATTGATGTCATTCCGTCGATACAAATCAATTCAAAAGTTACAATAAAGATACGTAATGCATTGAAACGCTGTGAACTTTATGAACCCCTACTGCAACACTCCGACTGATAAGGACCCGTTGCATTTACTGATATAATATGGCATGCTTAGTCTCTAACAGCAGGCCTGAGTACACCAGACTCTCACCAGGCAGTGATGCTGAATGGCAAGCCAAAGCACTCTGAGACTCATATCATTTATATTCATTAGCACATGTTGCTGCCAGACCTCCAGATCTCCCTCCATCCCGCGCCCTCCAAGAAACGTCCGTCAAGCGGAGATAGTGTTACTCACCACCCACTAGAGAGGGAAAAATAAAGCAGACAACTTCACACCTGCATTGTTCAAAGACATGCCTAGACACTGGTGGTGCATAGCGGAGGCAGCTGTTTGGATACATGCCAAATACTGTAGGTGAACTCATCCAGTGGCCTAGGAAATAGCATTGTGCCTCACTGCAGGGCATAGGCTTACACATCCAACACACAACTTAAAATATCTGGCGAAGAAGCAGACAAACTAACAATCAATTTATTTGGTCTGTGTGGCTATTTCAAGCGGATCAAATCAGATGTACACGCATGATGTCCCCAGCCAGACTACAGCCCATCTTCTAAGCCTCCAAGCCCCGGCCGCCCGACACAGTCTCAAATGGACACAGAGATGGACACAAAGTGAAGCAGATCCAAACGTCTATGGTTCTGTGGCAGCTGCACAGTGGCCAACGCCATCCCAGCCTTGACAGGACCAAACTAAAAGCATTATCCTGCAGCAACATGGTTCCGCCATCTGCTCATGAGAAAAGACTACGGCTGCGTCCCAAATGGCACCCTATTCCCCAAATAGTGCTCTACATTTGACCAGAGCCCAATTGGGGGAAAGCACGACATAGGGAATAGGGTGCCATTTGGGATTCAACCTGACTGTTCCTCCTCACTGAAGGCAATCTCTGAGAGATAATCAGCATGTAATAGGAGCAGGAGACTCTCCACTTCAAACAAACACAAGCACGACAACATAGCCTTATAGAGATGTGGATTTATCAGATGGTACATGTTTCAAACCCATTTATTTCCTTTTGTACAATACCAGATGAGATTGGCCTCCACGGGACAGGCCAGCCTCTCTGAAGGAAGAAAGAGAGAATCAAAGAGAGATTGGTTCCTCTCCTATGAGGGCTGCAGATAGGCCTTTCTCTCTGTTCAGAGGAGATTACTACTCAACACATAAAGCAGCTATTGAGACATAGCCACATAGAGGACATGCACTGGTGTATGCTAGTCTTCAAAATCGACTAATTTGGCACGATCAAAGAACATTCCAGACAGACAAGCGGAAATGTTAGGCAAGAGTATCAGTGAATCAGTGAACAAGTGCTTCTCAGAACAGCAAGAGGGGGAGGCAGGCAGAACAGATGCATTGTGTGATGCTCTAGGTGTCCAACAAAGATTTATTGTGGTGCTGCAGCTATTTACAATATAATTAGGGGAGAATTTATGCAGCTGCTGTTCTTCAGCCTTGCCCAGAACCCAAAGTTTTTCCTGTGGCTAGTTTGGTGCCCTTGCAGAAGGGCTGGGTGCCATCACACCTGGCACAGCTGGGGAAACAGATTAGGCAGGCATATGCAGTGGATGCCCGTTGGGTTTTCGAAAAGCCGCCCGGGGATCAGCAGTAAAAAGAGTAATTCAATCACCCTTACTCTCCTTCCTCTCTTTCAACCCCCCCACCCCTCTTCTCCTCATTTGCTCTCTTGTGCCAAGTGTTGGAGATCAGTCAAAGATACGACTGCACACAAAACCCGCCAAGCCCATTAAAGCCGGGATCCTCCGTGTTAATAAAGTGGAAGTTCATGGAGTAAGGAGCTATCATTTACGTCTCATCTGAGCTAGCCTAGCTGTGTGCAGAGCTCTATGCTGTGGTGTGGTTTGTCCACCGGCCAACCCCCTAGCTCCCCCTCCTCTCCTCGGGACCTCTCCCTGTTCTCTTTAGGAGTAATAGCCCTGGTCTTAAACCTCCTCATGGACATGACCTTTTCACGTCTCAATGTGCAAATTATTCTTCATTGCCAAGTATTTTCCCGCATCCGAAATGGGCAGTGCAAGAGTCATTCCACGGCCGACCAGTCATATATCACGTTTGTAATCTGGGGGTTGTATGGATTTCTAATATCCCGCTACAGCGGTTGTACAGATAGAACAGATATGAGTTCTGAGCCCCAAAAAAAAAAAAAAGATTTCTGTCTGGGAAATCCAAATAGCCTACAGTATATACAAGAGATATTATATTAAACATTTTGTAGGTTAGAGGACCTTGGTATACATTTTGGGATTTCAATTGTACTCGAACATTGTATAAGATACAGGGCTCTATTTTCGGCTGGCGTTAAGCCAGCTCAATTGTCAAACGCGCGCTCGTTTGCAATTACCTCTTCTATTTTCAAACCTTAGTGCCAGGATTGGTAATTTACCTGTATCATATGAGCTTGCTTGTGCTGAGGTGGGAGGGGTGGCAACATCTGAGCTGTGTCCTCAAAATGTGAGCCAAAGTGTCAATTTCAGTATGAGATGGTGGGGATATTTAAGAGCAACCGAAAGCTGGTCTTAGCAGTAAAGTGGTTGGTTATGGCATGTATTTGGACAACGGAAGCTGGTCTTAGCAGTACAGTGGTTGGTTATGGCATGTATTTGGGCAACAGAAGTGCATCCTATCCAGCAGTGACATTGAACAAGAGAGATGTGCTTTTTGTTCCTTAAATCTCATATTTAGAAACATGGCGCGTGAGACCGCTTTGAAATAAACCTTAAACACTAAAGCTTTATTGAAAGATTAAGTTTGGCAGCAGCAAAACAGTGAGCGGGCACCCATTATTTTGTAAAACAGTAAGCGGACGTCCCCTGTTTATCTACATAGTTTCGGAAAGTATTCAGACCCCTCGACTTTTTCCACATTTTGTTACGTTACAGCCTTATTCTAATATGGATTAAATAAAACAATTTATTCAGCAATCTACACACAATACCCCATAATGACAAAATTAAAACAGGTTTTTAGACATTTTTGCTAATGTATTAAAAACAAAAACCAGAAACACCCTTTGATATGAGACTCGAAATCGAGCTCAGGTAAATCCTGTTTCCATGAATCATCCTTGAAATGTTTCTACAACTTGATTGGAGTCCACCTGTGGTAATATCAATTGATTGGGCATGATTTGAATAGGCACACACCTGTCTATATAAGGTCCCACAGTTGACAGTCGAAGAAATTGTCCGTAGAGCTCTGAGATAGGATTGTGTTGAGGCGCAGATCTTGGGAAAGGTCCCAAAAGAATTCTGCAGCATTGAAGGTCCCCAAGAACACAGTGGCCTCCATCATTCTAAATGGAAGAAGTTTGGAACCACCAAGAATCTTCCTAGAGCTGGCCGCCCGGCTAAACTGAGCAATCGGGGGAGAAGGGCCTTGTTCAGGGAGGTGACTAAGAACCAGGTGGTCACACTGACAGAGCTCCAGAGTTACTCTGTAGAGATGGGCGAACCTTCCAGAAGGACAACCATCTCTGAAGCACCACACCAATTAGGCCTTTATGGTAGACTGACCAGACGGAAGCCTTGGAGTTTGCCAAAAGGCACCTAAAGACTCTTAGACCATGAGAAACAAGTTTCTCTGGTCTGATGAAACCAAAATTGAATTATTTGGCCTAAATGCCAAGCGTCATGTCTGGAGGAAACCTGGCAGCATCCCTACAGTGAAGCATCATATTTAGAAACATTTAAGTTATGTCCCTGCAACAATTGTTTTCCGTTTTGTTTTATTAAAAAATAAGCCCTTAGCAAAACAGTGTGACCATTTTACTCGCATATGCTCCCAAACATTTTGTTGTGCTACCTGGAAGGATCGAACCCTTTTTTTAAATTTTGGCACAATAAGGTCACCTCTAGTGGTGACCTGAAGGATATGCATATTATTGATACTATTTGAAAGGAAACTGGATTGGCACACCCCCCTCTTGGGTTGGCAGAGATCTTTGTGGGCTATACTCTGCCTTGTCTCAGGATGGTAAGTTGGTGGTTGAAGTTATCCCTCTAGTGGTGTGGGGGCTGTGCTTTGGCAAAAGGGGTGGGGTTATATCCTTCCTGTTTGGCCCTGTCCGGGGTATCATCGGATGGGGCCACAGTGTCTCCTGACCCCTCCTGTCTCAGCCTCCAGTATTTATGCTGCAGTAGTTTGTGTCGGGGGGCTAGGGTCAGTTTGTTATATCTGGAGTACTTATCCTGTCTTATCCGGTGTCCTGTGTGAATTCAAGTATGGTCTCTCTAATTCTCTCTTTCTTTCTCTCTCTCAGAAGACCTGAGCCCTAGGACCATGCCTCAGGACTACCTGGCATGATGACTCCTTGCTGTCCCCAGTCCACCTGGCCATGCTGCTGCTCCAGCTTCAACTGTTCTGCCAGCGGCTATGGAATCCTGACCTGTTCACCAGACGTGCTACATGTCCCAGACCTGCTGTTTTAAACTCTCTAGAGACAGCAGGAGTGGTAGAGATACTCTTAATGATCGGCTATGAAAAGCCAACTGACATTTACTCCTGAGGTGCTGAATTGCTGCACCCTCGACAACTACTGTGATTATTATTATTTGACCCTTCTGGTCATTTATGAACAGTTGAACATCTTGGCCATGTTCTGTTATAATCTCCACCCGGCACAGCCAGAAGAGGACTGGCCACCCCTCATAGCCTGGTTCCTCTCTAGGTTTCTTCCTATGTTTTGTCCTTTCAAGCATTGCTTGCTGTTTGGGGTTTTAGGCTGGGTTTCTGTACAGCACTTTGAGATATCAGCTGATGTACGAAGGGCTATATAAATACATTTGATTTGATTTTGATTTGAAACACTTTGACGTTTGTGTAAATTTGAAATTAATGTAGGAGAATATAACACATTTGATCTGGTAAAAGATTATGCAAACAAAAAACATGCATTGTATTTATTTTTTAATCATCTTTGAAATGCAAGAGAAAGGCCATAATGTATTATTGCAGTTTAGGCGCAATTTAGATCTTGGCCACTAGATGGCAGCAGTGTGTGCGCAAGTGCAACATTTCAGATTAATCCAGTGAAGCATGGCAATGCAGGACAATATTTTGTATCAAGTCTGCCCAAATGTGCCGAATTGGTCAATTGATACATTTTCAGGTACTCTACATAACTATAGAGAACATACATATGCTAATACAACATTTAAGTGTTCACACTCCTAGAATGTCATACATGATGTATCATTAGCTTATACACTAACTTTCACACATCTAGATGGCCGGCGGGGTGGGTGTGGAGCCAGAGACAGCAGGGGTTCAAACTATAGAACTAAGTTCCTACATTTTAATATAAAAATGGATTTTATCAAACAAAACTATGCTACCTTTTATCTCTGGGAATGTATCAAACCAGCTGCCGTGATAAAAGTTCTTTGTTGTTGTGCACTATCCTCTTTTGTTGTTGTGCACTCTCCTCAAACAATAGTATGATATTTCTTCACTGCAATAGCTACTGTAAATTGGACAGTGCAGTTAGATTAACATGAATTGAAGCTTTCTGCCCATATAAGACATGTCTATGTCCTGGAAAGTTTGCTGTTACTTAAAACTGTCATGCTAATCACATTAGCGCACGTTAGCTCAACCGACCCAGTATAGGGACACCCATCCTGTCGAGGTTTTTTAATTTAGGAGTGCCTAGAAAAAGGATTCTAGCTTTATTATCTCAAACATGTTTCATTGTGCTCCTACATAAATGTCTTTGTGTGCACATACATTTTTCAACTTAGGTGTGCTCCTAGTAAAGAAAATTCAGCGTTGAGCCCTGCTTTAGCCAGGTATCCATAAAAGATATGCTTTGCATTATTCACAATTCACATAGGCCTACCTGCAATAGTCCATTCGGCCTGCATCCATCCACATTTTCAAAGAGCGCCTCCTGTCCAGTTGCCTAAGACGTGCTCCTCCAAACGTAGGCTATTCCCATTTTTCAGTCCTGTAATGCCATATCAACGGTATGCCTAGGCTATATCTTGCTTATTGAGAACCTGCCTCACACATACCATACAATTTATGGGAGCCTAGTCCTAATACTTAATGCCATGCATTAAGAACTATACTCTTTGAAGCCAATTACAACAATGATGACTGTCAAAACACTGGACATTTTTATTTTTCTGTTGCTATCACGTGTTACTGTGGCCTATGTGATTTAATAAGCTGTAGACTCAAGCCACAATGAACTAGGACAAGAATATTCTGTGCCCCCAGCTGAATTGGAGTTGATGACAAAGCAAAGACCGTCAATAACAAACAGAACTTGAGACAAACGCATGCAGTATTAAGCCATGGAACGCCTTGATTGGCCTGCGAGTGGCCAAGCCCTCATCAAACCTACAACCTATGTATTCATAAAAACCCAGCTCTTTCGCACCACCACCAGCTATTGCGCTCATAATGACTTTAAAATGACCAATCCTGGCACTAGGGTTTGAAGCTAGAAGAGTGAAATTGCAAAACTAGCGTGCGTTTGACAATTGCACTATGATCGTGAGGATGTTCCATTTTTATGTCACCTAGCAATAAAAACACAGGACATTGCAAGAAATGAATTTCTCTCAACACGTTGAGGTCAGAGAGGTAGAAATGTAACATTTCAGAAGAGAAAAACAAAAATAACACCTTTATTCTCAGGCCTTTTACTGAGAGGTGTGAGAGAGTGATTGGATTCCTTTCTCCTCCTGACAGCCAGACAGTCGCTGATCTGCTCTGCACCACCATTCATTTTATCTACTGTTCTCTCACCTCAAACACCAGGGCTGCGTCCTTAATCGCACCCTATTCTCTGGTCAAAAGAAGCGCACGATAAAGGAACAGGATGCTATTTGGGACGTATCCCTACTCAGCCCACTGGGCACACACTGGTTGAATCAACATAGATTCAAAGTAGTTTGTCAACATATTGTGATGGAATCTATGTGTAAAAGACATAGTATTTTAAAAAGTTATCAACATAAACTGTTTTTTTTTAGGGTGAAATTTCCTCCGCAAGAATATGTCATCATGGTAACCAATTTTCAACATAAACAAACCTTGTACAACGTGTTGAATCTGAACCATCAGATCTTCAAAATTGTATCCACTATCAGGATACAAATCAATAGACTGAAGTAGGAGGTGCAGCCCAGAGTTAATCTACATATTTTTGGTCTCCCATAGGGTTTTAAGCAACCCCAGCCCTGCTTAGCTTAGATGTATTTCACTAACTACTATCAAATCAAATCAAATTCCATAAGTCACATACGCCAAATACAACAGTGAAATGCTTACTTACTGGCCCCTAACCAACAATGCAGTTTTAAAAAATATGGATAAGAATAAGAAATAAAACTAACAAGTAATTAAAGAGCAGCAGTAAAATAACAATAGTGAGACTATATACAGGGGGGTACCGGTACAGAGTCAATGTGCGGCAGCACCGGTTGGTTACGGAAATATGTACATGAAGGTAGAGTTATTAAAGAGACTATGCATAGATGATAACAACAGAGAGTAGCAGCGGCGTAAAAGAGGGGGGGGCAATGCAAAATTATGGTTTTGGGGTAGAAGCTGTTTAGAAGCCTCTTGGACCTAGACTTAGTGCTCCGGTACCGCTTGCCGTGCGGTAGCAGAGAGAACAGTCTATGACTAGGGTGGCTGGAGTATTTGACCATCTTTAGGGCCGTCCTCTGACACCTTATGGTATAGAGGTCCTGGATTGCAGGAAGCTTGGCCCTTTGTGATGTACTGGGAAGTTCGCACTACCCTCTGTAGTGCCTTGCGGTCTTCACGACTGTCTTGGTGTGCTTGGACCATGTTAGTTTGTTGGTGATGTGGACACCAAGGAACTTGAAGCTCTCAACCTGCTCAACTGCAGCCCCGTCGATGACAATGGGGGCGTGCTCGGTCCTCTTTTTCCTGTAGTCCACAATCATCTCCTTTGTCTTGATCACGTTGAGGGAGAGGTTGTTGTCATGGCGCCACATGGCCAGGTCTCCGGCAGATAACGTCAGCTAACAAGGAATACACATCATAAACTTTGACTAAATATGCATGTTCTACATATATATAGTTAGCTACACTTCTTCTGAATGCAATCGCTGTGTTACATTTATTTTTAACGTTACAGGTTTCGTTCACTAGGCTATACTATGAGTCGGCGCTCAAAAAGTAGCATTATGGCTCCTCTATCTTGGAGTCCACAGAAACCCAAATTTACCACATAAATATTCCCTTACCTTTGCTGTTCTTCCATCAGAAGACCTGGAAGGAATTATACTTACCAAAAACAGCGTTTAGTTTTGCAGTCTGTGTCTTTCGGTTCTCAAACACGACACATTTCGGTTGAAATGTAGCCAAAAGTCAAGTGGATGCGCACCAAAACGTCGAACTTACATATTATATGTCGACTAAACTTATCAAACTAAGTTCATAATCAAGCTTTAACATGTTATAAAGGTGTACAGCAATCGTGAGGATGAACAGAAACGCATGCATTATATAATCGATCTTGGAAAAAAGACAGGACCGGAGCAGAGCGCGCATGAGAGTGACCTGTTTTTTCGCGTGACCGAAAGGTTTCGGCCCGCCAAAACTCTTGTGAGCGTGCGATTCTCACAATGAGAATCCCCATTGAAAGCTGAGATCGCGCTAAAAGCAAAGAGACTATTCCCAGACCTGTAGGTGCTTGGGAAGGGTCGGGGCGATGACGTCAAAGTTGGGCCAACTTTTCTGATGACAAGAGAGAGTTTGGGAGAATGACTGCCCTGAGAGTTCTGCTTTACATACAGACATAATTTAAACGGTTTTAGACGGTTTTAGAAGCTTTAGAGTGTTTTCTATTCAATAATATTTTTTATTTGCATATATTAGCAACTTTTGACAACAAAAAAATTATGTTTACTATGGGCACGCAATTACTCCAGCGAGGGCAGTAAAACAGCCCTATCCCCAATTAAGAAAGTCATCACGCCCCTTGACCATTTAAATCCTGAATTAAAAATTAATTCATTTTTCATTTTGTGTCACTGGCCTACACACAATACCCAATAATGTGAAACTGGAATTATGTTATATATATATATATATATATATATATATATATATATATATACAGTGCCTTGCGAAAGTATTCGGCCCCCTTGAACTTTGCGACCTTTTGCCACATTTCAGGCTTCAAACATAAAGATATAAAACTGGATGAGGGAGCAACGCTGTCTATATTGCGGCAAACCGGGCCATTTCCGTTCCACGTGTCCCGGGCTCCAGGCAAACGCTCTGTCCCGTACAGACCGGGGGGGAACTGTAACGGGAAACATAACCTCCTCCCATCCGTCCAACTCCCGTCTGCTCATTCCAGTCACCCTTTCCTGGGACAACCACAAGCTTCACCTTCAAGCCTTGGTAGACTCTGGAGCCGCAGGTAACTTCATAGATGGTGTCTGGGTGAAGGAGAATGGCGTTCCCTCTGAACCTCTAAGTGACCCCATGAGGGTTACTACATTGGATGGAAGCCCTTTGGGATCTGGACTTGTCACTCATGTCACTACCTCCTTGCGACTTTCAGTTTCACAACACCAGGAATTGATGAACTTTCATTTGATCTCCTGTTCCGAGTTCCCTCTCGTCCTTGGATACCCCTGGCTTCACAGCCATAACCCTCACATCGACTGGTCTGTGGGCACTATCAAGCAGTGGGGTCCTATGTGCCAAGCTACTTGTATTTTCCCGAATTCCCCGAGTTCTACTCCCGAGTCTTTAGAATCCATCGACCTGACCCGAGTTCCCGAGTGTTACCATGACCTCAAACTGGTATTTAGCAAACAGAGGGTCACCATGCTACCACCCCATAGACCTTATGATTGCCCCATCGAACTGTTTCCGGGCACTTGCCCCCCCAGGGGTCGGATCTTTTCCCTATCTCCACCCGAACGAGCTGCTATGGATACCTACATTAAGGACGCTCTGGAAGCAGTCCTCATGCGCCCATCCACCTCCCCGGCGGGAGCAGGGTTTTTCTTTGTGGCCGAGAAAGACGGTGGATTACGTCCTTGCATCGACCGGGGACTCAATGCCATAACCGTCCGTAACCGTTACCCGCTACCCCTTATGGCCACAGCCTTCGAGCTGCTCCAGGAAGCAGTTGTTTTCACTAAGCTTGACCTGCGGAACGCATACCATCTTGTGCGAATCAGACCTGGTGACGAGTGGAAGACCGCTTTCAACATGCCTACTGGTCACTATGAATACTTGGTGATGCCCTTCGGCCTGACCAACGCCCCAGCGGTGTTCCAAGCGCTCATAAACGATGTGCTTAGGGATATGCTTAACATATTTGTGTTCGTTTACTTGGATGACATCCTCATCTTTTCGAGCTCTCTTCAAGAACACACAAAGCATGTCAGACAAGTACTCAAACGCCTCCTAGACAGCCATCTGTACGTTAAGCCGGAAAAATGTGAATTCCATTCATCCCGAGTACAATTCCTGGGATTTGTAGTGGAACCCGGTCGAGTCCAAATGGACCCCAGGAAGGTAGGGGCGGTAGCGGATTGGCCCACCCCCAAATCCGTTAAGGAAGTTCAGCGTTTCCTGGGCTTCACTAACTTTTACCGCAAGTTCATCAAGAACTTCAGCTTGGTGGCAGCCCCTCTCTCAGCTTTTACCAAGGGTGGCAATGCAAGGTTTTTGTGGGGAAGAGAAGCTGAGATGGCTTTCCAAGGACTCAAGCAGCGCGCCCTCTCTGCTCCCATCCTGATACTACCGACTACGGATGAACCGTTTGTGGTGGAGGTAGACGCCTCAGAGGTTGGTGTTGGAGCTGTCCTGTCTCAGAGGGGTGAAGACAAGAAGCTTCATCCGTGCGCTTTCTTCTCACACCGGCTTACCCCGGCTGAGAGGAACTACGATGTGGGGGATCGTGAACTCCTAGCGGTTAAGATGGCATTGAAGGAATGGAGACACTGGCTCGAGGGGGCTTCTCACCCGTTTCAAGTGCTTACGGACCACAAAAATCTGGAGTATATCCAGCAGGCGAAGCGGTTGAACTCTAGACAAGCTAGATGGTCTGTTTTCTTCAATCGATTCCAGTTTATCCTCACCTATCGGCCCGGGTCGAAGAATCTCAAACCGGATGCCCTGTCCCGAGTCTACGCTCCTGCCAACCGAGATGACACGGACATGCCTGTCCTTCCTGCTGCTAAGATCGTGGCTCCGATCTCGTGGCAAGTTGAGGATACCGTGAGACGAGCTCAAGCTATTGAACCGGACCCGAACGGAGGTCCTGCCAATCGGGTGTTTGTCCCCAAGGCAGTGAGGACTCAGGTCCTTCTGTGGGGGCACTCCTCTCGCCTCACCTGTCACCCGGGCGTAGGTCGCACCTTGGAGTTCATCCAGCGTAAGTTCTGGTGGCCTACCATAAGAGAAGACGTTGCCACTTTCGTCAATGCTTGCCCCGTGTGCTGCCAGGGCAAATCTTCTCACCTCCGCCCGCAAGGACTCCTTCACCCTTTACCTGTTCCCCACAGACCCTGGTCCCATATCTCGTTGGACTTTATTACTGGCCTTCCTCCATCCCATGGCAATACTACTATCCTAGTCATAATCGACAGATTTTCAAAGGCGGCCAGGTTCGTCCCTCTGACTAAGTTACCTTCTGCCAAGGTTGCCAGGAGAGTTAACCCAGTTTCTTATCGCCTACACTTACCCAGATCCCTTAAGATTAATCCCACATTTCACATTTCCTTATTAAAACCTGTTGTTTTTTCTCCCCTTGTCCCGGCAGACAGACCTCCCCCTCCGCCTCGTGTCATTGGAGGCCAGCCGGCTTATACCGTCCATCGGATACTGGATTCCCGCCGGGTGCAGCGGTCCTGGCAGTATCTGGTGGACTGGGAAGGCTACGGTCCCGAGGAGCGCTCCTGGGTTCCTGCCAAAGACATACTGGACCCTGACCTCATTCGTCAGTTCAGGGCCCTCCACCCTGAGAGAGCTGGTAGGAACGTTAGGAGCCGTTCCTAGGGGGGGGGATTCTGTCAGGATTTGGCCAGGGTTGTTCCGGTTTTTGGTCACTAGATGCCCCCATTGTGCCTTTTGACCTTTTGTTTTCCCTTGATCCCCATTATTATTTGCACCTGTGCCTCGTTTCCCCTGATTTTATTTAAACCCTTTGTTTTCCTCAGTCCTTGGCTCTGTGTTTGTATGTTAGCACCCAGCCCTAGTACTCTGTGAACTCTTGTTGATACCGGTGGACTCTCTTGTGGAATTCTGTTTTTTGTTCTTGTTTGTTTTTGAGTATTTTTTTAGGCTTTTTGTGCTATACCTTCCACCTTGTGGATTTACCTTTTTGTCTTGGAGGATTACCTTTGTTCTTGTGGAATTCCTTTTGAGGTTGTGGAGTTACATGTTTTCCTGAAGAACTTCACTTTTTACTTCATTAAATACACCGTCTCAAGTACTGCTGTGTCTGCCTCATCTTCTGGGTTCTGCCAACTATTCGTGGCTCAGTTGGTTGAGTGACTGTTTCTCACTCCGGAGACCCGGGTTCGTAACCAGGTCCTGACACAAGGTAGGGGGGTGTACAGAAGGCAGCTGTCATCACAGAAAAGGGTGGCTACTTTGAGGAATATAAAACATAAAATATATTTGGATTTGTTTAACACTTTTTGGTTACGACATGATTCCAAATGTGTTATTTCATAGTTTTGATGTCTTCACTATTATTCTACAATCTAGAAAATAGTTTAAAAAAAGAAATCCTTGAATGAGTAGGTGTATCCAAACTTTTGACTGGTACTATGTATATATTATTTTAGCGTGGGGCTCAAAACTTAATTGACAGATCGCTACTGGGTTGCGTTGACAACCAAGCACGTTTCAATATCACTTTTGCAATACAGTAAATAGCTAAAAGTTAAGGCTATATGACGAACTAATGTAACATTATTTATTCATAGCCACATTTTTATGTTACTGTAACTACAAATGTGTACTGATGTAATCCTAGAGAGCATAGATGTTAAACAAAAGTTGCAGGTCTGTGGAAATCTTCACAATTGCTATAATAATCTGCGCAGAATCTTGAACAGCATTGATCACATGCACTATGTACGTAATCTCAACTGCAACCCAGGTCATTTGGTTGTGCTACTAGATGCAGCGCAGTGATAACACATGAACCTGTTGTATAAATATTGTATTCCCATTTGTTCTTTTAAATGGTTCAGAAAGATTATTAGAAAAAATTACAATGCATAGTCTTGGTGTTAAACTTTGCTCCTTCAGGGTGGCTCAATGCCAGAGTGAAGCTTCATATGAAGATGATCAAATAACTACAAGGAAGTGAGCACGATACCCAGACAGGTGGAGGCTGGACGGATGGTGGTTGGGTGTCAGAAAACAGCAAGCATAACAAGTAACAGCTGGTTACAGCAGCAACGGCAATGGCAGCAAGAGACAGCAGCGCATGTGTGCGCGTTAGATGGGGCATCGAGGAAAAGCATGTGCAGAACTGGTCAACTTAAATAGACCGCATGTAAGTAGAGTGTGAATCCAATTGGTGCAATGTCAGCTGATGCGATCAGCCAATGCCACCACACTCGGGTTTCCCTTCTGAACCCGGCTTCGCTTTATTTGGAAGCTCAGTGATAACACGTTTAGATGACAACTTAACCAAAAATCAGACTTTGTTTTTCCATTGGAATTTGGCTGTGCTTTTAAATGGTTGAAAGCCTAGTGATAACACATTGGGAATTCAGCAAACCTCTGGCTGTCCTTTTTGAGTGGGTGAATAAAGGTTGAAATCTCCTTGATCGTCATCCCAACCCAAATATTACCCACATTTCCACGTTGAAATGACGTGGCATGCCCAGCGGGAGGAGCCTTCTGTGCTTCACATCAGCTCTGTGCCATCTATATCTACATGCCATCGTCGCCACTGGAGAAAAAAATAAAAGGCATAGACCACCGGGACGTCCTTGGTTACGGCAAACTCAGGTCATTTGCCTCCCCTCTAAATAGCAACTTCCCTGGCTGATGATAGACCGCCCCGGGTG
Source organism: Oncorhynchus gorbuscha (assembly GCF_021184085.1). Classification (NCBI taxonomy): domain Eukaryota; kingdom Metazoa; phylum Chordata; class Actinopteri; order Salmoniformes; family Salmonidae; genus Oncorhynchus; species Oncorhynchus gorbuscha. Next base: position 42,744,588 of record NC_060188.1, on the reverse strand, counting down.
ACATGGAATGCTGCATACTACATTACTGAAATGTTTGCCTTAGCACAGGGCTATGATCCAACACCACTCCTCCCCAGAACATAATTGCTGTTGAAGAAGCAGTTGTAAAAGAGGGCCGCCCAGGCTTGCAGAGTGAAAGTAATAGAGAGGTCTCAGAGAGTGAAGGACGCCGTACTTTTTCCAGTAAGGTATTCGTGTTTGAGGGAACTCTATTAACAAAGATGAAAAAGCCATTGTGGTAACAGCCTGCGATCTTACCTGATCACAGGCTCTCATTTCATGCGCAGTCCGTCCATCTCCTCCAATTTGTGATGAGCAAGGCCCGATCGGGACGACCTTCTAGACCTCAGTGGCTCTTTAATCTTCATTATGAGAGTTGGCCAATGCACCTGCCTGCCTCCCCTATGGCTCCTTCTAAACAGTCACAGCTCGTAGGGAAGCCGGTTTAAACTCACACTTTCAGGCTATTGCACTTGGCTGATATTCGACAATGTATGGCTGCAGACAATTGAGATGATCTGATGATGCTGACAGTGTGAATATAACATAGAGACTGGAGGGAGCACTAATGGATGGCTTATATTTAGGAATGAGTGTTATGCACCTTTCATAGCTCTCGGAGCACAGAGCAATTTGAATATTTTTGATCATTGGGTTCATCGCAGCGTGTTGTGCTGCACGGAAGAGGGAAAGATATCTGATCCTCTGGCATGAAATTGTACGTGGAGGTTAACATCAGGAGAGTCACAATGTGCTCAGCAGCTACATCACCGAGGCCTACTTGTCACATTCTGACCTTCATTTCCTTTGTTTTGTCATTATTTAGTATGGTCAGGGTGTGAATTGGGTGGGCAGTCTATGTTTGTTTTTCTATGTTTTGGGGTATTTCTATGTTTCGCCCTAGTATGGTTCTCAATCAGAGGCAGGTGTCATTAGTTGTCTGATTGAGAATCATACTTAGGTAGCCTGGGTTGCACTGTTTGTTTGTGGGTGATTGTCTATGTTGATGGCTTGTTTCAGCGCAGCTCGCAGTAGCTTCACGGTTGTTATTTTGTTTACTGTTTTTGTATAGTGTTTCAGTGTTCAGTTCTTTCTTTAATTAAACATTCAACATGAACACATATCACGCTGCATTTTGGTCCTCCAATCCTTCTCGCCTCTCCTCTTCAGATGAAGAGGAGGTCGACCGTGACACTACTGAAATACCATCACACTGAAATTACCATCACACTGAAATGCTGTCATGACAAATCAGAAATATCTCACACAAAAACGAGCCACGCAAACATGTTCTACATTCCGCTGAAGTCCGGTTCCCTTCTACCCCCAACATGGACAACATCAAACCGTTGGAGGCCCTTTCTGTTTTAGTCCAATATTGATCTTGGCCGCCAATACACGGAGAGGGAGTAATTGGGTTTTATCTTGATGGCTGCATGTTTAATTATGTTGGCGCTGGACATCGATCCTGAGGCTCAGCGCTGCAGTGGAGGCCTTGGAAGACAACGCATGCCAAATGCAGTTTGCCCAGAATAATGGCCGGGACATACATGCTGCTGGCTGGCAAGATGGTGGGGAATGATCATGACTATTATTATGATTATAACTCACCCACTCTGTCACATCTGTATTGCCATCACAATTGTTTTGTTTGTCTGAGTGTGGCAGACAAACAGGCTGCGATGCTAGACAACCTCTGAGATTTCAAATGGATCCTTCAACTGCCAGGGGTAGAATGTAAACATGTATTAGGGACTGGGAGACGGAGCCGGTTTATTTATTCTATGGATGCGTCCCAAATGGCACCCTATTCCCCTCAATAAGGCCCTTTGGGCCCTGTTCAAAATAAGTGCACTATATAGGGAATAGGGTGCAATCTGGGATGCAGTAGATGGGAAGCAGCAGGCAGATTATAGCAGACTGTTTACCTTCCCTTTATAGGCTAGGATCCTGTTGACATCTCCTCGCTGTAGAGTTATTCATACACAGTACACATGGGAAAACCCAGGTTTACATATCCAACTGTTTGTCCTGGGATTGGATATGATTTGATCTGTCCCTGCGTAATGCCAGATCTTTATGTCCAGCTTCCATTTTACCTGACAACTTGGCTAGGTACGGCATGACCCCATTGTTAGTCACTTTCACTAAGATATCATTAACATGGCATAAGTCATGGCAAAATGTGTAGAATTACAGGAAATGTACTTAAAAACTGCAAAAATGTATCTCCACCCCATGGCAAAATGGGTAGAATTGCAAGAATTGAGTGTTATATATATATATTTTTTTTATTATTCAGCTGATTGACAAAAGGAAAGTAATTGTCCAAAAATTGCTTTAAATGGCAACATTATCTCCACCCCATGGCAAAATATGTAGAATTGCAGTGGGGCCCAACAATTTGGGGCCCACGAGGTGGGGTAGGCAACCGAATCTTGCTTAGGGCCCCCAGAAGGTTAGGGCCGGCCCTGGCTGAAGTTGTCTCCCATCAGAAAAAGATAACATGTCTGGCATGGAGAATCTATGGAGATTGGCTGTGTGGAGCTGAATCTCCCTGATGGAAATGATCCACCATGCATAGAAATGTCTCATATCCAGCCATCGTCACTCAGCCCACCTCTCAGAGGACAAAGTCACCAGAGGGCCGTGTCATTTAAAGGTGACAGCAGTCAGAATTACCCACTCCAAATATTACTTTTATCAATGAACTCCCCTAATGATTGAAAATGTCAACCGACTGTAGTCTAGACACTGGGGTGTCGATGTTCAATCACAAATTTATAACAACTTTATAGCTTAAAGTGAAAATGTGATCTACCGCCCGGCACGGACCCAGATGCCACAGACACACTCGCCTGCACACACAAAAACATGCACATGTATACAGACACACACACACACGTGCCCGCAAACCCTCATACATGTCCACAAATGCCCACACACAGTAGTTTCAATCCAAACTTTGAAAACAGAGCATGCTCTATCCCCAGGGGTCTGTCTCTGACCACATCACAGTGAGGGGTAAAATAATGAGGTGAAAGTAATCTAAATAGTGTGGTGTCCAGAGACAGGACTCTCTCCCCTCAGTACTGCGTAGGATCCCCAGTGTGGTGCTGAGGATTTTCCTGAGGACATGGACACTCATGGGGGGCTGTATGTTGAAAATGAGTTGAACCCTACAGAGAGGGGAGGGTCACCGTGTTTCACTTCTCGTCTCAAGGTCAGTAATTGAGCAGCGAAATTGGTAAATTGCCATGAGTAGAAACAAAGTCACTAAACAACTTTATTTCACATCCCACATGATGCTGTGAGAAGGAGACTGGGAAGAAATGTGTTTTATTTGGTTATTTATTTGTGTTTTGTCTTGTCTTTAGTCTTGTGAAGTAATGTCCTCTGTCAGTTACGGTTGTATTAGTAAAGACCTCCTCTAGGTCCCCGAGCTGTCTATGTGGAGCAAGCTTCTCTCGACATCTCCTTCACTAAAAGTGCATCTTGTTTTCAAGGACAAGGTGACCCAATAGCCAATGGGACGAAAATGAATTGAGTTCACCAAATCTTAAGGGAATGTCAGTGGAGAGGAGCAATTTAGAAATGTCAACAAAATGGTCTAGACCTACACATTTGCAAATGATTTCGTTTGTATGATTGTTTAGTTAGTTAGAGAACCAGGTAAGGCGAGGTCATAATAATTAAGTTTTACGTTTCAATATTTGTCCACATCTTTTCTTAATTTCAAGTGAAACAAATAGGTATTAGGTTAAATTATCCATAGAAATGATAGATAAAAGTTCAAAATTATATCTAGTGTATTGGTGCCGTCTTTTGAAGCAATGTAGCGGTTTCATTTGAGGCTTACAATGTCACCTTTGTCTTAAAAAAAAAAAATCCATGTTGCTTTGTTTCATCCTTTGCTTGCTGGTATATAAATGTTTAAAAAGTGATATCTCAGATGCATAAGATCCTGTCCCAGCGATCTCATTCCTTTGGCTTTGTGTCTATAGAAACGTAATCCATGTCTATATTAAAATTCACGGAGACTGGAGGCACTTTCATCAAAATCAAAAAAACTCCAATGAAAACCTTAAATGACGATCCAACTTTCAAAACGAGTGATTATTGGCTAACCACAACAGTCCACAAGCTAGTTGCTAACTTTGCTAACTACCCACTTGGCACACATTGGTTGAATCAATGTTGTTTCCACGTCATTTCAATGAAATCACGTTGAACCAACGTGGAATAGACATTGAATTGCCGTGCTAAGCTTGCTAAAAACACTCACTAATTAGTTTGTACCCACAAATAAGTTAACACGTGATCTTGTCAAACTGTCTACAAAGTAGCTAGCAATTGATAATACATGACAAATAACAGACAATAATTTATTCACCTCATCAGGGCAGGACAGGTTTGGGGCATTTGGGGCAGAGCTTGATCAGGTACGTGCCAGTGGGCATGGGGTAATGGGGGTGGCATGTCCAGACCTGTATCTCTCTGAGGGCATGGAGAGGTGCCACCTGTGTGGACGACTGACTCCAAAATAATCTCACCCTCCCGGGAGTTACGCTGGACCCTCCGTTACCTCCAAAGCAACGTGGTGTCTGCTGTCATTCCTTTGCCCCTGGCTATAAGTTACATCCATTAAATAGCTTCGCTCGTCACATTACTGTAAGTCACTTTGGAATAAAACGTCCTCTAAATGGCATATGTTATTTATTCATTTAGGTTACAACGGGACTAGGTTATGTTGTTTGTGTCTGAACCACACATACTGCTCACTGTGCAAAATCCACTTTGTTGCCACTTCATTCCAACCCCAAAAATCTATGTGATAACATTTTGTCTTTACACTGCTACTACTCGCTGTTTAATATCTATGCACAGTCACTTTACCCCTACCTAAACTATTGTTTCAAAGTTTGGGGTCACATAGAAATGTCCTTGTTTTCCATGAAAACATACATGAAATTAGTTGCAAAATGAATAGGAAATATAGTCAATATGTTAACAAGGTTATAATTAATGATTTTTAATTGAAATAATAAATGTGTCCTTTGCTTTCGTTAAATAATTCTCCATTTGCAGCAATTACAGCATTGCAGACCTTTGGCATTCTAGTTGTCACTTTCTTCCAATCTTCCTCTGTCCAGTGTCTGTGTTCTCTTGCCCATCTTAATCTTTTCTTTTTATTGGCTAGTCTGAGATATGGCTTTTTCTTTGCAACTCTGCCTAGAAGGCCAGCATCCCGGAGTCGTCTCTTCACTGTTGACGTTGAGATTGGGGTTGGTGTTTTGCAGGTACCATTTAATGAAGCTGCCAGTTGAGGACTTGTGAGGTGTCTATTTCTCAAACTAGACACTAATGTACTTGTCCTCTTGCTCAGTTGTGCACCGGGGCCTCCCACTCCTCTTTCTATTCTGGTTCGAGTCAGTTTGCGCTGTTCTGTGAAGGAAGTAGTACACAGTGTTGTACGAGATCTTCAGTTTCTTGGCAATTTCTTACATGGAATAGCCTTCATTTCTGAGAACACGAATAGACGGATGAGTTTCAGAAGAAAGGACTTTTTTTCTGGCCATTTTGAGCCTGTAATCGAACCCACAAATGCTGATGCTCCAGATACTCAATTAGTCTAAAGGACAGTTTTATTGCTTCTTCAAACAGAACAGCAGTTTTCAGCGGTGCTAACAATTGAAAATAGGTTTTCCAATGATCAATTAGCCTTTTAAAATGATAAACTTGGATTAGCTAATACAACATGCCATTGGAACACAGGAGTGATGGTTGCTGATAATGCTGGTATACAGCCTGATCGCTGTGTGAACGAAGTCCTGTTCCCCAGTCTGGCTGCACTTAACAGTGGAGGTGATTGAGTGAGCCGATTGGAAGCTCCGACTAGTACGATACTTGCGACCTGCTACCGGGTCAATAATCAACTAATCACGATCTTCAGTTTAGAATGAAATTAGTTTAAATCAGGTGTGTTGGCAAGGGATGAGGGGAAAGTGTGACACCAATCAGGGCCCTGATGACTGGAGTTGCCCAGGCCGGTGCTAGCCCAAAACCACACTGTGAGTTTCATAGGGCCTAACCCACATCTTCTGGCTCCTGTCTTCTAGCCCCCGCTTACCCCTTTCCTCCCTCTCCTGGTTGCCAGGACTGCAGTTAGTGGCCCTTCATACAGTACAGTACGGAACCGCCGAGCCATACGACACCTGTGAGTGCAGGGAGAGTCATCAATCACATTGACAACGCGATTGACCGCAAGCACCTCCAGTAATCTCATCAGGAATATTGATTGGTATGGAGGTTAAGGACTCTGTATCATAATGCATCGATTGATTTGGAAGGAACTCGTTTGGGAAATCTCAAGTGAGTTGCACCTCAGTGACCTCTTGAGCAGCATTTGAATAACTGGCAACTATTCGGCCCGGCTCAAATAATACAATTGTATTAAGCAGTTGGGAATTTTAACTCATCTGGCATTAAGTAATTGTCTTATTCCCTGAAGCAGCCTACAGTATGTTTTTGTTAAAAGTGTGAAGTGAAATACAATTAATCATATTTTCAGTCAAATTGTAGTGAGGATATCTCAACTTTTTATATTCAGCAATATATATTAGACTAGTCTGCAGTGGTCCCGTAGACTGACTATGTACATGCTATTAGGACTATTATCCCACCTTTACTCAGACAGGCTAGCCCTTCTGCTGCCTGAGTCATGCTGTGTATTCTGGGGGGGATGGGGAAGAGAGAGAGAGAGAGAGAGAGAGGGTGGGGGGAGCGCAGATGGAATGACTAAATAGCCCTCAGTCAGTCTCGGTCTAGACAAAAAAGATCAACGGAGACAAATTTGGGCATCTGGTGAACCTTGCTCCCTCTCTCACTGAGGTGTGTTTCATCCATTCTCCCTGCATGACCAGAGTTGCAAGCCCAGCGTGTTGCCCTTCGCAGGGGAAGGACAAAGTGAAGCCCATTAATCCAGCCTGATTGCAGGCTCTTTACTGGGAGGGACACGTAAGTAGAGGAAGAGGGGGAGAAATCTATATGTCAGGATGCATCACTTCCATCCCTGAACAGGCCTATCAATCAAGCCCATCTGGAGCAGCTTAACTCCTTTATTTATCAGCCCCTGGTGCACTCCTGTAAATAAAGCACCATCACGTATGGAGAAGAGGCCAGAGAGAGAACTTCCCAGCAGCACTTCCTGGGTGAGGGTCGGGAGATGGAGGGGAATCATTAATAGGTGTGCGTATGAGAGTTGACACACACACTCACTCACACACACACACACACACACACACACACACACACACACACACACACACACACACACACACACACACACACACACACACACACACACACACACACACACACACACACACACACACACACACACACACACACACACAGCAAAGCTAAGCATCGTGATTTGTCCCTTTTCTATTACCTGCAATAAGATCAAATTCGATAACCCTCTGACTTTAACTACTGTGGCTGCTCTCATGAAGGTCCGTAGCTCGCTTGAATATACATTACACACTGCATCAACACATTTTCAAGGTGACTCCGACGAAAGCCTTTAAATCGAACTTCTATTTCAATCAGTCACTGAAAACCTGCACAGTGGCTAGAGCCGCTCGGCGGTTCTCGTTTTCCATAGACCTCTTTACAGATCAGTCTCTCCTGGCGGCTTGTCACAGGTCTTCTCTCTCTCACTCACAAAATAATAATTGTGCACTGTTTAGGGGATAGGGTGAATTTGGGACACAGATATACTGTGGTACTGGGTGTATTCCCTGCTGTGGCATGTAACAGAGGCAGAATGCTCATTACCTGCTAAATTACACCTGAACCGTGGGGAGGCTCTCCCTCTCTCACCGTCTGTGCTGCTCCACATAACACCATGGCACGAGAACTGACTGCAGACTGCACATAGCAGAGAGATAGCATATGACGGAGAAAGAAATTAGAGAGATTGTACAGTACCAATCAAAAGTTTGGACACGCCTCCTCATTCAAGGGTTTTTCTTTATTTTTACTATTTTCTACCTAGTAGGATAATAGTGAAGCCATCAAAACTATGAAATAACACATATGGAATCGTGTAGCAACCAATAAAGTGTTAAACAAATCAAAGTATGTTTTAGATTTTTCAAAGTAGCCACCCTTTGCCATGATGACAGATCTGCACAAGTCCATGGCATTTTGGGCAGCGTGGGATTCAAACGTTTTCTGTCCCACAAAAAAAATGTAAATTGAAAAGAAATGAAAGGGTGCCTGGAATGTTCATGCTGGATGGTGTTGGTAAGGTCATCATGGGTGGCTGGTTGACTGGGTGTGCTGAGGAGCAGAGAGGGCTGTCCTAGCCAGAGCTGTCTCAATCAGGCCAAACCGAGCAGGACGGGCCATCACGATCACATGTTCCACTCAGCCACTTTGGATCTACTGGGGGTTTTCAGTCCATGTCAAACTCAGTAAGGTGAAATGCCGCTCACCTCTCTCTCTACGCTCCATTGCAGCCAAAACATGCATGCACACACACACACACACACACACACACACACACACACACACACACACACACACACACACACACACACACACACACACACACACACACACACACACACACACACACACACACACACACACATACGTGCAAGCACACACAGACGCGCTTTTGTAGGGTGTGGCTCGCCAGTGTAGCAGGTCGCCAAGAGAGCCCACCAAAGAGCACTGTTCCACTAGGCCACGCCTGGTGCCAGCTCTGTCAGCCCAGCAGTCACACACGGGCTGTCTTTCTCTTGTCTTTCTCTTCAAAGTCTGAGCCTGAAATTAGGTTTCACATCCTGTCCTTTAAAAGGGAGCGAGAAAGAGAAAACAGGAAGGAGGAATCCATTCATTTTTATCTCTGGTCCGAGCTCCACTGTAAACACAGCTACATCAATCAGCCCAGTAATCCGGTGTCATTCCAAGCTGCACACTAACAGATGTCTGCACGGTCTGCGTGCCCCATGGGTACCGGGCAGTAGCAAGAGAGCTAACTCAAGATACTAAACATATCCACATTCAAGAGGAAAACTGCATATGAAGACCACAGCACACCCATCCGATAGAAACTATTTGCCTCTACAATATAGAGACCCATATCAATGTTGAGGTTTTGCTGTCAAATGAAGCCGGTTCAAGCTTCATTTAACAGGCATAGTTTACACCTCCTAAAATCATTTACTTGCTGAGCTGTAAACTGTTTACCCCAGTCACTAAAATACCCACGGTTTCACTGCTTAAAATGCCATTTGAGTTTACGGATTGTGGATTCGAATGGTAATTTCAGCAAATAGCATTTATGGTTTCCACTTAATTTCCTTCAACCTGAATTTGTAATCTACTGGTAAGTGAGCACTTTCACTTTTATGGAAGGTCATTTAAATTAGGAGAGAGAGAGAGAGAGAGAGAGAGAGAGAGAGAGAGAGAGAGAGAGAGAGAGAGAGAGAGAGAGAGAGAGAGAGAGAGAGAGAGAGAGAGAGAGAAACAGAAAGTGTGTGAAATAGAGAGACGGCACAAAAGCCAGCTATCACCACCATTCCCTTACTTCTCCACAGGGCCAGTCCAGAGCAGCAATGTCAGACTGTAGGTAGCCCCCCATATCCTATCCTATATTACAAAACCCAGACAGAACCTAAGCTGCCTCCCAAAAGTCACCTACACATTTAAATTAGACACTGTAATTTGTAGACTAAATTATTTATACCTTTGAACAGAGGCAGTCCAAACAGAAGCTGTTGCTGCCACTTTTTGAATGCCAGACAAACTCCTGCTTCCCTGTGCTCATGTACTGGATAAATCAGTAGACCTGGGCAATCAGCAGCCCGGGCAGACTGACAGCTGTGACTAATGTGCCCGTGTATCATACTGTAGCCTGGGCAACACAGCAGAGTCTGAAAATATTGCACATTCACACTAGACGTAACATAGGAGACATAAATCCGGGAAACTCAGATGAGTATGATATGTTACATTTTGTATGGTTACAGAAGACTGTTGGTTGGATACTTAAGTCAAAAATGAAAGTAGGGTGGTTGGGGTGTATGGGTGGGCGTATAAAGTGAACGTCGAACAGAGTTCCAATCTCAATATGGACAACTTTAGCATTTTTGCTCATGAGGAACTTTTCAACTACTCACTACTTTTTAGCTACTTTGCAACTACTTGCAACTATCCTTCCCCTAAACGTAACCCTTTTAGCTAACCCTTCCCCTAACCCTTTAAACAAACTCCTAAACGTAACCCTAACCCCTAGTCTAGCTAACATTAGCCAGCTATCTAATGTTAGCCACCTAGCTAGAATTGGTAACATACTGTATGATACGTTTTGCATATTCGTAACATACAGTGCATTTTGCGAACTTGTAACATATAACACAAATTGTAATTCGTAACATATCAAATGTTGTGAAATGGGTGATGAACATCCACAAATGAATACATACCATTCGAAACGTACCCTTTCAAACTAAAATAAGCATCTCGGATTTACGTACAGAATAACACGAAATGCTCTGAGACCAGGTTGTGTGCGCACACACACACTCTTAAAGTAAACATTCTGAATGTCACCCAGTGGTGTGAACAAGCAGGAGTTCTTTGAAAACACATGAATGTAACAGTCAACTCCAGGCAATAGTCCTTATATTTCATAATCACAGTTAGATCTCATCATTGTGTGTGGGAGTAGAAAGAGCAGACCTAACTCACTCTATTAAATTCATCAAAACAGGAACATTTTACATTTGGAAAAATGTCCTCCTGTGTGCTACCTATATCCCCCCCACTTTAATGAAGACAGCTTCTCCATCCTGGATGGGTAAATCAATCATTTCTAGGCCCAGGGACATGTACTAGTCTGTGGTGACCTAAATGCCAGAACTGGACAAGAACCTGACAACTTCAGCACATAGGGGGACAAACACCTATCTGGAGGTAACAGCATTCCCTCCCCCATATGCCCCCCTAGCCACAACTACGACAACATAACCAACAATAACTGGTCACAACTCCTGCAGCTCTGTCGCACACTGGGTATGTACATGGTCAATGGTAGGCTTCGAGGGGACCCCTATGGTAGGTACACCTATAGCTCATCTCTTGGCAGTAGTACTGACTACTTTATCACTGACCTCAACCCAGAGTCTCTCAGAGCATTCACAGTCAGCACACTGACACCCTTATCAGATCACAGCAAGTCTACTTGAACAGAGCAATACTCAATCATGAGGCATCAGAGCATCAGATGGAAGGAAAGTAGTGTGTAAACCCACCCAAAAACAATTAGACAACAACAAATTCACTATGGTGAATCACTAAAACAATACACTTCAGAAAAAGAAGGAACAGTACGTCAGAAATCAGCTCAATGTAATTGAAGAATCCATAGACTCTAACCACTTCTGTGAAAATTGGAAAACACTAAACAAACAACAAATACGACATTATAAATCCATGTACACAAATAACAGTTAAAATTGTAATAAACACACAAAATTCTTCCCATCAGGTCGTAGGGTGAGACAGGGATGCAGCTTAAGCCCCACCCTCTTCAACATCAAATCAAATCAAATATATTTATATAGCCCTTCTTACATCAGCTGGTAAACCTAGAGAGGAACCTAGAGAGGAACCAGGCTATGAGGAATGGCCAGTCCTCTTCTGGCTGTGCAGGGTCTAGATAAAACAGAACATGGCCAAGATGTTCAATGTTCATAAATTACCAGCATGGTCAAATAATAATAATCACAGTAGTTGTCGAGGGTTCACCTTCACACTCCTGGGCCAGACTACACTCAATCATATGACCTACTGAAGAGATGAGTCTTCAGTAAAGACTTAAAGGTTGAGACCGAGTCTGCGTCTCTCACATGGGTAGGCAGACCAGTCCATAAAAATTGAGCGTTATAGGAGAAAGCCCTGCCTCCAGCTGTTTGCTTAGAAATTCTAGGGACAATTAGGAGGCCTGCATCTTGTGACCGTAGCGTACGTGTAGGTATGTATGGCAGGACCAAATCGGAAAGATAGATAGGAGCAAGCCCATGCAATGTTTGTAGGTTAGCAGTAAAACCTTGAAATCAGCCCTTGCCTTAACAGGAAGCCAGTGTAGGGAGTCTAGCACTAGAGTAATATGATCAAATTCTTTGGTTCTAGTCAGGATTCTAGCAGCCGTATTTAGAACTAACTGAAGTTTATTTAGTGCTTTATCCGGGTAGCCGGAAAGTAGAGCATTGCAGCAGTCTAACTAGAAGTAACAAAAGCATGGATTAATCTTTCTGCATCATTTTTGGACAGAAAGTTTCAGATTTTTGCAATGTTACGTAGATTGAAAAAAGCTGTCCTTGAAACAGTCTTGATATGTTCGTCAAAAGAGAGATCAGGGTCCAGAGTAACGCTGAGGTCCTTCACAGTTTTATTTGAGACGACTGTACAGCCATCAAGATTAATTGTCAGATTTAACAGAAGATCTCTTTGTTTCTTGGGACCTAGAACAAGCATCTCTGTTTTGTCCGAGTTTAAAAGTAGAAGGTTTGCAGCCATCCGCTTCCTTATGTCTGAAACACAGGCTTCTAGCGAGGGCAATTTTGGGGGCTTCACCACGTTACATTGAAATGTACAACTATGTGTCATCCGCATAGCAGTGAAATTTAACATTAAGTTTTCAAATGACATTCCCTAGAGGTAAAATATATAGTAAAATCAATAGTGGTCCTAAAACGGAACCTTGATGAACACCGAAATGTACAGTTGATTTGTCAGAGGACAAACCATTCACAGAGACAAACTGATATCTTTCCGATAGATAAGATCTAAACCAGGCCATAACTTGTCTGTGTAGACCAATTTGGGTTTCCAAATTGTGATCGATGGTATCAAAAGCAGCACTAAGGTCTAGGAGCACGAGTACAGATGCAGAGCCTCGGTCTGACGCCATTAAAAGGTCATTTACCACCTTTACAAGTGCAGTCTCAGTGCTATGATGGGGTCTAAAACCAGACTGAAGCATGTCGTATACATTGTTTGTCTTCAGGAAGGCAGTGAGTTGCTGTGCAACAGCTTTTTCTAAGTTTTTTGAGAGGAATGGGGAGGAATGGATGACATATATGTCAACGAATTGGCAAGGGCACTAGAACAGTCTGCAGCACCCGGCCTCGCCTTACTAGAATCTGAAGTCAAATATCTACTGTTTGCTGATGATCTGGTGCTTCTGTCATCAACCAGGAGGGTCTACAGCAGCACCAAGATCTTCTGCACAGATTCTGTCAGACCTGGGCCCTGACAGTAAATCTCAGTAAGACATAAATAATGGTTTTCCGAAAAAGATCCAGTTGTCAAGAACACAAATACAAATTCCATCTAGACACCTTTGCCCTAGAACACACAAAAAACTATACATACCTCGGCCTAAACATCAGCACCACAGGTAACTTCCACAAAGCTGTGAACGATCTGAGAGACAAGGCAAGGTGGGCGTCTATACCATCAAAAGGAACATAACATTCAACATACCAATTAGGATCTGGCTAAAAATACTTGAATCAGTTATAGAACCCATTGCCATTTATGGTTGTGAGGTCTGGGGTCCGCGTACCAACCAAGAATTCACAAAATGGGACAAACACCAAATTGAGACTCTGCATGCAGAATTCTGCAAAAATATCCAAGAATACCAAATAATGCATGAAGAGCAGAACTAGGCTGATACCCGCTAATGATCAAAACCCAGAAAAGAGCTGTTAAATTCTACAACCACCTAAAGGGAAGTGATTCCCAAACCTTCTATAACAAAGCCATCACCTACAGAGAGATGAACCTGGAGAAGAGTCCCTTAAGTAAGCTGGTCCTGGGGCTCTATTCACAAACACAAACCACAGAGCCCCAGGACAGCAACACAATTAAACCCAACCAAATCATGAGAAAACTAAAAGACAATTACTTGACACATTGGAAAGAAACAAAGCAAACTAGAATGCTACTTGGCCCTAAACAAAAAGTACACAGTGGCAGAATACCTGACCACTGTGACTGACCCAAAATGAAGGAAAGCGTTGACTATGTACAGACTCAGTGAGCATAGCCTTGCTTTTGAGAAGGCCATCGTAGGCAGACCTGGCTCTCAAGAGAAGACCGGCTATGTGCACACTGCCCACAAAATGAGGTGGAAACGGAGCTGCACTTTCTGCCACATATTAGAGACACATATTTCCTTCAGATTACACAGATCCACAAAGAACTGGAAAACAAACCCAATTTTGATAAAATCCCAAATCTACTGGGTGAAATACCACAGTGTGCCATCACAGCAGCAAGATGTGTGACCCTATTGCCACAAGAAAAGGGCAACCAGTGAAGAACTAACACCATTGTAAATACAACCCATATTTACGTGCATTTATTTTCCCTTTTGTACTTTAACTATTTGCACATAATATGACATTTGAAATGTCTTTATTCTTTTGGAACTTTTGCGATTGTAATGTTTAATGTTCATTTAAAAAAATAGTTTATTCCACTTTTGTTTATCTACTTCACTTGATTTGGCAATGTTAGCAAGCCAATAAAGCCCTTTGAATTGAATTGAAATTTTGAATTGAAGGAGGACGAGAAGGAAGGGAAGAGTGAATCTGAATCCATGTCTCAAACACACAGGCCCTATATATCCCTGTCCACAGCTCCGGTGTCAATGCCACTGAGATGGGCTGAGACGAGTTGTAAGGTCCTCGCGGGGTGACACGCACCGCCATCTTATCTCACGTTTCAAAAGAATAACTTCTGATGGATCTCATGAAGGTTTGTGTGTTCTACCCACCACACTCTCAAATTGCCTTCGCACTGAATATTTTTTTTCATCCCATCCGAGGCTGAATAAATGTGTGTTAGCTTAAGGGATAACGACAGAGGTTCGAGAGGAAAGGGCAATGAAAGGGGAAATGAAAAAATCAGCGGGGATGTAACATCCACAGGCGTGACAATCACAATGGGAATTGTTGGAATACAAAACTAACAAACAGGTTTTAAAACAGAAACATTCATATCTTTATATATCAGATAAGGTGTGACTATTCCTGTAAAATGCTGTGAAATAGACCATGACCGTGGTAAGAACCACAAGAACAGTATTCTTTGCAAAACAGGAAAATGACACAGGTGTCATCTCAACCACCATCTGAGCCTACCAATGCATACTGTATGCATCTGTCAGACCTAACCCTCCAAACACACTCTACCTAGACAGATGGCTTACTTCCGAGCTGTTCTCAGCCCAACGACACTAGCTCCGTCACTTTAACAAATCACATCGTGCTTTAATCTAGCTTTGCTCTGATGTAATGCATCACTTATTTCATGCATAAATGAAGTGCATCCTCCTCTGGAGAATGATCAAAGCACTGTTTCCTGCTAGGGCCAAGCTGGGGGCACAGGGGGCTTCACACTGAGTCAGAGACCTCTTCTACTTCCTCTCCTCCGCTTTCTCTCACACTCTCTCTTCACGCACCGCCTTGGATCCCTCAGGTGAAGGACTGCCGGGCTGAGAGTGTGTGTGTGTGTGTGTGTGTGTGTGTGTGTGTGTGTGTGTGTGTGTGTGTGTGTGTGTGTGTGTGTGTGTGTGTGTGTGTGTGTGTGTGTGTGTGTGTGTGTGTGTGTGTGTGTGTGTGTGTGTGTGTGTGTGTGTGTGTGTGTGTGTGTGTGTGTGTGTGTGTGTAGGGGGGAAGCAGTTGAAGTTAAGGCAGTTAAGAAAGTGAGAGAGGGAGAAAGTGAGAGAGGGAGAAAGAGAGAGAGAGGGAGAGAGGGCGTGCGAGAGAAAAGAGCACCTTTTCTTTTCCATGCGACCACCCTTCACCCCTCACGCTCTCGCAACCCGTCTGACCCCCCTCACTATTGAAACGCGGTGTAAGGCAACCCCCACGCCCTCTTAGTCATGGGTGGTGTTCTGGAGCCACACACACTTGGTGTGCTCTTTGATTAACCTTCCACTGAGTGAAGTGTACTTCATCGGAGACCAAGACAGAACTAATCACGTCAGGAGATGTACTGTGTAGACCTACAGCTCCCACAGCGCTAACTACGCAATATCTTTGTGTGTATTTAGCAAAGGACCTCCCTGTGATTATATCCTGTATCATTTAACACGGGATAATTGGCATTCTGTGGGAGGGACCTGGGAACTGTTAAGATGCCCTATGATGCTGCTGACTGTGTATACTAACTTTTGTTTTGAAGTTAGGGCCATAGCTGTACTCCCTAAATGAAAGTGATGGTTCTCGTTAGGGGAATGATATAGGTGCTCCCCATTATCAGGTCCTTTACGTGCTGCTCTGACCACCTCTGTATGGCTGGGGAGGGAAGATTATAACAGATGATGGCTTCTCTGTTCACCTCAGTGCTGCACTGATGAGCGGAGCCATACAATCTCAAATAAATACACAAACAGAAACAATTGCACACACACAGGATCACACACACGTTCACATAATTACACAATGTCAAATGCACCTCAATGCCCATTAATAGCAATGACTAAAATGACTGTGTGGAGGACAGGGCCATTTCCCTGGAGTCAACGTTGACTTGTAGAGGGACAAAACCCCACAAAGGGCAAAGACAATTGTGACAAATATAATCACTGGCTCGACAAAGTCAGAATGGAATTGTTTCAACACAAACCAATTTTGGCAATTTGTACCTTAATGGGAAGGGCAATCTCCCACGGAAAATATGTTTTCCAAATTGTCCTCCTACACAAATCTTCTTGATTAAAACGTGAGTTTCAGTTTTAGTGGGAGACAAGCTGATAATCAGAGAGCTGGGCATCAGCAGAGGAGGACCACTGCCCCCTGGTGCCTGATGGAGGACAGAGGGTTTTATCCCATCAACGCCAGGCAAATCAGATGATTAACTACCCTTTAAGCTTTGTATGGACCTCTTCTTGCCTGGCGACTGTGCCCAGGCAGCTACTGTGGGGAACAACGTTGTTCAGCATGTGGTAATTATGAGGAAGATCTCAATTATAGCCTTACAGCTGCACTAACAGCACATGAGAATCCTTGTCTGAGTCAGAATGTTGGATAGGGCAGGGGCCTGTCACCTGTTTCTGTACCGTGAAGAAGTTTAATGTACAAGACAAGTACACTCCCTGTACAGGACGCTAGGAGGAAGAGGTCGCAGCACAGGACAAGGATGTGAAAAGGGACAAGGCCAACCTTGGTACCTGACATGGCCGGTGAAGAACGTCACACTCAGAGTATAACTTGTACTCGGGAACACTGGGCTGTCTGGACAGTCATTGATCACCAAGCTGCCCTCTGCGCCTGATACAGGCCAGAATCACCCTGTCCTCTTCCTTCTTTCTACACTTGTCTACAGTCAGGACATAAATAACACTGTTCAGACAACAGGGAGGCTAGGGGCCAAAGGCTGGAACACACACAGGACACTCACTACCTCCACCGTCTCTCAGCAATTGCAAAAGTCAATCCTGCAGACAGACCCAGCACAAGACTAAAGGCCCATACCAGTAGAAGTCCATTTTTTCCAGCTGAAAGACAATGGCCAGAGCTTACATGATAAAACGATTTAAGTCAATAAGTCATCGTTATAGTCCAAGTATGTATGTTTGGGCTTAAAGTGACAAATCTGAACTGCCCACCTCGTGCAAATCCGTGTGAATGTGGTGTCTTTTCCTATGATATGACATACAAATTATTTTTAGCCTACGTTTCATCAAAGATAGAACAATGAGACAGATATTTCACTGGATGTATAAATGTGATGCATCTGGTTGCCGTTTCTACTCACTACCAAATATGGTGATAAGGGGAAGCCCAGTGGACGGCAGTGGGAGAAGATGGAGCGAGATGGATTTTGGCAGATATTCTGCGAATTTTCTTGTCAATGAAATATTTGATCTCCATACAGTTTTCTGTTTCCAAAACTAGAATCTTTAACAAACAGAGTGGACTGCGTTTTGTAGACTTTACCCATTGCCAAAGTTTCCAAAAACGGTGTTGTTTAGAAGGAGTGCAAGGGCGAATGTAGTTATTGCACAAGGGCGCTTCACAGAGTAGGTGTTCCCTAACGGAAATATGTAAATAAATGCCAGAAAGCGCCAATAGGATCTCACTAAGTTGTGCTTGGCACCTCCTTGCTTGTTCTGCACAGTTTGATTCATTCGCTCCCATTGGAAACAACAGGCTCTGGCCTATCATTGTTAATTAACCAGAAACAGCTGCAAAGTTATGCCTATTTGTGACTAAGCTGAACCAAACAGCCTTGTGTCCACTTTCCGCCTGAGCCATGGAGAATTTCTACTTGTTTATTTATCAAATCACATTCATTGGTCACATACACATGTTTAGCAGATGTTATTGTGGGTGTAGCGGAATGCATGTGCTTCTAGCTCCAACAGTGCAGTACTATCTAAGTAAGATCTAACAATTTCACAACAATACACACAAATCAAAGTAAAGGAATGTTATTAAGAATATATAAATATATGGACGAGCAATATCAGAGTGGCATAGACTAAGGTGCAGTAGAATAGAATAGATACAGATGAGATGAGTAACGGCAAATATCTACATGTTAATTAAAATGACTAGTTTTACATATTTACCAGAAAATCAAATATATTACACCAGAACATGTTCATAATCCATTGGATAATTTGTCAATTTTGACTTATTTCTGAGCCAGGTTGTATTAATTATAGGACAACTTTATAAGTGGTATAATTGCGTGATACGATAGCATTTTGCAAACCCGCTCCAAGATGAATGGTTTTGACCTGTCTGCAGCCTACCAAAGGTTGCACTGTGTTCTTTGCCATGTAGAAAAAACACATATCAGCTATCTTCCTATAGTTATACATATTACCTGAGCGTAATCTTCTTTTTTTTTTCAAACTATTTCTATGGGGGATTTGCGGCCGCAATTTATGGAAGATGACCAAACGTGAGATAACAATGGATGGCAAAGTCAAAGACAGGCCTGTGGTTTCCATCTGTGGCAAAGTTTTTCCTAAATCAATGCTTATGACAAATCTAGATCTACATCCAGCCGGCTAATGTTTTGAAAACATTGTGGTAAAAAAAACCCAGCAACAACATAACATTAGCTAGCTAGATAAGGTTAGCAAGATAGCTAGCTAGATAAGGTTAGCAAGATAGCTATCTATCTAGATAAGTAGCAACGGTCATTTCAATTGTTAAAATGTTTTAAAAACAATTCTAATAAATACAACAGTTGGACAATGAAGATCATTTCTTTATATTCCGTCAGATATTGACTGAATTAAAGCACAAAATATTTTACTGGACAAATAATCAATGGAGTTCAAAGATTTTGTTTGTGGGAATTCAGGTATTCAATTTGCCAAATGTATTTATTTATTTTTAGAATGCACTCACATTGCATTTCTATTTTAGACGTTTAGCAGACACATATACATTTTCTTATTGTATCAGGTAATTTTCTATACAGTATGTTGTGTTAAAATAAATAATAATACGTGCCTCATTTCTGTAAATGTTATGCTGGTGAATGAGGACCCAAAAGCGACTTAACAGAAACAGAGTCTTTATTCCAGTCTTAAACAAAAACGATAATCCTGGATATTATCTTAGGTAAATACAAAACAGGAAAACTGAAATCCTCTCGTCAGTAGAGAGGAACGACTGGAGACGCGACCACAGACTGCAGGTCGCTTCGGGAAGGCACAGGCCGTAGCTGACATAGACACCTGCTCACACGCAGCATCTGAAGAAGGCAAAAACACGACAGGGCGGAACAAGGACACAGAACAGCAAACATCAAACAAGGATCCGACAAGGACAGAAGCGGAAAACAGAGGGAGAAATAGGGACTCTAATCAGAGGGCAAAATAGGGGACAGGTGTGAAAGAGTAAATGAGGTAGTTAAGAGAATGAGGAACAGCTGGGAGCAGGAACGGAACGATAGAGAGAGAGAGGGAGAGAGGGAGGGGGAGAGAGAGGGATAGAAAGAGGGAAAGAACCTAATAAGACCAGCAGGGGGAAACGAATAGAAGGGGAAGCACAGGGACAAGACATGACAATCAATGACAAAACATGACAGTAAATACACGGGTGTATTTGCATATATGAACAAATTAACATAAAGGGCAGAGCAGGGCTTCAACCACCAAACACTTGCTCTGTCTACCTTACCAGCACTCACCTGTGGAGTTTAGACTGCCTCATTGATTACTGTTGTTGTCACGTTCTCTTGCATAATTCTACAGGTATGGCAACAGCAGGATACCCTCAAATTAAAAATTAACACGCTTGGCTCTGAGATCACACATAATATCACTACAATCAGTGTTCATTTTCAGAAGTGGCTTTCATTTCAGCACGTCTAATTTGCAAACATTTCAACTGTACTAAATATGACCTTTTTTCAATTCTTCTCCTTCTTTGTGATGTAAATTTCCTGATGAAGCTTTTAGTATTCTTATAGATTCAACGGACAGACGATGTATTCCATTGGTCCCATTTCAGCCGTTACCGGGGTATGTTTGACAGGTCAATACAAACATTTCCGTAGTCGTAACATCAACAGGGGGGAAAAATGAAAGGCACAAGCCAGAGTATGAAAGGGTTGCAGGAGTCAAATGAAAGCAATCAATTCGGTGAGATTTAAGTGACAAGTGGATTTTGCACCCCTCAAACACAGGGAATATATGGCTGAAGAAGAATCCTGAGGTGGGCGGGGCGTGTTGCTAAGATACGGTCAGCAGGTCAGCTAGTTACACTGACGGCCGTCAGTGCCCTATTTCGGGACATTTATCAACTCCACGTGGAAATTCCCATACCCAATTTGTGAATATCTGTAAGTAGCCTTTGTCATTTTTCAGAGGTGGAACCTAAACATGCATTTCATCTTCAGGAAAGGAAATGATGGGAGGCGGGGGGGGTCAGGTAGATCTGTAAGTAAGGAAGTAATGTACAGTGCAGACACCAAATTTATGTCGAAACTGAATAGAAGTTAAGAGCTTTGCTTGACAAAACTGTTTCATACAACCACTCTCAACACACAGCGGAGAGGCAGAAGGACATCGAGAGGAGCGGCTACGTCGATGAGCCTCCAACCCAACTCCATCCCTGGGCCCGGCTCCATGAGGTAGCAAAAGGTGTTCTTAGCCCTCTCAGTTGAAACTGTTTTATGTCCCTATATAAAAAAGCAAAAAAGTTCAAATGTTCTCAATCCTCCAAACAAATGACTCCAGTCAAAAAGCAACGTATCTTTACACTGGAGTCAAAGTGGTCCACAGTGTATTGGAGAGCATCAAGAAGCTGAGGTGTGACATTGGGTCACAGAAAAGCCAAGGAGATCATCAAGGACCTCAGCCACCCGAGCCACGGCCCTTTCACCCCATTACTATCTAAAAGGCAGAGACAGTACAGGTGCATCAAAGCTGGGACCGAGACACTGAAAAACAGCTTCTATCTCCAGGCCATCAGACTGTTAAATAGTCACCACTAGCCACTTAAAATTCACTATATCACAATTCCAGTGGGTCAGAAGTTTACATACAGTAGTTGACTGTGCCTTCAAACAGCTTGGAAAATTCCAGAAAATTATGTCATGGCTTTAGAAGCTGTCATGTTTTGTCTTATATTGTCTTGTCTTTATGCTTTCCCTTCTGTTCGTTTCCCCCTGCTGGTCTTATTAGGTTCGTTCCCTTTTTCTATCCCTCTCTCTCCCCCTCCCTCTCTCTCCTCTCTCTATCGTTCCGTTCCTGCTCCCAGCTGTTCCTCATTCTCCTACTCACTCATTTAGTCTTTTCACACCTGTCCCCTATCTTGTCCTCTGATTAGAGTCCCTATTTCTCCCCTTGTTTTCCGTTTCTGTCCTGTCGGATCCTTGTATGAAGTTCGCTGTGCTGTGTCGTTGTCTCGCCCTGTCGTGTCTTGTCTCCTTCAGATGCCGCGTGTAGCAGGTGTCTTGGTCTGCTACGGTCGGTGCCTTCCCGAGGCAACCTGCAGTCAATGGTCGAGTCTCCAGTCTGTCCTCGTCACTACGAGTGGATTTAAGTTTTTTCATGTTTTGTTTTCGTCTTGAGTTTTACTGGAATAAAGACTCTGTTTTCGCTAAATCGCTTTTGGGTCCTCATTCACCTGCATAACAGAAGGATCCGACCAAGAATGGACCCAGCGACTACGGATTCTCGTAACACTGCCGTCGAGATCCAGGGAGCTATGCTCGGCAGACACGAGCAGGAATTGTCTGCTGCTCGTCATGCCGTTGAGACCCTGGCCGCTCAGGTTTCCGACCTCTCTGGACAGTTCCAGAGTCATCGTCTCGTGCCACCAGCTACTTCCTGGTCTGCCGAGTCTCCGGAACCTAGGGTTAATAACCCACCTTGTTACTCCGGGCAGCCCACTGAGTGCCGCTCCTTTCTCACCCAGTGTGATATTGTGTTCTCTCTCCAACCCAACACATACTCAAGAGAGAGAGCTCGGGTTGCTTACGTTATATCACTCCTTACTGGCCGGGCTCGAGAGTGGGGCACAGCTATCTGGGAGGCAAGGGCTGATTGTTCTAACAATTACCTGAACTTTAAAGAGGAGATGATACGGGTTTTTGATCGTTCAGTTTTTGGTAGGGAGGCTTCTAGGGCCCTGGCTTCCCTATGTCAAGGTGATCGATCCATAACGGATTACTCTATAGAGTTTCGCACTCTTGCTGCCTCTAGTGACTGGAACGAGCCGGCGCTGCTCGCTCGTTTTCTGGAGGGACTCCACACAGAGGTTAAGGATGAGATTCTCTCCCGGGAGGTTCCTTCCAGTGTGGACTCTTTGATTGCACTCGCCATCCGCATAGAACGACGGGTAGATCTTCGTCACCGATCTCGTGGAGGAGAGCTCGCGTTAACGGTGTTCCCCCTCTCCGCATCACAACCATCTCCTCCCTCCGGCTCAGAGACTGAGCCCATGCAGCTGGGAGGTATTCGCATCTCGACTAAGGAGAGGGAACGGAGGATCACCAACCGCCTGTGCCTCTATTGCGGTTTTTCTGGACATTTTGTCAATTCATGTCCAGTAAGAGGCCAGAGCTCATCAGTAAGCGGAGGGCTACTGGTGAGCGCTACTACTCAGGTCTCTCCATCAAGATCCTGTACTACTATGTCGGTCCATCTAAGCTGGACCGGTTCGGCTGCTTCATGCAGTGCCTTGATAGACTCTGGGGCTGAGGGTTGTTTTATGGACGAAGCATGGGCTCGGAAACATGACATTCCTCTCAGAGAGTTAGGGAAGCCCACGCCCATGTTCGCCTTAGATGGTAGTCATCTCCCCAGTATCAGATATGAGACACTACCTTTAACCCTCACAGTATCTGGTAACCACAGTGAGACTATTTCCTTTTTGATTTTTCGTTCACCTTTTACACCTGTTGTTTTGGGTCATCCCTGGCTAGTATGTCATAATCCTTCTATTAATTGGTCTAGTAATTCTATCCTATCCTGGAACGTTTCTTGTCATGTGAAGTGTTTAATGTCTGCTATCCCTCCTGTTTCTTCTGTCCCCTCTTCTCAGGAGGAACCTGGTGATTTGACAGGAGTGCCGGAGGAATATCATGATCTGCGCACGGTCTTCAGTCGGTCCAGAGCCAACTCCCTTCCTCCTCACCGGTCGTATGATTGTAGTATTGATCTCCTTCCGGGAACCACTCCCCCTCGGGGTAGACTATACTCTCTGTCGGCTCCCGAACGTAAGGCTCTCGAGGATTATTTGTCTGTTTCTCTTGACGCCGGCACCGTAGTGCCTTCTTCCTCTCCTGCCGGGGCGGGGTTTTTTTTTGTTAAGAAGAAAGACGGTACTCTGCGCCCCTGCATGGATTATCGAGGGCTGAATGACATAACGGTTAACCTGTTAGTCCTACCCACACCGTATTCGGTAGCGTAATCATAGCCTCAAGCTCATTACCATAACGCAACGTTAGCGATTTCTAAAAATCGCAAATGAAATGAAATAAATATGCCTATCCTCAAGCTTATCCTTTTCTTAACAATCCTGTCGTCTCAGATTTTCAAAATATGCTTTAGAACCAGAGAAAATCAATAATTTGTGTAAGAGTGGTGATAGCTAGCTTAGCATTTAGCGTTAGCATTTAGCACGCAACATATTCACAAAAACCAGCAAAGGGATCAAATAAAATAATTTACCTTTGAAGAACTTCAGATGTTTCAATGAGGAGACTCTCAGTTACATAGCAGATGTCCAGTTTTTCCTGAAAGATGCTTGTGTAGGACACAACGTTCCGTTTTGTTACTATGCATTTGGCTACCGAAACTAACCGAAAATTCAGTCACCTACACGTCAAACTTTTTTCCGAATTAACTCCATAATATGCCTACAAATACGTCACAATGCTGCAGACACCTTGGGGAAACGATAGGAAGTGTCCGTTCATTCCTGTCGCATTCACAGCCATATAAGGCGATCATGGAAAACGTGCCATCAGAAATCCTGTTGATTTCCTGGTCGCTCAAACATCTTGGTTTTGCCTGTAGGTTTTGTTCTAAGGCACTCACAGTAAAAATCTTTGCAGTTCTGGAAACGTCAGAGTGTCTTCTTTCCAAAACTATCAATTCCAAGCATAGTCGAGCATCTTTTCGTGACAAAATATTGCGCTAAAAACGGGCACGTCTTTTTATCCAAAAATGAAATACTGCCCCTAGAGTCTTAACCGGTTAAGAATCGTTATCCGCTTCCCCTTATGTCATCAGCCTTCGAGATCCTGCAGGGAGCCAGGTTTTTACTAAGTTGGACCTTCGTAATGCTTACCATCTCGTGCGTATCAGAGAGGGGGACGAGTGGAAAACGGCGTTTAACACTCCGTTAGGGCATTTTGAGTACCGGGTTCTGCCGTTTGGTCTCGCTAATGCTCCAGCTGTTTTTCAGGCATTAGTTAATGATGTACTGAGAGACATGCTGAACATCTTTGTTTTTGTCTACCTTGACGATATCCTGATTTTTTCACCGTCACTCGAGATTCATGTTCAGCACGTTCAACGTGTACTCCAGCGCCTTTTAGAGAATTGTCTCTACGTGAAGGCTGAGAAGTGCGCCTTTCATGTCTCCTCCGTCACTTTTCTCGGTTCTGTTATTTCCGCTGAAGGCATTCAGATGGATCCCGCTAAGGTCCAGGCTGTCAGTGATTGGCCCGTTCCAAGGTCACGTGTCGAGTTGCAGCGCTTTCTAGGTTTCGCTAATTTCTATCGGCGTTTCATTCGTAATTTCGGTCAAGTTGCTGCCCCTCTCACAGCTCTTACTTCTGTCAAGACGTGCTTTAAGTGATCCGGTTCCGCCCAGGGAGCTTTTGATCTCCTCAAGAAGCATTTTACGTCCGCTCCTATCCTCGTTACTCCTGACGTCACTAAACAATTCATTGTCGAGGTTGACGCTTCAGAGGTGGGCGTGGGAGCCATTCTATCCCAGCGCTTCCAGTCTGACGATAAGGTTCATCCTTGCGCTTATTTTTCTCATCGCCTGTCGCCATCGGAACGCAACTATGATGTGGGTAACTGCGAACTGCTCGCCATCCGCTTAGCCCTAGGCGAATGGCGACAGTGGTTGGAGGGGGCGACCGTTCCTTTTGTCGTTTGGACTGACCATAAGAACCTTGAGTACATCCATTCTGCCAAACGACTTAATGCACGTCAAGCTCGTTGGGCGTTGTTTTTCGCTCGTTTCGAGTTTGTGATTTCTTATCGCCCGGGTAATAAGAACACCAAGCCTGATGCCTTATCCCGTCTCTTTAGTTCTTCTGTGGCTTCTACTGATCCCGAGGGGATTCTTCCTTATGGGCGTGTTGTCGGGTTGACAGTCTGGGGAATTGAGAGACAGGTTAAGCAAGCACTCACTCACACTGCGTCGCCGCGCGCTTGTCCTAGTAACCTTCTTTTCGTTCCTGTTTCTACTCGTCTGGCTGTTCTTCAGTGGGCTCACTCTGCCAAGTTAGCTGGCCATCCCGGCGTTCGAGGTACTCTTGCTTCTATTCGCCAGCGCTTTTGGTGGCCTACTCAGGAGCGTGACACGCGCCGTTTCGTGGCTGCTTGTTCGGATTGCGCGCAGACTAAGTCAGGTAACTCTCCTCCTGCCGGTCGTCTCAGACCGCTTCCCATTCCTTCTCGACCATGGTCTCACATCGCCTTAGACTTCATTACCGGTCTGCCTTCGTCTGCGGGGAAGACTGTGATTCTTACGGTTGTCGATAGGTTCTCTAAGGCGGCACATTTCATTCCCCTCGCTAAGCTTCCTTCCGCTAAGGAGACGGCACAAATCATCATCGAGAATGTGTTCAGAATTCATGGCCTCCCGTTAGACGCCGTTTCAGACAGAGGTCCGCAATTCACGTCACAGTTTTGGAGGGAGTTCTGTCGTTTGATTGGTGCTTCCGTCAGTCTCTCTTCCGGTTTTCATCCCCAGTCTAACGGTCAAGCAGAAAGGGCCAATCAGACGATTGGTCGCATACTACGCAGCCTTTCTTTTAGAAACCCTGCGTCTTGGGCAGAACAGCTCCCCTGGGCAGAATACGCTCACAACTCGCTTCCTTCGTCTGCTACCGGGCTATCTCCATTTCAGAGTAGTCTGGGTTACCAGCCTCCTCTGTTCTCGTCCCAGCTCGCCGAGTCCAGCGTTCCCTCTGCTCAGGCGTTTGTCCAACGTTGTGAGCGCACCTGGAGGAGGATGAGGTCTGCACTTTGCCGTTACAGGGCGCAGACTGTGAGAGCCGCCAATAAACGTAGGATTAAGAGTCCTAGGTATTGTTGCGGCCAGAGAGTGTGGCTTTCCACTCGTAACCTTCCCCTTACGACAGCTTCTCATAAGTTGACTCCGCGGTTCATTGGTCCGTTCCGTGTCTCCCAGGTCGTCAATCCTGTCGCTGTGCGACTGCTTCTTCCGCGACATCTTCGTCGCGTCCATCCTGTCTTCCATGTCTCCTGTGTCAAGCCCTTTCTTCGCACTCCCGTTCGTCTTCCCCCCCCCGTCCTTGTCGAGGGCGCACCTATTTACAAGGTACGTAGGATCATGGACATGCGTTCTCGGGGACGTGGTCACCAATACTTAGTGGATTGGGAGGGTTACGGTCCTGAGGAGAGGAGTTGGGTTCCATCTCGGGACGTGCTGGACCGTTCGCTGATTGATGATTTCCTCCGTTGCCGCCAGGATTCCTCCTCGAGTGCGCCAGGAGGCGCTCGGTGAGTGGGGGGGTACTGTCATGTTTTGTCTTATATTGTCTTGTCATTATGCTTTCCCTTCTGTTCGTTTCCCCCTGCTGGTCTTATTAGGTTCGTTCCCTTTTTCTATCCCTCTCTCTCCCCCTCCCTCTCTCTCCTCTCTCTATCGTTCCATTCCTGCTCCCAGCTGTTCCTCATTCTCCTACTCACTCATTTTGTCTTTTCACACCTGTCCCCTATCTTGTCCTCTGATTAGAGTCCCTATTTCTCCCCTTGTTTTCCGTTTCTGTCCTGTCGGATCCTTGTATGAAGTTCGCTGTGCTGTGTCGTTGTCTCGCCCTGTCGTGTCTTGTCTCCTTCAGATGCTGCGTGTAGCAGGTGTCTTGGTCTGTTACGGTCGGTGCCTTCCCGAGGCAACCTGCAGTCAATGGTCGAGTCTCCAGTCTGTCCTCGTCACTACGAGTGGATTTAAGTTTTTTCATGTTTTGTTTTCGTCTTGAGTTTTACTGGAATAAAGACTCTGTTTTCGCTAAATCGCTTTTGGGTCCTCATTCACCTGCATAACAGAAGCGTCTGATAGGCTAATTGACATCATTTGAGTCAATTGGAGGTGTAGCTGTTGATGTATTTCAAGGCCTACCTTCAAACTCAGACCTCTTTGCTTGACATCATGGGAAAATCTAAATAAATCAGGCAAAACCTCAGAAAGAAAATTGTTGACCTCCACAAGTCTGGTTCATCCTTGGGAGCAATTTCCAAATGCCTGAAGGTACCACACTCATCTGTACAAACAATATTACACAAATATAAACACCATGGGACCATGCAGCCGTCATACCGCTCAGGAAGGAGACACGTTCCGTCCCCTAGAAATGAACACACTTTGGTGCGAGAAGTGCAAATCAATCTGCACACTCCACATGGGGACAAAGATTGTACGTTTTGGAGAAATGTCCTCTGGTCTGATGAAACAAAAATATAAATAATGACCATTGTTAGGTTTGGAGGAAAAAGTGGGAGGCTTGCAAGCCAGAGAACACCATCCCAACCGTGAAGTACGGGGGTAGCAGCATCATGTTGTGGGGGTGCTTTGCTGTAGGAGGGACTGGTGCACTTCACAAAATAGATCATCATGAGGGAGGAAAAGTACGTGGATATATTGAAGCTACATCTCAAGACATCAGTCAGGAAGTTAAAGCTTGGTCTTAAACAGGTCGTTGAAATGGACAATAACCCCAAACATACTTCCAAAGTTGTGGCAAAATGGCTTAAGGACAACAAAGTCAAGGTATTGGAGTGGCCATCACAAAGCCCTGACCTCAATCCTATAGAACATTTGTGGGCAGAACTGAAAAAGTGTGTGCGAGCAAGGAGGCCTACAAACCTGACTCAGTTACACCATCTCTGTCAGGAGGAATGGGCCAAAATTCACCCAACTTATTGTGGGAAGCTTGTGGAAGGCTACCCGAAACGTTTGACCCAAGTTAAACAATTTAAAGGCAATGCTACCAAATACTAATTGAGTGTATATAAACTTCTGCCCCACTGGGAATATGATGAAAGAAATAAAAGCTGAAATAAATAATCCTCTCTACCATTATTCTGACATCTCACATTCTTAAATAAAGTGGTGATCCTAACTGGCCTACAACAGGGCATTTTTACTGGGATTAAATGTCAGGAATTGTGAAAAACTGAGTTTAAATGAATTTGGCTAAGGTGTATGTAAACTTCCGACTTCAATCGTAATTCCAATGCAAGAACCCAAATGACACCCCTGGGCATAACTACATATCAGTACGTTTCATCACAGAAATAGATACATTCTATGATGGTGTTCATGGTTGTAAGTGGAACTGTACGTATTGGAAACCTGTTCATATTAGGCTGTCATTGTTTCATTGAAGTGTATCGTGCCATTTCAAAACGTGTTGCTGAACTCATGAGCACCTCATTTTTTAAAGCGGACCTATAGGCCTATTTAATTGGCATGACAGCTGTGCATGGCTGCATCTCACTGTAGTAGGCTACAGGCGGTTTTGGCTCTCATTTGCCTTTTGTTTACTGCGTTTGTTTACTGTTAATGTCGCCTAAATATAGATTGTGTCATGCCTTTATCAATCAGATGTTTTGTCTACTAGCCCTACAGTACTTGGTACCGCTATTTTGTTCTGTTTGCATTCATTCGGTCGCATTTCTCAGTTGTGTCGGTAGTCTAAGCCAAACTGCTATTCAGTGTTTTTGTTCATGCATGAATAACTAGACTACTACTTTCAGCATTTAGTTGACATTATTTTGGTAATACAGCTGTGTGTACAACTACATTCTCATAGGCTGTTTGTGATAGGTGAATTATCTTACCTTGTAGCCTATATTCCTTACCAAAACAACCTTGCTCAGGCCGCTGTCCATTGTGCTGATACATTGCAGCTGAGATTTCACGTCAAACTGTCACATCAAAAGCACTTAATCAATGGTCTCAGAGTCTTGGTATTTAAACTTTATGTTAAACAGAATTCAATATTATTCCAATGCAAGAACTCCTAAAATAAATGTGGCCCCATCACCGATTTCAACTGCCTCCTTAAAGTATCCTGGACTTCCTGACGGGAATCCCCCAGGAGGCGAGAGTAGGCAACAGCAAATCCGCCACGCTGATTCCGCCCCAACAGATCCACTGATGACACAATCTCTATTGCACTCCACACTGCCCTTTCCCACCTGGACAAAATGAACACCTATGAGAGAATGCTATTCATTGACTACAGCTCAGCGGTCAACACCATAGTGCCCTCAAAGCTCATCACTAAGCTAAGGACACTGGGACTAAACACCTCCCTCTGCAACTGGATCCTGGACTTCCTGACAGTGTGCCCCCAGGTGGTAAAGGTAGGTAACAACACATCTGCCACGCTGATCCTCAACACGTGGGCCCCTCAAGGGTGCATTCTCAGTCCCCTTCTGTACTTCCTGTTCACCCATGACTGCATGGCCAAGCATGACTCCAACACCATCATTCAGTTTGCCGACGACACAACAGTGCCTGATCACCGACAATGATGAGACAACCTATATGGAGGAGGTCAGAGACCTGGCAGTGTGGTGCCAAAACTACAACGTTATCTCAACGTGATCAAGACAAAGGAGATGACCATGGACTACAGGAAAAGGAGGGACAAGCACGCCCCCATTCTCATCAACATGGCTGTAGTGGAGCAGGTTGAGAGCTTTAAGTTCCTTGGTGTCCACATCACCAACAAATTATCATGGTCCAAACAGAACAAGACAGTCGTGAAGCAGGCACAACACATATTTCCCTTCAGGAGACTGAAAAGATTTGGCATGGGTCCTCAGATCCTCAAAAGGTTCTACAGCTGCACCATCAAGAGCATCCTGACCGGTTGCATCAACTGCAACTGATCGGCCTCCGACCGCAAGGCACTACAGGCTTCCTTCTTTTAACTATATCAATTATGTTAGAATTGTGGAGTAACTACATCGTTTTATCACAGCCATGAAACTCTGTTTTAATGTCACTGGTGGCCTCATGGTGAAATCCCTGAGTGGTTTCCTTCCTCTCCGGCAACTGAGTTAGGAAGGATGCCTGTATTTTTGCAAAGACTGATTCTATTGATACACCATCCGAAGTGTGATTAATAACTTCACCATGCTCAAAGGGATATTCAATACCTGCTTTTTTTAACCCATCTACCAAGAGGTGCCCTTCTTCGCGAGGCATTGGAAAACCTTCCTGGTCTTTGTGATTGAATTTCACTGCTCGACTGAGGGACCTTACAGATCACAGAATGAATCCACGCAACTTATTAAGTGACTTGTTATTAAGAACATTTTTACTCCCCATCTTATTTAGGCTTGCCATAACAAAGAGTTTCGAATACTTATTGACTCAATCAAGCCATTTCAGCTTTTAAGTTAATTAATGTAAAACAATTTCTCAAGCTCAATTAAATCTCAATTGAATCCAATTTAAATTCAGGCTGTAACACAACAACAAATAAGTCAAGCGGGATGAATACTTTCTGAAGACTGGCTGTCTATCTCAGTTTGCATGTATCCTTCACATCAACTCGGTACTGGTACCCATTGTGTATATATATATAATATATATATATATAGTCACGTTTTCATTACTCATTGTGGATCTATTGTTATTTATATTTTCATTATGTGTTTTACTTTCAATTATTTGTTTATTTTATTTCTCTCCGTATTGTAGGGAAGGGCCCGTAAGTAAGCATTTCACTGTTAGTCCACACCTGTCGTTTACCAAGCATGTGAAAAAAATATCATTCGATTTTGATATGACTTTATCCTAGTGCTGGGTCTGTCCATCCAGTCTACACTCTAGCTACCACCATCTACTAAAATATCTACACAAGCCATTGGCCAGACAGCCATATATCACAAGTTAGATTATTATGGATAATAAATGAAGTTATTATTTAATAGCATTAAAGATAAATCACAATCTGTGAAAATAACAAAAATCTTTAGCCATGTAAGGCTGGTATATGTGATTTTCCCTCCACTTCCCAACGCAACTCAGAGAGACAAAGTTAAACTTTTGATGTATAATTTATTTTTGTGTGTAATTTTCAGGGAATCATTTCCAGCAAACTCAACTGGGATGTGAACTTTTACTCTCTGTTCTGATCAATTCTCTGTGAACTCCATCCTTTGAATGTGCTGCTTAACATGCCGGTAGCCACCAACACAGCGAATAGTGAGGCACTGGACAAAGGCAGACTCAATGCTCCAACATTGTTTTGAGAATACTGATTGGAATATGTTCAAAGATTCATGCACCCCAGACTCATCAATCAACATTGAGGAATATACATAGTCAGTCACAGGCATCATTAGGAAATGTGTTGATGACGTACCCACAATCCCAACATAACCCAACCAAAAACTCTGGATGAGCTGCGATATTCGTACAATGCTGAGAGCCCGTACTGCAGCATTCGATGTCAGCAGAACGAACCCTGATGACTCGGTGGCACGTGACACATACAAGGCAAGGCAAGTTCTGCAAATCCATTAAGGCCTCAAAAAGACAAATACAGACTCAAACTTGAATTGATGTTCGACAACTCAAGACTCGCTTCGCGGGTGGAAAGGACTTAGAGACTACAAAGGCAAATCCATCTGTGCGGCGCCCACCAAAACCTCCCTCCCAGACTAGCTTAACAAATTCTATGCTCGCTTCGAGGCAGAAGACTACTGAGCCATCCAGGAACACTATCGCTGCTCCGGTTGACCTTTGTGTTTTCACTCTCCAAGGCTGACATGAGGAAAACTCTCAGAATGGAGAATACTAAAAAAGCTTGCCGGCCGAGAAAGCATCCCTGGCTCTGTCCTCAGAGTGTGTGCTGACAAGCATCTTCTCGGACATGTCCCTGTCCCAGGCTGTAGTCCCCACCGGCTTTAAAGAGAACACTATCGTCCCAGTGCCCAAGAAAAACAAGGTGACATGCCCAAATTACTATCATCCCAAAGCGCTCACCTCAGTTATCGTGAAGTGCTTCGAGAAGCTGGTCATGGCCCACATTAAGGCCAGCATGCCAGGCACACTGGACCCATTTTGCCTACGGCTCCAACAGATCCACAGAAGATGCCGTTTCCATCTCTATTCACACGGGTGTAACACATCTGGACAAGAAGAACACCTGCAGTACCAGTCAAAAGTTTGAACACACCTGCTCATTCAAGGGTTTTTCTTTATGTTTTACTATTTTCTACATTGTAGAATAATAGTGAAGACATAACTATGACATAACACATATTGAATCATGTACTAACCAAAAACGTGTAAAGCACAACCAAATATGTTTTATATTTCGCCTTGATGACAGCATTGCACACTCTCTGCATTCTCTCAAACAGAATCATGAGGTAGTCACCTGGAATGCGTTTGAGCCAATCAGTTGTGTTGTGACAAGGTAGGGGTGGTATAGAAGATAGCCCTATTTGGTAAAGGACCAAGTCCATATTATGGACATGGTCCAAGAACAGCTCAAATAAGCAAAGAGAAATGACAGTCCATCATTACTTTAAGACATGATGGTCAGTCAATCCGACAATCAGTCTGCTGCAGAGGATAAATTAAATGCTTCACAGAGTTTAAGTAACATACACATCTCAACATCAACTGTTCAGAGGAGAATCAGGGCTTC
This sequence comes from Oncorhynchus gorbuscha, assembly GCF_021184085.1. Lineage (NCBI taxonomy): Eukaryota > Metazoa > Chordata > Actinopteri > Salmoniformes > Salmonidae > Oncorhynchus > Oncorhynchus gorbuscha. The sequence continues at coordinate 42,711,135 of NC_060188.1, read as the reverse complement.
ATGGACTACTAAAGGACACCAATAATAATAAGAGACTTACTTGGGCCAAGAAACACGAGCAATGGACATTAAACCGGTAGAAATCTGTCCTTTGGTCTGATGAGTCCAAATGTGAGATTTTTGGTTCCAACCATCGTGTCTTCGTGAGACGCAGAGTAGGTGAACAGGATGATCTCCACGTGTGTGGTTCCCACCGTGAAGCATGGAGGAGGAGGTGTGATGGTGCTTTGCTGGTGCTTTGATGGTTTCCGGTTTCGAGCGAGTGGTCGCATCCCACTTCGCTCCCGCAGGTAGTATAACTTTTTCATTACATTTCATTATATTTCATTATAGCACAACGGTTTGATTTGTCTAATCTTAGCAATTTCTTCTCAGCTAGCTACATAGCCGTCTTTGTATCAAAGATAATTGCGTAATTATCGTATTTCGCCGTCCTAACGTAGTCTTCACTAGTAGCCTTCACTAGCCAGCTAGCCAACGTCCACTGATTAGCTGCACTGGGAAAACTATTACACTCAACTGAACGACTTGGTCAGTGTAGTGTTAGCTAGCTACATAGCTGTCTTTGCTGTCTTCGTATCTTCGTATCCAAGATAATTGTGTTGTTTAGGTTTAGAGTGTGTAGTCTTAGAGTGATTATCTTAATTTACCGAGGTTAGCTAGCCAGCTATTTGTTGTCCTTAACGTAGGAGACTCTGCTAGCTAGCCAACGCTAGCCAACGTCTTCTGAATAGAACTCAACAACCCGGTCGCATTCACAGGTAGTATCACATTTTAATTTCATTTCATTACAGTACAACGGTTTGATTTGTTTAATCGTAGCTAGCTACATAGCTAGCTACATAGCCGTCTTTGTATCAAAGATAATTGTGTAGTCTAGAGCAATTTTCTAGGTTAGCTAGCCAGCTATTGTCGTTCTTTTAACGCAACGTAACGTAAACAACACTGCTAGCTAGCCAGCTAGCCCCCGAACAGCAGCACTGTAGAAACTATTACACTCAACGGAACGACTTGATTAGTGTAGTGTCAACAACGCACCCACTGCCAGCTAGCCTACTACAGCAGTACTGTGTCATTTTTAATCATTTTAGTCAATAAGATTCTTGCTACGTAGCTTAACTTTCTGAACATTCGAGACGTGTAGTCCACTTGTCATTCCAATCTCCTTTGCATTAGCGTAGCCTCTTCTGTAGCCTGTCAACTATGTGTCTGTTTATCCCTGTTCTCTCCTCTCTGCACAGACCATACAAACGCTCCACACCGCGTGGCCGCGGCCACCCTAATCTGGTGGTCCCAGCGCGCACGACCCACGTGGAGTTCCAGGTCTCCAGTAGCCTCTGGAACTGCCGATCTGCGGTCAACAAGGCAGAGTTCATCTCAGCCTATGCCTCCCTCCAGTCCCTCGACTTCTTGGCACTAACGGAAACATGGATCACCACAGACAACACTGCTACTCCTACTGCTCTCTCTTCGTCCGCCCACGTGTTCTCGCACACCCCGAGAGCTTCTGGTCAGCGGGGTGGTGGCACCGGGATCCTCATCTCTCCCAAGTGGTCATTCTCTCTTTCTCCCCTTACCCATCTGTCTATCGCCTCCTTTGAATTCCATGCTGTCACAGTTACCAGCCCTTTCAAGCTTAACATCCTTATCATTTATCGCCCTCCAGGTTCCCTCGGAGAGTTCATCAATGAGCTTGATGCCTTGATAAGCTCCTTTCCTGAGGACGGCTCACCTCTCACAGTTCTGGGCGACTTTAACCTCCCCACGTCTACCTTCGACTCATTCCTCTCTGCCTCCTTCTTTCCACTCCTCTCCTCTTTTGACCTCACCCTCTCACCTTCCCCCCCTACTCACAAGGCAGGCAATACGCTCGACCTCATCTTTACTAGATGCTGTTCTTCCACTAACCTCATTGCAACTCCCCTCCAAGTCTCCGACCACTACCTTGTATCCTTTTCCCTCTCGCTCTCATCCAACACCTCCCACACTGCCCCTACTCGGATGGTATCGCGCCGTCCCAACCTTCGCTCTCTCTCCCCCGCTACTCTCTCCTCTTCCATCCTATCATCTCTTCCCTCCGCTCAAAACTTCTCCAACCTATGTCCTGATTCTGCCTCCTCAACCCTCCTCTCCACCCTCTCTGCATCCTTTAACTCTCTATGTCCCCTATCCTCCAGGCCGGCTCGGTCCTCCCCTCCCGCTCCGTGGCTCGATGACTCATTGCGAGCTCACAGAACAGGGCTCCGGGCAGCCGAGCGGAAATGAGGGAAAACTCGCCTCCCTGCGGACCTGGCATCCTTTCACTCCCTCCTCTCTACATTTTCCTCCTCTGTCTCTGCTGCTAAAGCCACTTTCTACCACGCTAAATTCCAAGCATCTGCCTCTAACCCTAGGAAGCTCTTTGCCACCTTCTCCTCCCTCCTGAATCCTCCTCCCCCTCCCCCTCCCTCTCTGCAGACGACTTCGTCAACCATTTTGAAAAGAAGGTCGACGACATCCGATCCTCGTTTGCTAAGTCAAACGACACCGCTGGTTCTGCTCACACTGCCCTACCCTGTGCTCTGACCTCTTTCTCCCCTCTCTCTCCAGATGAAATCTCGCGTCTTGTGACGGCCGGCCGCCCAACAACCTGCCCGCTTGACCCTATCCCCTCCCCTCTTCTCCAGACCATTTCCGGAGACCTTCTCCCTTACCTCACCTCGCTCATCAACTCATCCCTGACCGCTGGCTACGTCCCTTCCGTCTTCAAGAGAGCGAGAGTTGCACCCCTTCTGAAAAAACCTACACTCGATCCCTCCGATGTCAACAATTACAGACCAGTATCCCTTCTTTCTTTTCTCTCCAAAACTCTTGAACGTGCCGTCCTTGGCCAGCTCTCCGGCTATCTCTCTCTGAATGACCTTCTTGATCCAAATCAGTCAGGTTTCAAGACTAGTCATTCAACTGAGACTGCTCTCCTCTGTATCACGGAGGCGCTCCGCACTGCTAAAGCTAACTCTCTCTCCTCTGCTCTCATCCTTCTAGATCTATCGGCTGCCTTCGATACTGTGAACCATCAGATCCTCCTCTCCACCCTCTCCGAGTTGGGCATCTCCGGCGCGGCCCACGCTTGGATTGCGTCCTACCTGACAGGTCGCTCCTACCAGGTGGCGTGGCGAGAATCTGTCTTCTCACCACGCGCTCTCACCACTGGTGTCCCCCAGGGCTCTGTTCTAGGCCCTCTCCTATTCTCGCTATACACCAAGTCACTTGGCTCTGTCATAACCTCACATGGTCTCTCCTATCATTGCTATGCAGACGACACACAACTAATCTTCTCCTTTCCCCCTTCTGATGACCAGGTGGCGAATCGCATCTCTGCATGTCTGGCAGACATATCAGTGTGGATGACGGATCACCACCTCAAGCTGAACCTCGGCAAGACGGAGCTGCTCTTCCTCCCGGGGAAGGACTGCCCGTTCCATGATCTCGCCATCACGGTTGACAACTCCATTGTGTCCTCCTCCCAGAGCGCTAAGAACCTTGGTGTGATCCTGGACAACACCCTGTCGTTCTCAACCAACATCAAGGCGGTGACCCGTTCCTGTAGGTTCATGCTCTACAACATCCGCAGAGTACGACCCTGCCTCACACAGGAAGCGGCGCAGGTCCTAATCCAGGCACTTGTCATCTCCCGTCTGGACTACTGCAACTCACTGTTGGCTGGGCTCCCTGCCTGTGCCATGAAACCCCTTCAACTCATCCAGAACGCCGCAGCCCTTCTGGTATTCAACCTTCCCAAGTTCTCTCACGTCACCCCGCTCCTCCGTTCTCTCCACTGGCTTCCAGTTGAAGCTCGCATCCGCTACAAGACCATGGTGCTTGCCTACGGAGCTGTGAGGGGAACGGCACCTCAGTACCTCCAGGCTCTGATCAGGCCCTACACCCAAACAAGGGCACTGCGTTCATCCACCTCTGGCCTGCTCGCCTCCCTACCACTGAGGAAGTACAGCTCCCGCTCCGCCCAGTCAAAACTGTTCGCTGCTCTGGCCCCCCAATGGTGGAACAAACTCCCTCACGATGCCAGGACAGCGGAGTCAATCACCACCTTCCGGAGACACCTGAAACCCCACCTCTTTAAGGAATACCTAGGATAGGATAAGTATTCCCTCACCCCCCCCTTTAAGATTTAGATGCACTATTGTAAAGTGACTGTTCCACTGGATGTCATAAGGTGAATGCACCAATTTGTAAGTCGCTCTGGATAAGAGCGTCTGCTAAATGACTTAAATGTAAATGTAAAAATGTGACACTGTCTGTGATTTACTTCGACCAGCATGGCTACCACAGCATTCTGCAGCGATATGACATCCTGTCTGGTTTGCACTTAGTGGTACTATCATTTGTTTTTCAACAGGACAATGACCCAACACACCTCCAGGCTGTATAAGAACTATTTGACCAAGAAGGAGAGTGATGGAGTGCTGCATCAGATGACCTGGCCTCAACAATCACCCGACCTCAACCCAATTGAGATGGTTTGGGATGAGTTGGAACGCAGAGTGAAGTCAAAGCAGCCAACAAGTGCTCAGCATATTTTGGAACTCCTTCAAGACATTTGGAAAAGCATTCCAGGTGAAGCTGGTTGAGAGAATGACAATAGTGCACAAAGCTGTCCTCAATGCAAAGGGTGGCTACTTTAAATCCAAATACATTTTGATTTAACACTTTTTTGGTTACATGATTCCATATGTGTTATTTCATAGTTTTGATGTCTTCACTATTATTGTACAATGTTGAAAATAGTACAAATAAAGAAAACCCCTTGAATGAGTAGGTGTGTCCAAACTTGACTTGTACTGTATGTGAGAATGCTGTTCATGGACTACAGTTCAGCGTTCAACACTATCGTCCCCTCCAAGCTCGACACCAAGCTCAGAGCCCTAGGTCTTGACACCGCCCTCGGCATATGGATCCTGGACCTCCTGACGGGCAGACCACAGGCTGTGAGGATTGGCAACAACACCTTCTCCACATTAGTAGAGACTGGTTGGAGGAGCTATAGGAGGACGGGATCATTATAATGTGTTGAATGGACTAAATGGAATGGTGTCAAACACATCAAACACATGGAAAGCACGTTTGACTAGATTCCATTCATTCCATTCCAGCCATTACAATGAGCCCATTCTCCTATAGCTCCTTCCACCAGGCTCTACACTGACTCTTAACACAGGGGCTCCACAGGGGTGTGTCCTCAGTCCTCTGCTGTACTCCCTGTTCACCCACAACTGCAAAGCTTTGCACGATACCAACTCCATCATCAAGTTCGCTGACAACACCACGGTTGTAGGCCTGATAACCATCGACGGGTCAGCCTATAGGGAGGTAAATGAACTGGCATTGTGGTGCCAGGTCAACAACCTCTCTCTCAATGTCAGCAAAACAAAGGAGTTGATTGTTGATTTCAGGAAGCAAAGGAGGGAACATACTCCGACCAATGGGACTGCAGTAAAGAGAGTCAGACTTGTTATTGACCAACAACACCCCCGCTCTTGTTAAGAGGGTGCAACAGCGTCTCTACTTCCTAAGGTGGCTGAAGAAATCCGGCATGCCTCCTCGGGTCCTCTCCAAATACTACTGCTGCACCATCAAGAGCGTCCTGACCGGTTGCATCATGGCCTGGTATGGGAATTGCAAGGCCCTCCAGCGGGTGGTGAAGACGGCCCAGTACACCACTGGGATGGTGCTCCCACCCATCCAGGACATCTACTTGAAACGGTGCATGAGGAAGGCATGCAGCATCATCAAGGACCCCACACACCCCAGCCACGAGCTGTTCTCTCCCTTACCGTTGGGCAGACGGTATCGGAGCATGAGGTCTGATAGAAACTCTCTGAGCCCGTTATCATATACAAGCCATCAGACTGCTGAACACTTGAACTGGAGTGACCACCTGCTCTGATTCTCCACACATGCACACACCCACACTGAGTGTACAGAACATTAGGAACACCTGCTCTTTCCATGACATAGACTGACCAGGTGAATCCAGGTGAAAGCTATAATCCCTTATTGACGTCACCTGCTAAATCCTCTTCAATCAGTGTAAATGAAGGGGAGGAGACAGGTTAAAGGATTTTTAAGCCTTGAGACATGGATTGTGCATGTGTGCCATTCAGAGGGTTAAATGGGCAAGACAAAAGACTTAAGTCCCGTTGAAAGGGGTATGGTAGTAAGTGCCAGGCTCACTGGTTTAAGTGTGTCAAGAACTGCAACGCTCCTGAGTTTTTCACAGTCAACTGTTTCCTGTGTGTATCAAGAATAGTTCACCACGCAAAGGATATTCTGCCAACTTGATTCAACTGCGGGAAGCATTGGAGTCAACATGGACCAGCATCCCTGTGGAATGCTTTCGACACCTTGTAGAGTCCATCATGACCGAATGAATTGAGGCTGTTCTGACAAAAAAAAAGGGGGAGGGGGCTATTTTAGGAAGGTGTTCCTAATGCTTGGTATACTCAGTGTAGATGTATATCTATTTTTCTGATTTCTCTTCAAAGGTGATGGTGAACAATGATACTGCAGTAGGTGCTGTATTGTTTATAGGATTCTGAGGAGGAATGTGCAAAGGTGAATGGAATAGAACCATTCAATATCATTGTAATTCTATGATCGAACCCTCCAGCTCTGTAGGGACATGGGTAGGGATATCAGCACTGAGGAGAGAGGATGTTGCCACAGTTGTGTGAAAGCAGCAGACACTGATAAAAGCTCTGCTCCTGGTTGAGCTCAGTGGGATGCAACATCACAGAACCCCCAGATATAAAAATATTATGTAGAACAGACGTGCTTGTTTCCAGTGTGTAGTAAGAACGGTCCACCACCCAAAGGACATCTGGGAAGCTTTGGAGTCAACATGGGCCAGCATTCCTGTGGAACGCTTTCAACGCCTTGTAGAGTCCATACCCTGAAGAATTGAGGCTGTTGTGAGGGCAAAAGGGGGTGCAACTAAATATTAGGAAGGTGTCCACTCATGCTACACACACACACACACACACACACACACACACACACACACACACACACGCTAAAATGTTTATTCTATTCTACTGCTGTTTACTTCAAGTTCGTATACTAATCTTGTATTTCTTGTTGTTGTTGCATTGTCGAGATGGAACGATGTATACTATGTGTATCCCGTACATACGACTAATACAACTTGTGTGACTAACACTGAGCACAGCGAGCCACACACACGCCTTGCCTCTCCCTCTGACTCAGGCAATAAACCGTGAATGACTTTAAAAAAACATTTTTTTTAAAAACTGACTGCCCTTGAAAACAGCATGCGCTCCAAATGATTTTCTCCCAGCTCAACACCTGATCCAAACAGATATTAAGCATTGCAGGAAGGGGCCCATTTTGAAAAAGAGGGACGATTTCCAAACACTGGTGTTTGCCTTTCTCTGTGTAAATACTATAACAACATTGTTGTGAGCATATCTGTTTTCTCTGATTAGCATAATATAGATTAGATGCTGTAATACCAAACACCAAAATGACATCTCTGAACAGAGAAAACGATGCATTGATTAGGAGTAATATTCAGACGTGATTGAGTAGGAGGCTAAAGGGTGAGAGTGAGCTGCTCACATTATTTCCATACACTTAATTAGCTATACACTGCAAGTGCAAACAGACAAAAGTACAACGTTTAACAGTTTATTATTGTCCAAATTCATATCAGTAGACTTGGAGAAATAAAATTAACTTTTGCTTTTAAACATTCTCTTAAACAAAAATATAATAAGTATTTACAATCACTGGTAAAAATACAACAACAACAAAAAAGCATACAAGCAAATAATTGTCTTTCTAAAAGACACAAGTTACAACAGCTATGAAAAGTGTCAACCAAAGTAAGCCACAGACCAAATCATATCTTTGTAACCGACACTGTGCAGTACAATTGCTACAGTTAAGCTTACAATTGTGCAGTTCTGCTAAATGCCTATAATTTTGTTGAGTTACATAACATCATTTCACATCTCACTTATTGCATTCCAGGTAATATGACAGAACCAGAAGCCAGCGGTTAGCGAGCGGTTTATTTAATAACGCTTACGGAGAAAGCCAGTGTTGTCAGGGGCAACCTTACAGGAATTAGCTTTTGGTTGAATTCCTACTAACGTGACATAATCGCTTCTATCTGGATTATAGTACAGGTTGAATTATAACATTGGGAGTGGATTCAACTGAATGCAGGGAAAATATCATTCCGATATAAAGTCCTTGGACAGAGTACTGTCGGCAATGGTGAAGGTGATCAGCCAATCGAATCTCGACACAGGTAAACTGAACGTACTGATTGAGAAGGCGCAGTTTCAAAGCTAAACTGTTCTAATTGACTACAGGGGGTGTTTTAGTTTTCCCTATGTGCACGACATGCTATTTCTCAGCCTAGTAGTAGGTAAACAGAGGATTGGTAGGGTTTGGCATCAATCAATAAAGTGTTCCCTGATCAATATGACCAGCTGACCTGAATGGCAGAGAGAGGAGCACAGTGAGCCGGGCCATGCAGAGGCAAGCCACACAGTCAGAGGGAAAACACAAGTCAGAACAATATCATCATCCACCGACAAAAATGGATGACTTCTCTAGTCTACGGTAAAGCAAATGTCTTGACGTTTACACAGTTCTACAGCTGTATACTTAAATAAGGCAACTTATTTCAAACGAGGGAATATCCCCATATACACTGAGTATAACAAAACATTCACACCTGCTCCTTCCATGACACAGACTGACCAGGTGAATCCAGGTGAAAAGGTACGATCCCTTATTGACATCACTTTTTAAATCCACTTTAATCCGTGTAAAAGAAGGGGAGGAGACGAGTGAAAGGAGTTTTACGCTTCGAGACATGGCTTGTGTACGTGTGCTTTAAGTGCCTTTGAATGGGGTATGGCAGTAGGAGCCACCGGTTGTTGGCAAGAACTGCAACGCTGCTGGCTTTTTCACGCTCAACAGTTTCCTGTGTGTATCAAGAATGGTCCATCACCCAAAGGACATCCAGACAACTTGTGGAAGCATTGGAGTCAACATGGGCCCTGCGTCCCTGTGGAATGCTTTCGACACCTTGTAGAGTCCATCATGACCGAATGAATTGAGGCTGTTCTGAGGGCAAAGGGGGGGGGGCTATTTTTAGGAAGGTGTTCCTAATGCTTGGTATACTCAGTGTAGATGTGTATCTATTTTTCTGATTTCTCTTCAAAGGTGATGGTGAACAATTACTAAATGACTTAAATGTAAATGTAAATGTATACTGCAGTAGGTGCTGTATTGTTTATAGGATTCTGAGGAGGAATGTGCAAAGGTGAATGGAATAGAACCATTCAATATCATTGTACTTGTATGATCGAACCCTACAGCTCTGTAGGGACATGGGTAGGGATATCAGCGCTGAGGAAGAGAGGATGTTGCCACAGTTGTGTGAAAGCAGCAGACACTGATAAAAGCTCTGCTCCTGGTTGAGCTCAGTGGGATGCAACATCACAGAACCCCCAGATAGAAATATATTATGTAGAACAGACGTGCTTCTTTATCATGTAGACAAGGGAATACTGTCAGCTCTGCACTTGACATCTCTATCGGAGAAACTGAATGTTGTCCCCTCCAGAAAGTGACCCTGCTCACAGTGTGTGGGCTACTTAGGGGCAGGTGGCAGGGGCTTAGGGCATGTTCAGGGGAACTCTTTCAGCGCAGAAGGCAACTAGGCCACAGCCAGTGATGGACCTGGGTCCATCTCCGTGCCATAGGCAACGTGCCTGTCCAAAATTACCCAGAAGCCCTCAGTCAGGAGGCTGGCACTCTATGTTAACTACATAGTACACTACTTTTGTGTCAAATGTAGTGTACTACAGCCCTGGGTTCTGGTCAAAAGTAATGTACTATATAAGGAATAGGGTGCCACTTGGGACGCAGGCGAGGTGTGTGAGGCAAGGAGGCAGTGATTGCAATGAACCTGGTGAGGGCGGCAGAGTCAATACATACAATAACACCTATACAACAACGTATCAGAAACAAAGCAGCAAAGATATATATACAGAGATGGCAGCAAAACAAAGAGAGGGAGAAAGAAAAATCCTTAAAAGATTCCTGCCCAATGACAGAAAAGGGGGAATCACAATCTTGGATTTCATTATAACAAAATATTAAAAATAGTCTTTATAGGAGGACTCTCTGTTCATCTATACATGATCAGTAACATTCATTTATGACAAACCAAAAATATATGTATACATTTATATACGCACGGTATATATCGCCATTCATATTTTCAAGTCTTTGTACGGCAAATAAAACTGAAACAAGCATCACGTACAAACAGCCAAAGAAAATGGATCTAAATGAGAAACTCCAGTTATATCCATAACTACAATACCATTCTGCAGTTTAACCCTCAACCCTAGAGGGTAAAAACATGTTCAGACTGTACAAATAATGAGCCTTCGCTTGCAATAAGAACAAACACTGAAAGCAAATTCTTTAAAATACCCTACAAAATGTACTCTTTTTCCAAAGTGTAGCTATATTTTGAACAAGGAATGTCGACGCATTGCAAACCTGGCATTTAAATACATTTTGCCTTGACGAGCGTTGCTTTTTCTTTTGTTGCCCTGACTATTAAACAAGAATGGGATAGATCACACACTTAATAGCAGAGACGGAAGAGGTACATTAAAACACAACAAATGTGTTGTTTATGCTGCATCCACATATTCCTATCGCATACAAAAAGACTTGACATGTCAAATTAACCTGAAATCATCATGTTTTTACATTTTAGCCTGTAATTTAATAGACAACTGTTAGTCTAACAAACAAACAAACACTGTAAACAAGTTTGTAAGCATCTTTGTAAACAACTTGGGCTTTTGGCTGCATGCCTAGCATTTAACGCTTGCCAACTCTAATGTTTGTACAGTGCTAATACATTGTTTTACTGTACTGCAATAAAGTAACATGTTGTGCTATTCTACAGCAGTGAGCCTTTTTGTTCGTCAACTCATTAAAAACAACTTATAAAATCATTTATTAAACATAGATGTGGCAGCATGACACTAAAGTACCTCATGTTACTGTGGGTTCACAAGACAAGAGTTAACAAGAGAGAGAGCCTCAATGGATGAGGGTGCCTCATACACAATGGCATGAGACGCGCACTCACCTCACTCACTTGCCCTCACCCACTCACTCGCTTCCCCTCGCTCACTCGCTTCCCCTCGCTCACTCGCTGCCCCTCGCTCACTCGCTGCCCCTCGCTCACTCGCTGCCCCTCGCTCACTCGCTGCCCCTCGCTCACTCACTCACTCACTCACTCACTCACTCACTCACTCACTCACTCACTCACTCACTCACTCACTCACTCACTCACAATAAAAGTATTTGTGGAGAGTTTCTGCAGCCTGCTTGATCTCTGCTTCATCAACTAACGAGAAGAAAAATGATTGTTCTGATTTTCTCCCTTCCTGGATATTCTCATATAACTTGTGTTCACATGCCATTTAAAACAGAGCTTCAAGCAAACGACGACGACAAAAAAAAAAAAAAACACTTTCAAGCAGCGACTGAGGAAAAAGTCATTTAAAACACCCGGGACAAGAGAGCACAAAAGCAAATGGAGGTACTGTAAAAAAGACATCAGCGGCCATCGTCCATCCCTTCTTCATCCTCAGCACAGCGTCCCCAAACGCCTGAGCCATATGCCGCGACGTCACACCACATCTCAGTCTGTATACAGTCATGTTTCAGGGGTGTGGGAGTCTAAAAACGTGGGAGCTTCTAAACCCATTTTAAAACGGAGTAAAACAGATGATTGTACAAGTTCTGTGGGGCGTCGTTGGTTTAGCATTGAGCAGCTGTCAGCCGAGCCGGGGAGGGACTAGAGAGGGGCGTGAACCCAGAGGAGAGGCAGCAAGGAAGCTGCTGTAGCTTAGACCACCCCTCCCTCCCTCTCCAACGGCCTGCAGTGTCCGTTCAGGCGTCCAGCCAGCTCTACACCGCTGACACCTGCTCATCTGCAACAGACCAGAGAGGAGAGTTAAAACCATAACTGACACAATGATTCCAGACAAAAGGAGGATCTTACAGCGGTATCATAGACACTATAACAGGCTAACTTAGCGGCTCGCATGAGATCGTGTCACTCTAGTTTGACCAGAAACATGAGAAATACTACCGTTCTATACTGTGACGTCTACTTTTTTATTTTTGATAAGACAGAGAAGAACCAAGAAGCTGACACTCAGATTACAGATAGCATGAACAGTAGGCCAGGTACATCCACATCTCAGCCCTTCAATGGTGAACCATCTGCCAGGAACCCAACTCTGACAGTAAAGTAACTACAGCACTCCAGCAGCATCACATAGACCCCTGAGCTATAGTCTAGTCTAGTACGACATGGCCGGCGCTATAGTCCTCCATGTTAACCTTGGCTGGGGCTGGACTCTGTCGTTCTCCACGTACCATCCTCACTATCCCCTAGGCCCTGAAGGCAGACACTGGCCGGCCGGGACTGGCTCTGGGATTCGTGGTGGAGGAGGTTCACCCCCAGTCTCCGGGCCTCCACCAGGCCTCCGGGGCTCTGTAGCAGCTTAGACCTCTGCAGAGCCACGCTATAGTCAGGCGGCCGCAAGTGGGACGGTCGCAGGGGAGCTCCATCCTGTCCATCGACCAGGGTGAGGCCCTGGTATCCCGGAGGGGTGGGGGGAGGCCCCCTGTACCTATCGTCCTTGGTGGGGGAGGTTACACAGTACACTGGCCGCCGGGAATGGGGGAGGAGACGGGAGGGGGTGTGACGGTGGATGAATGGGGGAGGAGACGGGAGGGGGTGTGACGGTGGATGAATGGGGGAGGAGACGGGAGGGGTGTGTGACGGTGGATGAATGGAGGAGGAGACGGGAGGGGTGTGTGACGGTGGATGAATGGAGGAGGAGACGGGAGGGGTGTGTGCCGGTGGATGAATGGGGAGGAGACGGGAGGGGTGTGTGATGGCGGATGAATGTGGGAGGAGACGAGAGGGGTGTGTGCCGGTGGATGAATGGGGGAGGAGACGGGAGGGGTGTGTGCCGGTGGATGAATGGGGGAGGAGACGGGATGGGGGTGTGCCGGTGGATGAATGGGGGAGGAGACGGGATGGGGGTGTGCCGGTGGATGAATGGGGAGGAGACGGGAGGGGTGTGTGCCGGTGGATGAATGGGGGAGGAGACGGGAGGGGTGTGTGATGGCAGATGAATGGGGGAGGAGACGGGAGGGGTGTGTGCCGGTGGATGAATGGGGGAGGAGACGGGAGGGGTGTGTGCCGGTGGATGAATGGGGGAGGAGACGGGATGGGGGTGTGCCGGTGGATGAATGGGGGAGGAGACGGGATGGGGGTGTGCCGGTGGATGAATGGGGGAGGAGACGGGAGGGGTGTGTGCCGGTGGATGAATGGGGGAGGAGACGGGAGGGGTGTGACGGTAGATGAATGGGGGAGGAGACGGGAGGGGTGTGTGCCGGTGGATGAATGGGGGAGGAGACGGGAGGGGTGTGTGCCGGTGGATGAATGGGGGAGGAGACGGGAGGGGTGTGTGCCGGTGGATGAATGGGGAAGGAGACGGGAGGGGGGTGTGACGGTAGATGAATGGGGGAGGATTAGGTGGATGAATGGGGAGGAGACGGGAGGGGTGTGTGCCGGTGGATGAATGGGAGAGGAGACGGGAGGGGGTGTGACGGTAGATGAATGGGGGAGGAGTAGGTGGATGAATGGGGGAGGAGTAGGTGGATGAATGGGGGAGGAGACGGGAGGGGGGTGTGACGGTGGATGAATGGGGGAGGAGACGGGAGGGGGTGTGACGGTGAATGAATGGGGGAGGAGACGGGAGGGGTGTGTGACGGTGGATGAATGGGGGAGGAGACGGGAGGGGTGTGTGCCGGTGGATGAATGGGGAAGGAGACGGGAGGGGGTGTGACGGTAGATGAATGGGGGAGGATTAGGTGGATGAATGGGGGAGGAGACGGGAGGGGTGTGTGCCGGTGGATGAATGGGAGAGGAGACGGGAGGGGTGTGTGACGGTAGATGAATGGGGGAGGGGTAGGTGGATGAATGGGGGAGGAGACGGGAGGGGGGGGTGTGACGGTAGATGAATGGGGGAGGAGTAGGTGGATGAATGGGGGAGGAGTAGGTGGATGAATGGGGGAGGAAGGGAAAGAGGGAGAAAAGAAACAAAAATGGAGAAAATAAATCAATGAGATGTTTCACCAGCACCATGTAGCAACTAAACCACTCACATAAAGAGATACTTAGGCGTGGCGGGTGAGATAAATGGCAGCAGCAGATTTGGCTCGTACTGTACAGTACTGCACTCTTAATCCTTCTGTCCATCCAGTCAGAGGACAATATATTGGCTTGTCCCAAGTGGACTCTGGTCAAACGTAGTGCACTATCTAGGGAATAGGGTGCCATTTGGGACATATCCATTATCTCGGTTCTCTGCTCCATTACCAGAACACTGTGCTCCATTAACAGAACACTGTCTCTGCTCCATTACCAGAACACTGTGCTCCATTAACAGAAGATTACTGAAACAGGAAAAGCCTGATTGACAGGTTAGATAATGGACCAGCTGAAGAATTAAGTATGTGAGCGAGTAATAGTACATGCTTATGATGAAACTACAGCTGTGCAAACAGCAGAAGCACAAGCAGGGGACCCCACTGTACTGCACTTCCAACGACAGTCTCACGCAGCATGAGTGAAAAAACAGAAGCATTTGAGACTAGTGGCCAGGCACAGCAAGTGCATCCATATCAACAGAATCTGCTTTTGTCATTCCTCCACACACACCACACCCATAGCACGTCACAAGTGGGGTTCACAGTTACACTAACACAACAACACAGTAGCGCTGATAGGAGAGACACACAGAAGACCCTCACCTATGAGGCCTTTCTCTGTGCTTGAGGTGACCATTTTGTAGACGGGATCTGTGCTTTGGGGTGCGTCAGGGCTCTCCCCAGGGGCGGCGGAGACGCCTTCGGTAGTGCGGCGTTTGATGGTGCCGTAGTTCCCCTCGTAGGTGTCCGACAGCGAGGAGGATGAGGCCCAGCTCTGCCGTGATTGGTTTAGCTCTGAACTGTCTCTGGAGAGCCTCTTGGCGTCCTCTCCTCCCCCGGATCCCGCCCCCGGTCCTCCCGCTACCCCAACCCAGGCCGGCCCAGCCTCAACCTCCACTATAGGCCCTGCTAGCTGGGTGTGGCGGAAACCCCCAGGCACTAGGTGGTCCCAGGTGGGGGGTCGGCCCAGCAGGGGGACAGGCAAGCTCTGAAAGCTGTCGTGGGAGTTGGAGGAGCAGGAGGTCCAGCTGCCCCGCCCGCTGTCGGCCACACTGTCCAGGGAGACGTGGTCGGGAGTCAGCTCCTCTGTGGAGGTGGAGGAGGTGAAGGTGGAACCCCGCATCACCTGGCCCCGCGCCAACGAACTGACCAGGAGGAGAAAGGAGGAAACACAATGAAACAGAGAAGAACGATGAACCCAACAGAGAAACAAGTAAAATAACTTACCAGGAGAGAAAACACAATGAAACAGAGAAGGAAGCAAGAGTAAACAAGAGTTCATTTCCTCTCACCTTGAAGGACAAAGCAACAAGGTGAACGATTCCTGTGTAATATGTCCTGTTACCTCCTCCCTCCTCCCTCCATCCCAATACCTCTCAGTCTCACAAGCAGAGCACAAAGTGTTTCTAGGATTTTATCACTGTACCCGCCATATGGTAAAGGTGTGCTCCTCTCCTTTCTTTCATTAACCAGACAGCGTTTCATTCACTGAACTGTTTATTACGAAGCGTAAAAAATCAAATTGATTTAATGAACCGACTGACGCCGCAGCAGGTTCCCAGGTAATGAAATATTACACAAAAGCAGAGTGTGGTCAAGAAGTCAATTATTTATTTATTTGTTGTATTTATGTCAGGGATGCCTCATCATGGAGGGACAGTAAAAGGCGGTTGTTTACCTGTTGGAATTTTAAATGGCTGTGCACATAAAATGAGCAACACAGTTCATTTGGGACAGAGAGCAAACATGTGATGCTGATAAACAGTGGCCCCTTTATGATTTCCTGTTCACAGTGTGAATGAGGACATAATTGGAACCCCTTATTGGGGAACTCCTTTGAGGAAGTATATTATGTGTGTGTGTGTGTGTGTTGGTTCTTCTATCCTTGTGGGATAGATAGTAAAACAAGAAAATTCTACCTTGTGGGGACATTTCCCTCATCCCAATGAGGACAAAGGCTATTTTAAGCTTAGGGGTTAGGTTCAGGGTTAGGTTACAATTAGGGTTAGTGTGAAGGAACATTTTATGTTTGTGCTTTACTAATAACCAATTTGACTGGGTTCGTGCAAGTCACTGATTAAACGTGCCTGGGAGGAATCCTCACAATCAGTATCGGAAATTTGGTAGTACAGCCAGAACATTGTTTTGAGAACGGAAAGGGATATCTCAGTTTCAAGGTCTCAGCTTGGAGAGGCGAAGCCTCGTGAGCTATTGGTCGGTCACATGCACAAACCAAACGTTAATGATGAATTATTTATGAATAAGCTAAATCAGGCAAATATAACCTGTCTGTGTAAGTAGTATAAGACATCTAGTATAAGACATCTAACGGGACTGCCCCGGCGGAGCTCACTCCAGACTGGTACTTTATGCATTTAAGTTTGACTGTGACCTCCAGGATGCTGTTAATAAAGAATGACTCATTTAAGATTGACTTCAGGTATCCCTGGTGGTAATTTCCATGACAATCGGGTAAAGCGTTAGGAGTTTAAAGTTAGGATTTTTTTATGGAAATACATTTTAGGTCCCCATGAGGATAGAGGAACAAAACACGTGTGTATGTGTGTGTGTCTGTGTGAGAGAGTCTAATACTGTGTGTATTACCTAGTGCTGGGCTGGCTGCAGTCAGAGTTGGCGTGTGTGAGCTGCATGGTGATGCCTGGGGTCTCAGTGGTGTCCCTGGCCTTGGTGCCTAGGCGCTCCTCTGCAGGGCCAGCAGGCATTGAGTCCACAGAGCAGTTACTGACGATGCTGGAGCGGGACGAGATCTCACTGTGGCTGGAGTCGGACAGGTTGTCGGATTTCACTGCAGGCATCAGGGCATAGCCTGGGGAGAGAGGACGAGACGATCAGCCTGGAGTTGTGCTCGTTCACACACAGCCTGTAACAAACGAGGTGGGAGACACTGCTTTGTACTACAGGCTCACTACATTGGCAGGCCAGCAGCATGTCTAACACTGATCCTGACTAGTTTAATGAAATTGTTTTATTAAATCGTTCAAAAAATGAGTCATTGTAAATAAGAAGTTGTTCTTAACTGACTTGTTTAGTTAAATAAAGGTAAAATATATATATAGTTGAAGTCAGAAGTTGACATACATTTAGGTTGGAGTCACTAAAACTTGTTTTTCAACCACTCCACACATTTCTTGTTAACAAACTATAGTGTTGGCAAGTCGGTTAGAACATCTACTTTGTGCATGACACAAGTCACTTTCCCAACAATTGTTTATGGACAGATTATTTCTCTTATAATTCACTGTATCACAATTCCAGTGGGTCAGAAGTTTACATACACTAAGTTGACTCTGCCTTCAAACAGCTTGGAAAATTCCAGGGAATTATGTCATGGCTTTAGAAACTTTTGATAGGCTAATTGACATCATTTGAGTCAATTGGAGGTGTACCTGTGGATGTATTTCAAGGCCTACCTTCAAACTCAGTGCCTCTTTGCTTGACATCATGGAAAACTCAAAATAAATCAGCCCATTTTTTTTTGTTGCCCTCCACAAGTCTGGTTACAATAGTACGCAAGTATTAACACCATGGGACCACACAGCCATCATACCACTCAGGAAGGAGACGCGTTCTTTCTCCTAGAGATGAACGTACTTTGATGCGAAAAGTGCAAATCAATCCCAGAACAACAGCAAAGGACCGTGTGAAGATGCTGGAGGAAACAGGTACAAATGTATCTATATCCACAGTAAAATGAGTACTATATCGACATAAACTGAAAGGCCGCTCAGCGAGGAAGAAGCCACTGCTCCAAAACCGCCATAGAGAAGCCAGACTACGGTTTGCAACTGCACATGGGGACAAAGAACATACTTTTTGGATAAATGTCTGATGAAACAAAAATAGAACTGTTTGGCCATAATGACCATATTTTTGTTTGGAGGAAAAAGGGGGAGGTTTGCAAGCCGAAGAACACTCTTCCAACCGTGAAGCACGGGGGTGGCAGCATCATGTTGTGGGGGTGCTTTGCTGCATGAGGGACTGGTGCACTTCACAAAATAGATGGCATCATGAGTGAGGAAAAGTATGTGGATATATTGAAGCAACATTTCAAAACATCAGTCAGGAAGTTAAAGCTTGGTCTTAAATGGGTGTTCCAAATGGACAATAACCCCAAGCATACTTCCAAAGTTGTGGCAAAATGGCTTAAGGACAACAAAGTCAAGGTATCGGAGTGTCCATCACAAAGCCCTGACCTCAATCCCATAGAAAATGTGTAGGCAGAACTGAAAAAACTTGTGCGAGCAAGGCCTACAAATCTGACTCAGTTACACCATCTCTGTCAGGAGGAATGGGCCAAAATTCACCCAACTTATTGTGGGAAGCTTGTGGAAGGCACCCGAAACATTTGACCCAAGTTAAACAATAAAAAACTCAATGATTTGGGCGAATGTGCATGTAAACTTCAAACTTCCAACTGGATATAAAAAAAATCCAGTGTTTATCTCATCTTCATCAAAAAGAACAGCGAATAATCAACATTAAAACAATAGAAAACGGGAGCTCCCTTATAACCACATTGCCATTGACCTGTGAAGTCTCTTAAACACAACCGACTAACCCTAAAACTTTTTATATCTTCTGAATGTAATAAATACAGTCCAATATCTAAGAATCAGTTATTACATATTGTAATAGTGACATTTTGAATGAACAAATTATTAAAACTAGCTGCATTGTATTAATAACTATGCATAGGTTGTCAAATTGTTGTAGATCTACTTGGACTGAACCTTAACCAACATGTACCATACAGTACATGGACACGTTCCCTATCATTCAATGAACTGCTGAAAACTCATGACAAAACTTCAAGTACACATAGAATATTTCTCCAGTTCCCTTCACACAGAATGTCCTTTCTCAGTCTATCTCGGTACTCTAAGCCAACTTGTGTGCCGTATTCTACACAGGGAGTATTGTAGTCTCAGTCTGTCTGTCAGATAGTTTTTCTCCTCTTGTGTCGGTCTCTGCAGAGCCATGCAAAGGCCCTGCTGGGGCTGGCTGACCTCCTGGCCTGACCGTTAGCCTGCTCAGCACGTCCCTGTCCTGGGCTACCCTCCTGGGCCTTAGAGGACCCTGTCTGCCCCTGATCCTCCACTGGTGGCCTAACCATCACCAACGCAGCCAACTTCTCCCTAGACTGACTCCTCTCCCTCAGCATCCTGAATGGGGAAAGCTCTCTCAACCTCTTCCGCAATAGAGAATCTGGAGGTTTGGGCCTGGGGGGTGTTACAGGCGCTGGCCCTTTCTGGGCCTCTGTCTGGGGAGCGGGCGTCCCTCGCCAGGTGGCCTTTGCGGACTCTGATCCTGGGTCTCCTTGAGGCCCGGAGTGGAGTGGAGCCCTGAGAGTGCTAATCATCCCTGACCTGGGGCTGAACGCTGGACCTGCCTGGGGGCCTTGGTAGCTCCATCTCCCTAGCACTGCCTGCTCGGTCTCCATCTCTCTGTCCCTGTCTTCCTCCCTGTCTCTGCTGTGCTGCCTGGTCATCTGCAGTAACCTCTTGTGGAGGAGAGCCCCACCTATGCCGTAGCTGCGGGTGCCCGCCGTGCCCGCCTTGGTGCTGGCCTCGCTGGTCAGAGAGGACGACGAGCCAGACATGTTCATTTGGCTGTTGGAGTTATGCTGAGGCTTGGCCATGCCACCCACTGTAGACAAACAGGAGAGACAGGGAGAACGATTGAGGAGCCTGATGGCAAAGATAAAACTAAATTACCGTATGGATAGGTGAGATGAGGGGAAAAGAAGATGCTTTGAGTATATGGGCAGTGTATGCATGCGTGTGTATTTTGGGTGTGAGGGATGTTGGTTTTGAGGTGCTGATACAGAGGGTGCGGACCGTGAGGTACAAACCTTGAGGTGCGGGTATGATATGGGCTATGTTTCGTTGTGAGATGAAAGAATGGATGGGAGTCGATTCTGATGTGAGAGGTCATGTGCAGTAGAGCCAGGATGTAGACGTTTGGGATGCAAGGTAATAATGTAAGCTGTAATATAATGTGCAGTAGCCAGCAGGGTTTGGGTCAATTCAATAATGAAATTGTAGTCAATTCAGCAAGTAAACCAAATTCCAAGTACACATTTAAAGCACTGAAGAGGATTGGAATCAGTGTACTTCCTGGATGGACAAGAATTGAAATGGAATTGACCCCAACCTTGGTAACCAGGATGGTAATGTTTTAAGCGGTAGGTAATGTAGTATGCAGTAACCGGGATGTAGACCTTTGCGCGGGGAGCCCTGTGGCGAGATTGTGGGGCTGGAGTGCAGGGAGGACACGATGGACACGGTGTCTTCAGCAGACCTCTTCCCACTCCAGGGACTGTCCTCTGATTGGCTGAGCTGGGAGCTGGGAGGCCTCTTTATCACTAGGGGAGAGCTGGAGTCTGGGAACAGGTGAGAGACAGAGATGTACACTGTTGGAGTCTGGCACAGACAGGGACATACACTGTTAGAAAGAGCCATACAGCGGGTGTGGCACCATTATTGTACTACAGAATATTAACGATTTGGCCACGTCTCCCTTGTAAAAGAGGTCTTCTGGCCTCAATTGGACTTCCTGGATAAATTAAAAGATCACCCACAAGACATCACGATCTCATCGTTAACAAGGACTCACTATAAATGAACTCACTAATACGAAACATGTTTACATTGACATAGAAATAGTGTGATCAAACTCAATTGTCCTGGAATTATATACCGTATCTTCTGATGCTATTTCTAGGGACCAATATATTGTCAGTATACTGTAACTAACAATTAATTTGAACAAATAAATAAATGAAAATTGAGATACTTAGTCAATTGCACAACTGAATGCATTCAACCGAAATGTGTCCGTCTTCTACAAATCGGTAAAATTCAGGTAACTTTTCCCAAATTCCCATCTTTTTCCTGAAATCCTGGTTGAAAGATTCCTGCTTTCATGCTTACTTCATCCTGATCCCAAGGATCTTCCAACCGGGATTTCTGGAAAACCTGGGAATTTTGTGAAAGGCACCAGGTATTCGGCAACACTAGAAGAGCGTAACAGTTCCAGTGACTCACTGTGTGTGGCGTGAATGTCCTTGGCGGTGCTCTTCTTCCGTTGGGGGTAGAGGGGTACCTGGATCTGTAGCACCTGGGACACGCGGTTCTGGGCCTTCCCCCCGGGCAGCGCCGAGCGCAGCGACACAGGAGAGATGTCCGACTTGGTGGACCGTCGCTCGCTCAGGTTCTTGGACACTGCAGTCATGGAAAGAGGAAATCATTCATCATAATAACAGAGACAGCAGCGCTGATCAATGGCCTGACCAGGAGATGAGTTACTTCAGAGGGTTGGTGTGTAAATATAGTAAACACAGAGAGAGGAAAATTAAGAAGGTAGTCACACAGACAGGAAATTGAAATGCATCTTACACATTTAAAGGGAGATGAATGAAATGGGTATAATTGTATGAAAAACATTTATTTGTACACTTGACTCATTTCTAATCAACAAAGGCATAACTCCCTCCTCTCTCAATAGGGCATTGCAGAAGGTTCTTCTCAACTGTGAAACAACTGAAGCCCACTAGGTGGCAGTGTTGGGCAAGTTAAACACCCAATAAGTGTCAAACGCTCAAGTGAAAAACACAACTTCATTACAAGTGCATTGAGGAAATGTTGTCCCACAGCTCTCTCCCCTGAAATGACTATTAAAGTGTGCCTTTTGTAGGAGAGTAAAATAACCTTCAGTTCTGTGAGAGAAGAGCTCGGCGGGAGGCTGGGAGCATCAGAGTCGAGAGAATTACCCAACCCTGTCACAGCCAGTGACGGCAAGGGGATGATATAGCCTGGTAACACTTGGTGTTTCTAAGTGATTCTAGGTGACTATAAGTGTTATACGGGGTTGCATTTGGCCACCGACATTGTGGTTACGGTGTAGACTCACAGGTGCTGTAAACAGGCTCACACTGTAGAGACATAATCTGGTGTTTCTCCTCGTCCGTCTCCACCGCCAGGTTGGACAGGTACTGCTTGACCTTACGGGCCATCTGAGCGTCCTCGTACAGCTTCTTAGCGTTGAGCAGCGAGCTGCGACGCACGCGCTTCTTGTGGGCCCCGCCCTGCACGTCCAACATGTTGGAGTTGGTGCTGCCCTGACTCAGAGACCTGGAGAGGGGGAGAAAAGGGGGTGTCGGATGGGAGGAGAAGTGGATGGAATGAGGGATGGAGGGAGGGAGCCAGGGTTGAGAGGAAGGCAGGGCATAATGGAAGGCGGGGTGAAGTGAAGAACGGAGGGAATAAGAGAGAGGAAGGGAGGGAGACGGGTCAGTTCTCCAGGACTCCAGTGGAGGCACTTAACAGACATGCATAACAGACATACTACCTTGTTCAACGGTCACTGTGGCATACAGTCTGGACATTCAGAGAGAACACTTTATAACTGATGGGCAGGTCACTAAAACACCATTCTGATGCTGACTGTAAACAGAGCACTGGAGCACAGCAGGTTATAACAACCATGCGACAAGGCCGTCTCACGCTGATGCACCATGCTTAAACGTGGGTCGATAAATAAAAAAAATAACATTCTGTTTGACGAAGACAGTCGAAAAGGGTTAGAAAATGAAAGGAATGAAAAATCAAAGTCAGGGGAAAATGGCAGGATGCACACACAACGCAAAACGGACTCAAGAGTCAATGGTGACCTTTGGGAAAGGATGGACACAGGCGCACACTGTGAATGAAAGGGTTAGGGACTGAATGGTACATGTAGGGGAGGGGGCATGCGGTTTGGGGGGGGACACTGGCCACTTGGGGGTGCATGGTGACTGGATGACTGGACTATTACCAGGGGACTTACCCTAAACTCTTCCACCTCTTCTTCCTGCAAGCAAGACCCAATGACATTGAAGCAACGTGGCTTACAGAGACAGTACAGTCAAGGAAGGACAGGGACACAGTGACCACATGAGGAGATTGGGGGACAGAGCAAAGGGAAAACACCGGGAACTTGCCACATTCCCCACTTTAACTGTGTGTGTGGGACATTTCATGCCGAATGTAACTCTTGTGAATCCACCTTGTGTTTTGCCATTATGTCCAGTAGCAGTGAGAAGTGTGAAAGAGGGGTGTGTGTATACTTTCTGTTTTGAGAATGGATGTACAGTGCATTATGAAAGTATTCAGACCCCTGGAATTTTTCCACATTTTGTTACATTACAGCCTCATTCTAAAATGTATTCACTTGTTTTTTCCCCCTAGTCAATCTACACACAATACCCCATAATGACAATGGGATAACAGATTTTTATACATTTTTTCACATTGATGAAAATATAAAGAACAAATATCTTATTTACATGAAGGATTCAGACCCTTTGCTATGAGACTCGAAATTGAGCTCAGGTGCATCCTGTTTCCATTGATCATCCTTGAGATGTTGCTACATCTTGATTGGAGTCCACCTGTGGTAAATTCAAATTGATTGGACATGATTTGAAAAGGCACACACCTGTCTATATAAAAGTGCCACAGTTGACAGTGCAAACCAAGCCACGAGGTCGAATTAATTGTCCGTAGAGCTCAGAGACAGGATTGTGTCCAGGTGCAGATTTGGGGAAGGGTACCAAAATATTTCTGCAGCATTTATGAGTAATCGGGGGGAGAAGGGCATTGGTCAGGGAGGTAACCAAGAACCCGATGGTCGCTCTGACAGCGCTCCAGAGTTCCTCTGCAGAGATGGGAGAACCTTCCAGAAGGACAACCATCTCTGCAGCACTCCACCAATCAGGCCTTTATGTTTGTGGCCAGACGGAAGCCACTCCTCAGTTAAAGACACCTAAAGGACAAAGACCATGAGAAACAAGATTCTCTGGTCTGATGAAACCTAGATTGAACTCTTTGGCCTGAATGCCAAGCGTCACCTGGCACTATCCCTACGGTGAAGCATGATGGTGGGAGCATCATGCCCGAGGAGATGTTTTTCAGGGGCAGGGACTGGGAGACTAGTCAGGATCAAGGGAAAGATGAACAGAGCAAAGTACAGAGATATCCTTGATGAAAACCTGCTCCAGAGCGCTCAGGTCTTCAGACTGGGGCGAAGGTTCACCTTCCAGCAGGACAACGACCCTAAGCACACAGCCAAAACAACACAGGAGTGGCTTTGGGACAAATTTCTGAATGTCCTTGAGTGGCCCAACCAGAGCCTGGACTTGAACCCGATAAAATAAGCTCTGGAGAGACCTGAAAATAGCTGTGCAGTGACACTCCCCATCCAACCTGACAGCGCTTGAGAAGCTCTGCAGAGAAGAATGGGAGAAACTCCCCAAATACAGGTGTGCCAAGCTTGTAGCATCATTCCAAAGGAGACTCAAGGCTGTAATCACTGTCAAAGGTGCTTTAACAAAGTCCTGAGTAAAGGGTCTGAATAAAGGGTCTAATGTGATATTTCCTTTTTAATTTTTTATATATACACTTGCAAACATTTCTAAAAACCTGTTTTGTCTTTGTCATTACAGGGTATTGGGTGTAGATTGATGAGGATTTTGTTTTTTTGTTTTTAATCCATTTTAGAATAAGGCTGTAACGTAACAAATTGTGGGTAAATGTCAGGGGGTCTTGAATGCTTTCCGAACGCACTTTATAGTGGGAAACTGGTGCTGCTTGGTGTGGAGGGAGCCTGAAGGGGGCAGGCATGCACTGTCTGTGACAGGCTGGACTGTAGGACACACTGGGTAGTACAGGGGGCGGAGAGTAGGCAGATGACACCTCTACCCCCTGATACCTTATCAGCTATCATTTCATTCCCCTCATGGTTAAGGGTAGGATTGGGAGAGGTTGAGAGGATTGAGAGTGCTGATCTAGGATCAGGTCCCCCAAGTCCATGTAATCTTATTCAATATGATCTAAAAAGGCTCGACTAGATCTGTGTTTGAGGGCAGTAAATGTAGCCAGGGGAGCGAGCACCCACCTCTGTCGGAACATAAGAGCTGGGTCCATGTTGGCTGAGGTCATACGGACAACGTGACGGATCTCCTTGGCGATCATCCTCAGCTTCTCAAAGTTCACCAGACCGTCTACTTTAGAGTCATTACCTGCGGCGAAAACAGTCATGTGAGCTTTTCTTCAACTTCATTAAATGTGCAATCTAGGTTTTCATAAAAACAACAAAGCGTGGGGTGACCATCACTTATTTCGGTAAATATCTGAGGGAGATATAACACTCAAACACTAATGACTGGTTCCCTCCTTCAGCCTGTTTAATTGGGTTACATTTAAGAGCCGAGCGCTGGTTTTTGAACCAGAAGGGTGTGTGTGTGTGACACTTAATGTGTAGCTGTTCATGTGTTCTCACAGCATTTCGCATTAGATGGGAGTGATTGATTTACTTCTCACATTATCATGCATCGTCTACACTTCTGCTAACACCGTGTGATAACAATGGGTTCCCTGGCCTGTGCAACACATCTCACTGTGAGGAGATACCGGCAAACACACGCTAATGGGGGAATCAAAATAAACGTCATTAACGTCTTCCATCTGTCATCCCAATCACCAAACCATCCATTTCCTGTTTTAGTACTACACCATTTTTGGACTTTTTAAAACTTTGCATAATACCGAAATCTCTGTGGTTGTTCTAACTTGGTCTCATAAGGGATGCCGAAGCAAAAAGGGAAGCAGAAGTAAAAAACCCCTGAGCAAAGCTTGAGAGTGACCTCTGTTTCAGCTGTGCCAGGGGGAAGTGGAAAACCAAGGCCCATATGGAAACCGCCCGGAAACAACATGTCAATGACCCCAATATGGTTTGAAAGCTTTTTCCATCTTAAACAGCAAGTCTGTGAAATGCTAATGTAGCTAATGGACAGAAGATTAGTCCGTTGTCTAATGAGTGCCTGAGTTAGGCATGATTCACTGTATATATGCTAATACAGTACATGCCAATAAGAGTATACTGGCGGAAGGTGCAACGGTCTAGATGTAAAAACACTGGACTTTAACTAGCTAAGAACTCAACATGAAAAGTTAACATGATGAGGTTTCAGTCAAAACAATGACCTTAAATTCTTTGGGACTGAAGGGCAGTATTGAGTAGCTTGGATGAATAAGGTGACTAGAATAAACTGCCTGCTACTCAGGCCCAGTTGCTGATATATGCATATTATTAGTATATTTGGATAGAAAACACTCTGAAGTTTCTAAAAACTGTTTGAATGATGTCTGTGAGTATAACAGAACTCATATGGCAGGCAAAAACCTGAGAAAAAATCCAACCAGGAAGTGGGAAATCTGAAGTTTGTAGTTTTTCAACTGCTTGCTTATCGAATATAGTGTCTATGGGCATATTGCACTTCCTAAGGCTTCCACTAGATGTCAACAGTCTTTAGAACCTTGTTTGATGCTTCTACTGTGAGGAGGGGGGAATAGGAGCTGAATGAGTCAGAGGTCTGCCAGAGTGCCATGAGCTGACCACGCGCGTTCACGTGAGAGTTAGCTTGAGTTCCATTGCATTTCTACAGACAAAGGAATTCTCCGGTTGAAACATTATTGAAGATTTATGATAAAAACATCCTAAAGATTGATTCTATACATCGTTAGACATGTTTCTACGAACTGTAACGGAACTTTTTGACTGTCTGCTCGCACCTCAGGAAATTTGGATTACAGGGCTAATTGCGCAAACAAAAAGGAGGTATTTGGACATAAATGATGGACTTTATCGAACAAATCAAAAACTATTGTGGAACTGGGATTCCTGGGAGTGCATTCTGATGAAGATCATCAAAGGTAAGTGAATATTTATTATGCTATTTCTGACTTTGTTGACTCCACAACATGGCGGATATCTGTATGGCTTGTTTTGTTT
Organism: Oncorhynchus gorbuscha; assembly: GCF_021184085.1. Taxonomy (NCBI): domain Eukaryota; kingdom Metazoa; phylum Chordata; class Actinopteri; order Salmoniformes; family Salmonidae; genus Oncorhynchus; species Oncorhynchus gorbuscha. Next base: position 42,683,922 of record NC_060188.1, on the reverse strand, counting down.
TGTCTGAGCGCCGTACTCAGATTATTGCATGGTGTGCTTTTTCAGTATAGCTTTTTTGAAATCTGACACAGCGGTTGCATTAACGAGAAGTCGATCTAAAATTCCATGCATAACACTTGTATCTTTTAGCAATGTTTATTATGAGTATTTCTGTAAATTGATGTGGCTCTCTGCAAAATCATCGGATGTTTTGGAACTACTGAACGTAAAGCGTCAATGTAAACTGAGATTTTTGGATATAAATATGAACTTTATCGAATAAAACATACATGTATTTTGTAACATGAAGTCCTATGAGTGTCATCTGATGAAGATCAAAGGTTAGTGATTAATTTTATCTCTATTTCTGCTTTTTTGTGGCTCCTCTCTTTGGCTGGAAAAATGGCTGTGTTTTTCTGTGACTAGGTACTGACTTAACATAATCGGCAGGGTAGCCTAGTGGTTAGAGTGTTGGACTAGTAACCGAAAGGTTGCAAGTTCATATCCCCGAGCTGTCGTTCTGCCCCTAAACAGGCAGTTAACCCACTGTTCCTAGGCCGTCATTGAAAATAAGAGTTTGTTCTTAACTGTCTTGCCTAGTTAAATAAAGGTAAAAAAAATATTTAAAAAATCGTTTGGTGTGCTTTCGTCGTAAAGCCTTTTGAAATCGGACACTGTGGCTGGAGATTATCTTTAAAATGGTGTGAAATACTTGTATGTTTGAGGAATTTTAATTATGGGATTTCTGTTGTTTTGAATTTGGCGCCCTGCACTTTCACTGGCTGTTGTTGAGGTGGGACGCTACCGTCTCGAATATCCCAGAGAGGTTAAATCACTGTGACAGGTCGCTCTAGCAAATTATATTGTATAACATCTTAATCCGACAAGTGTGTATAAATAAAGTTTAGATAAACAGGTAACACTCTTTTTTGGATAATCCCAAGCAGATGGTTTATAGATGTTCAGTCTATGTCCAATAACTGTCAACAACATTTCTACTATCTACTAACCCCTATCCTAACCCTAATCTTGACCTGATTACCCTTTTTCAAACCTAACCCTTTTTCTAACCTTAGCAAGCAGTTGCTTATCAACAGATGGTTTGTTGATAGTATGACCATCTGTAGAGCATCTTTATGGGACTCTCCAAGTAAAGAGTGACCAATAAATTAATCCGATATGGTTTCCACTGGACAAGATTAAGGTATTTTAGGCAGGCACTGAGAAAGGCATCCATACCTTCATGTAGGAAGGTGAGGTCCTTCTTGACGACGGGGAACAGGGGGATAATGGGCGGCTGCATGCTCTGGCTGCTCAGGACGTTGCGGTACTTGGCCATGTTCCTGGACGGGTCGAAGATGTCCTGCAGGTCGCGGAACAGCTTGTCGTACTTACTGGGCAGCTTCTCCCACGATGACCTGAGACGAGCTATCGGAGCCAGATTTAGGCCACTGTCGGGCAGGAGACAAGGAGGAGAGGTCAGGGGTTAGGGTTCAAACCACTGTCGAGGAAAAGACTAGGAGGAGAGGTGAGGGTTTGGGGTTCAGACCACTGTAGAGGAAGAGACAAGGAGGAGAGGTCAGCGGTTGGGGTTCGGACCACTGTTGGGAAGAAGACAAGGAAGAGAGTTCAGGGGTTAGGATTCAGACCACAGCTATAGAGGAGAGATGGTAAGGTAGGTAAGCCTTGTCCAAGCTAGAATGGCCTATAGGGCAACAACAGCCCATCTCCTGTATCTGCAGTGTGGGCGCGAGGCCGCTTGATGTACACCCTGGACAGGACACTTGAGAGATTGGTTAGGGCTCAAAAACTCTCCTTCAGTGGCTTTCCAGTGGTTTTCTGCCCTGCTCTACTTTCCTTCATCCACACTTAGCTAAATAAAGTGGACAAGTGAGAGGCAGCCCACAGTTAGACCTCATCCTCATACCCTCTCAGTCTTTTCACATCAACGCAGATGAAAGAGAAGAAGCAAGGAAAGGAAACAACATGAGAGTATAGAGACACCCAGAGGCTAGGAAAAGGTGAGTCCGCTCTGAACTGAACGGGAGAGGAGTGGGGAAGCAGGGCGAGCTGGCCAGATGACCACTCCACTGCCCAGACCAGCCTAGACACAACATGCACACAGTACAGAGACACACTTCAGGGAATACAGAAGTGAAAGCTGAAAGCAATGTGTACCACTTAGGGGATGATGCACATTATCACAATTGAGTACTACTCTCTTTCTTGAATGTATACCCATTCACTCACTAGGGTTGGGCGGTATGCAGATTTTCATACCGTTCCTGTACCATACTGGTGTATAAAGCTGTATTGCTTACATTTCTGCCATACCTTACCTCATTGTTAACCTATAGATGTATATAGGATACTGGACCCGGGCTCAGGGACGGCCAACTCTGGAGATCTGTTCCATCTCTACTGAGATGGGTCGATCTGCTTTTAGTTTGAGTTTTTTCACCTTAAGTGTGGAATGATCTACAACGCACTTTAAAATTGGAGGGAAAAAAAAGGTTCAATAAAAAACTACCGGCAGTGCACACAAGGGGCGCTATTTCTTTCCAAATATATATATAAATATATTTTTTTTAAGCACAAAACAACTTCAGGCAGCAGGGATCTTGATCCAGGGGGGGATTGATTGTCTCTGCTGAAACCATGAAGCTTGGTCTTGCAAGCTAGCCACTTAGCTAGCAAGTTAGCAAACTAAATCCATAGCTTGACCCCTGAGCTGGAGATAACTATCTCAGGTGTGCCAAATATATGAACTTATAGTTAGTTATAAAGCAGGGGCGTACCACTCCCCCTGCATTTTGTTTTCATAATATACAATTCATTTTTACAGTATAGAAAATCATACCGTCTGTATTTCAAAATAACCCGGTATACATAGTATACTGCCTAAGCCTATGACTCATTCACTCACAACAAAACACGCCATCCAAAAACGATGCATCTTCAGTGTTTGTTTTCCCATTTCCTCAATGAGGTCCTGTGGCTTTGTGACCTCAGAGCAGATTCATTTAGAGAGCAGCAAATTATGACGGGTGTTTCCTCTTTCCTCTCCTCCCTCCCCCCCAACCCCCTCCTCTCCCTCTCCCGCTCCTGACAGACCTGGCAGCACTGCTCTAGATTTAACCTCATTGTTCTCTGCTCTGAAGTGGAATCTCCAGCCAGCCAGCCAAGTCCATCAGCCAGCCAAGTCCATCAGCCAGCAGGGGAACTGACTGATCTGACTGCTCTAAAGAGGGCTTGAGGCAGAGGGCCTCGTTACACATTGGATGACAAAGACAGTAGGGAACACACACGACACAAGATGCATACAGACACGCACACATGCAGAGTCAGGCAAACACGCACGCGCTCCGGCAGCCAGGCCGTTCCATGGCTGAGTGAGGACACCACAACGAGCCGAACCATACTCCCATTGTCAGAAAGCTCTCAGAGGACATCCTCTGCCACACACACACACACACACACACACACACACACACACACACACACACACACACACACACACACACACACACACACACACACACACACACACACACACACACACACACACACACACACACACACTATAGTTCCCTGAAGATTCACGTCAAAGTAATAGCACAATGGACAACAGAAGCGCAATGTAGCCAAACCATAGAAGGCAGAGTTAACAACATAACAAAGCAGAAATGTAACAACTGTTTTGGGACTCAATTTGGACAGGCAATAAGTCGTAGGGACAGATATAGGATTGCGGGGCACGCAGATGCAATGAACTGCTTAGAATGGGAACAGATAGAGAACAGAACAGGGAGTGTTGCCTTGGGAGGGAGGGACTGGTCTCCAGCCCCCAACTAACTCACCTGATGATGGCGAACATGGAGTTGAAGTTCTTGCACTCTCGACAGTTCAGAGCAATCTTGATGAAGTGTTTGATGGTCTTCATCCTTTTCATGGCGTTGGGCTCCCTCAGGATCTCCGTGGCGACCCAGAAGGTCTCCTGGTTGATGACCTCCTCAAACTGCTTGAGGCGCGTCTGCTGGACTCCCCCCGAGGAGTCCAGTAGCTTGAAAAGGTCGTCCACGTACTCGGTGGACTCGATGTTACGGAACAGCTCAAAGTCCCTCATGGAGAGCTGGGCGGCCACCTGCAGAACAGCACCACAACTTTATTAACGCATACGAAACGGGGAACGTGTCCGCTGCTGTACGGTCTTCAACCCCTCTGTTAAACACACAGAAATACACACACATGTAAATACACCAGATACACACACCTCCACCGTGCTGAGCTGGAGCAGGGTGATGTGACTCTCCTTCAGCAGCTCCTGGGCGTCATCGTCTGAACACAACGTCTCCGTATCCATGTTGTTCTTCAGGTAGTACCTGGGGACAGGACACACACACACACACACACACACACACACACACACACACACACACACACACACACACACACACACACACACACACACACACACACACACACACACACACACACAGTAATAATAAAGGTTAATACCGGGAAAACCATGTGTTGATTACAAAGCAGACATCACATCAAGACAACGTCTAGAAACGATACGGGACCTTTATTTATTCACGGCAAATGAGTTATTATGAGCCCTGTATGATGATTGGCTGAAAGCCGTGGGATATCACGGAATGACAGAAAATGACTAACTACGTTGGTAACCAGTTTATAATAGCAATAAGGCACCTCGGGGGGTTGTGGTATATGGCCAATATACCACGGCTAAGGGATGTCCGTAGGGACGACGCAACGCAGAGTGGTACGTTGGTCAAACACCACAAACCCCAGAGGTATCTTATGGCTTAGTTATAAAATGCATCATTATCATTAGAAAATATATAACCACATGAATAAACGTCTGTATACTATGTCAACTCCCTGGTCGACACCACCAGGGCAGCAGCAGTATTAAGATGTGTTGTGGGGGGGAGCGAGAGCAAGAGAGAGCGAGAGAGGGAGAGAGCGAGAGAGCAAGAGAGAGAGAGCGAGAGAGAGCGAGAGAGAGCGAGAGAGAGCGAGAGAGAGCGAGAGAGAGAGAGAGAGAGAGAGAGAGCGAGAGGCCCTGACAGTGGTGATCCATTACAGCCATACATTTTCCCATGGGTGGGTGAGAGAGAGAGAAACACATCTCCCCGATGCCCTTTTCTGGGAGAGCGTCCAAAAGCAGCACATTGGACTAGCGCTTCTTAATGGAGCCAAAATATGTCTACAGCTAAACCTAGAATGCAACGCAGCGGCCAGCAATGCATTTACAGTGTGCCACTTTTCATGGGCAACGTCCGGGCGCCCGTTATCGTACTTGATCTGTACTTAAAATGCCCTGGCCGACCCTGCCAACTCAAGGCATCAGGGATGGGGATCTGAATAAGAGATGGGTACAGTAGAGGGGGCTAGGTCTCTGCTGCTTGGCCACCTGGAAGGAGGCCTCCTGCTGCTTCTAGCCATCTGGGACTGACTGGAGGGCCACTGGGGCTGATGCTGGAGCTGGTTGGGGAGACTCCCCTGGCTAGATGAGTGTTTGGGCTTGTCAGGAGTGAGGACTGGAGGGTTTCTGCTGGCTAAGATTGTGTATCACCCACCAAGTCAGATCGAGGGTCAGTTCAAATCAAATCAAATTTTATTTGTCACATACACATGGTTAGCAGATGTTAATGCGAGTGTAGCGAAATGCTTGTGCTTCTAGTTCCGACAATGCAGTGATAACCAACAAGTAATCTAACTAACAATTCCAAAACTACTGTCTTATACACAGTGTAAGGGGATAAGGAACATGTACATAAGGATATATGAATGAGTGATGGTACAGAGCAGCATACAGTAGATGGTATCGAGTACAGTATATACATATGAGATGAGTGTGTAGACAAAGTAAACAAAGTGGCATAGTTAAAGTGGCTAGTGATACATGTGTTACATAAGGATGCAGTCGATGATGTAGAGTACAGTATATACATATGCATATGAGATGAATAATGTAGGGTAAGTAACATTATTACATTACATTTACATTTAAGTCATTTAGCATAAGGTAGCATTGTTTAAAGTGGCTAGTGATATATTTACATCATTTCCCATCAATTCCCATTATTAAAATGGCTGGAGTTGGGTCAGTGTCAATGACAGTGTGTTGGCAGCAGCCACTCAGTGTTAGTGGTGGCTGTTTAACAGTCTGATGGCCTTGAGATAGAAGCTGTTTTTCAGTCTCTCGGTCCCAGCTTTGATGCACCTGTACTGACCTCGCCTTCTGGATGATAGCGGGGTGAACAGGCAGTGGTTCGGTGGTTGATGTCCTTGATGATCTTTATGGCCTTCCTGTAACAACGGGTGGTGTAGGTGTCCTGGAGGGCAGGTAGTTTGCCCCCGGTGATGCGTTGTGCAGTCCTCACTACCCTCTGGAGAGCCTTACGGTTGAGGGCGGAGCAGTTGCCATACCAGGCGGTGATACAGCCCGCCAGGATGCTCTCGATTGTGCATCTGTAGAAGTTTGTGAGTGCTTTTGGTGACAAGCCGAATTTCTTCAGCCTCCTGAGGTTGAATAGGCGCTGCTGCGCCTTCTTCACGACGCTGTCAGTGTGAGTGGACCAATTCAGTTTGTCTGTGATGTGTATGCCGAGGAACTTAAAACTAGCTACCCTCTCCACTACTGTTCCATCGATGTGGATAGGGGGGTGTTCCCTCTGCTGTTTCCTGAAGTCCACAATCATCTCCTTAGTTTTGTTGACGTTGAGTGTGAGGTTATTTTCCTGACACCACACTCCGAGGGCCCTCACCTCCTCCCTGTAGGCCGTCTCGTCGTTGTTGGTAATCAAGCCTACCACTGTTGTGTCGTCCGCAAACTTGATGATTGAGTTGGAGGCGTGCGTGGCCACGCAGTCGTGGGTGAACAGGGAGTACAGGAGAGGGCTCAGAACGCACCCTTGTGGGGCCCCCGTGTTGAGGATCAGCGGGGAGGAGATGTTGTTGCCTACCCTCACCACCTGGGGGCGGCCCGTCAGGAAGTCCAGTACCCAGTTGCACAGGGCGGGGTCGAGACCCAGGGTCCTTGACTATGGTCCTTGACTAGTCTCTCAAAGCACTTCATGATGACGGAAGTGAGTGCTACGCGGCGGTAGTCGTTTAGCTCAGTTACCTTAGCTTTCTTGGGAACAGGAACAATGGTGGCCCTCTTGAAGCATGTGGGAACAGCAGACTGGTATAGGGATTGATTGAATATGTCCGTAAACACACCGGCCAGCTGGTCTGCGCATGCTCTGAGGGCGCGGCTGGGGATGCCGTCTGGGCCTGCAGCCTTGCGAGGGTTAACACGTTTAAATGTCTTACTCACCTCGGCTGCAGTGAAGGAGAGACCGCATGTTTCCGTTGCAGGCCGTGTCAGTGGCACTGTATTGTCCTCAAAGCGGGCAAAAAGTTATTTAGTCTGCCTGGGAGCAAGACATCCTGGTCCGTGACTGGGCTGGATTTCATCTTGTAGTCCGTGATTGACTGTAGACCCTGCCACATGCCTCTTGTGTCTGAGCCATTGAATTGAGATTCCACTTTGTCTCTGTACTGACGCTTAGCTTGTTTGATAGCCTTACGGAGGGAATAGCTGCACTGTTTGTATTCAGTCATGTTGCCAGACACCTTGCCCTGATTAAAAGCAGTGGTTCGCGCTTTCAGTTTCACGCGAATGCTGCCATCAATCCACGGTTTCTGGTTAGGGAATGTTTTTATCGTTGCTATGGGAACGACATCTTCGACGCACGTTCTAATGAACTCGCACACCGAATCAGCGTATTCGTCAATATTCCCATCTGACGCAATACGAAACATATCCCAGTCCACGTGATGGAAGCAGTCTTGGAGTGTGGAGTCAGCTTGGTCTGACCAGCGTTGGACAGACCTCAGCGTGGGAGCCTCTTGTTTTAATTTCTGCCTGTAGGCAGGGATCAGCAAAATGGAGTCGTGGTCAGCTTTTCCGAAAGGGGGGCGGGGCAGGGCCTTATATGCGTCGCGGAAGTTAGAGTAACAATGATCCAAGGTTTTACCACCCCTGGTTGCGCAATCGATATGCTGATAAAATTTAGGGAGTCTTGTTTTCAGATTGGCTTTGTTAAAATCCCCAGCTACAATGAATGCAGCCTCCGGATAAATGTTTTCCAGTTTGCAAAGAGTTAAATAAAGTTCGTTCAGAGCCATCGATGTGTCTGCTTGGGGGGATATATACGGCTGTGATTATAATCGAAGAGAATTCTCTTGGAAGATAATGCGGTCTACATTTGATTGTGAGGAATTCTAAATCAGGTGAACAGAAGGATTTGAGTTCCTGTATGTTTCCTTCATCACACCATGTCCCGTTAGTCATGAGGCATACGCCCCCGCCACTCTTCTTACCAGAGAGATGTTTGTTTCTGTCGGCGCGATGCGTGGAGAAACCCGTTGGCTGCACCGCCCTGGATAGCGTTTTCCCAGTAAGCCATGTCTCCGTAAAGCAAAGAACGTTGCAGTCTCTGATGTCCCTCTGGAATGCCACCCTTGCTCGGATTTCATCAACCTTGTTGTCGAGAGACTGGACATTGGCAAGAAGAATACTGGGAAGTGGTGCGCGATGTGCCCTTTTTCGGAGTCTGACCAGAACACCGCCGCGTTTCCCTCTTTTTCGGAGTCGTTTCCTTGGGTCGCTGCATGCGATCCATTCCGTTGACCTGTTTGTAAGGCAGAACACAGGATCCGCGTCGCGGAAAACATATTCTTGGTCGTACTGATGGTGAGTTGACGCTGATCTTATATTCAGTAGTTCTTCTCGACTGTATGTAATGAAACCTAAGATGACCTGGGGTACTAATGTAAGAAATAACACGTAAAAAAACAAAAAACTGCATAGTTTCCTAGGAACGCGAAGCGAGGCGGCCATCTCAGTCGGCGCCGGAAGTAGTTACTCAATGCATAGAGAAGTCCCAACAGGTCGACCAGGCACAGCTCTATTTTCATGGATAAGGGGGGCAACAAAGAGAGGGATGTTGGAAAGAGGGACATGCGCAGCAGTCTAAGGCACTGCATCTCAGTGCTAGAGGCGTCACTAGAGACCCTGGTTTGATCCTGGGCTGTAACACGACCGGCCGTGATCGGACGTCCCATAGGGCGGCGCACAATTGGCCCAGCGCCGTCCGGGTTAGGGGAGGGTTTGGCCGGGGTACGCCGTCATTATAAAATAACAATTTGTTCTTAACTGACATGCCAAGTTAAAGGTTATATACACTGCTCAAAAAAATAAAGGGAACACTAAAAGAACATCCTAGATCTGAATGAATGAAATATTCTTATTAAATACCTTTTTCTTTACATAGTTGAATGTGCTGACAACAAAATCACAAAAATTATCAATGGAAATCAAATTTATCAACCCATGGAGGTCTGGATTTTGAGTCACACTCAAAATTAAAGTGGAAAACCACACTACAGGCTGATCCAACTTTCATGTAATGTCCTTAAAACAAGTCAAAATGAGGCTCAGTAGTGTGTGTGGCCTCCATGTGCCTGTATGACCTCCCTACATGGCCTGGGCATGCTCCTGATGAGGTGGCGGATGGTCTCCTGAGGGATCTCCTCCCAGACCTGGACTAAACCATCCGCCAACTCCTGGACAGTCTGTGGTGCAACGTGGTGTTGATGGATGGAGCGAGACAGGATGTCCCAGATGTGCTCAATTGGATTCAGGTCTGGGGAACGGGCGGGCCAGTCCATAGCATCAATGCCTTCCTCTTGCAGGAAATGCTGACACACTCCAGCTACATGAGGTCTAGCATAGTCTTGCTTTAGGAGGAACCCAGGGCCAACCGCACCAGCATATGGTCTCACAAGGGGTCTGAGGATCTTATCTCGTTACCTCTCGTTACCTCTTATCTCGTTACCTAATGGCAGTCAGGCTACCTCTGGCGAGCACATGGAGGGCTGTGCGGCCCCCCAAAGAAATGCCACCCCACACCATGACTGACCCACCGCCAAACCGGTCATGCTGGAGGATGTTGCAGGCAGCAGAACATTCTCCACGGCGTCTCCAGACTGTCACATGTGCTCAGTGTGAACCTGCTTTCATCTGTGAAGAGCACAGGGCGCCAGTGGCGAATTTGCCAATCTTGGTGTTCTCTGGCAAATGCCAAACGTCCTGCACGGTGTTGGGCTGTAAGCACAACCCCAACCTGTGGACGTCGGGGCCTCATACCACCCTCATGGAGCCTGTTTCTGACAATTTGAGCAGACCAATGCACATTTGTGGCCTGCTGGAGGTCATTTTGCAGGGCTCTGGTAGTGCTCCTCCTGCTCCTCCTTGCACAAAGGCGGAGGTAGCGGTCCTGCTGCTGGGTTGTTGCCCTCCTACGGCCTCCTCTACGTCTCCTGATGTAATGGCCTGTCTCCTGGTAGCGCCTCCATGCTCTGGACACTACGCTGACAGACACAGCAAACCTTCTTGCCACAGCTCGCATTGATGTGCTATACTGGATGAGCTGCACTACCTGAGCCACTTGTGTGGGTTGTAGACTCAGTCTCATGCTACCACTAGAGTGAAAGCACCGCCAGCATTCAAAAGTGACCAAAACATCAGACAGGAAGCATAGGAACTGAGAAGTGGTCTGTGGTTATCACCTGCAGAACCACTCCTTTATTGGGGGTGTCTTGCTAATTGCCTATATATATATATGCCATTTAGCAGACGCTTTTATCCAAAGCGACTTACAGTCATGTGTGCATACATTCTACGTATGGGTGGTCCCGGGGATCGAACCCACTACCCTGGCGTTACAAGCGCCATGCTCTACCAACTGAGCTACAGAAGGACCCTATAATTTCCACCTGTTGTCTATTCCATTTGTACAACATCATGTGACATTTATTGTCGATCGGTGTTGCTAACTAAGTGGACAGTTTGATTTCACAGAAGTGTGAATGACTTGGAGTTACACTGTGTTGTTTAAGTGTTCCCTTTATTTTTTTGAGCAGTGTACTATATATATATATATTCCTGATATTTAATCCTAGTAAAAATTCCCTATTTTAGGTCAGTTAGGATCACCACTTTATTTTAAGAATGTGAAAAGTCAGAATAATAGTAGAGAGAATGATTTATTTCAGCTTTTATTTCTTTCATTATATTCCCAGTGGGTCAGAAGTTTACATACACTCAATTAGTATTTTGGTGGCATTGCCTTTAAATTGTTTAACTTGGGTCAAACGTTTTGGATTGCCTTCCAAAAGCTACCCACAATAAGTAGGGTGAATTTTGGCCCATTCCTCCTGACAGAGCTGGAGTAACGGAGTCAGGTTTGTAGGCCACCTTGCTCGCACACGCCTTTTCAGTTCTGCTCACGGTTTTGGAGCAGTGGCTTCTTCCTTGCTGAGCGGCCTTTCAAGTTATGTCAATATTATTACTGTGAATATAGATACTTTAGTACCTGTTTCCTCCAGCATCTTCACAAGGTCCTTTGCTGCTGTTTCGCACCAAAGTACATTCATCTCTAGGAGACAGAACGCGTCTCCTTCCTGAGCGGTATGGCAGCTGTGTGGTCCCATGGTGTTTTTACTTGTGTACTATTGTTTGTACAGATGAACGTGGTACCTTCAGAAGTTTGGAAATTGCTCCCAAGGATGAACCAGACTTGTGGAGGTCTACAAATTTCATTCTGAGGTCTTGGCTGATTTCTTTTGATTTCCCCATGATGTCAAGCAAAGAGGCACTGAGTTTGAAGGTATATTGGAATATTCCAAGCTGTTTAAAGGCACAGTCAACTTAGTGTATGCAAACTTCTGACCCACTGGAATTGTGATACAATAATCTGTATGTAAATAATTGTTGGAAAAATTACTCCAACCTAAGTGTATGTAAACTTCCGACTTCAACTGTATATATTGTTTGTTTTTATATACTGTTGTCTACACAAGCAACAGTATATACTAGACGAGAATATTTTTCGACTTCCATTGTCTAGCCTAGGCTGCTCTATTTTGGCCGCCGCCCGGCGCCAAGGGGCTGTCTATTACCCATAAGGCACCAGGGCTCTGTGTGCTGCCGCTGGCTGTGTATGTATGAATTATTCCAGGCGTGCAGTCAGTCTGCAGAGAGAGGCACACACACAGTGACAGAGGATCAAATATTCATGTTAACCTAGTTGGGATGAGTCTGATGTGTGACGAGAGGAGCAGGGACAGAGAGGGTGAGCGGCGACAGAGAGGGAGAGCGGCGGCAGAGAGGGAGAGCGGCGGCAGAGAGGGAGAGCGGCGGAAGAGAGGGAGAGCGGCGGCAGAGAGGGAGAGCGGCGGCAGAGAGGGAGAGCGGCGGAGAGAGGGAGAGCGGCGGCAGAGAGGAGAGCGGCAGAGAGAGAGGAGAGCGGCGGCAGAGAGGGAGAGAGGGAGAGCGGCAGAGAGGGAGAGCGGCGGCAGAGAGGGAGAGCGGCGGAAGAGGGAGAGCGGCGGCAGAGAGGGAGAGCGGCGGCAGAGAGGGAGAGCGGCAGAGAGGGAGAGCGGCGGCAGAGAGGGAGAGCGGCGGCAGAGAGGAGAGCGGCGGCAGAGAGGGAGAGCGGCGACAGAGAGGGAGAGCGGCGACAGAGAGGGAGAGCGGCGGCAGAGAGGGAGAGCGGCGGCAGAGAGGGAGAGCGGCGACAGAGAGGGAGAGCGGCGACAGAGAGGGAGAGCGGCGGAAGAGAGGGAGAGCGGCGGCAGAGAGGGAGAGCGGCGGCAGAGAGGGAGAGCGGCGGCAGAGAGGGAGAGCGGCGACAGAGAGGGAGAGCGGCGGCAGAGAGGGAGAGCGGCGGCAGAGAGGGAGAGCGGCGGCAGAGAGGGAGAGCGGCGGCAGAGAGGGAGAGCGGCGGCAGAGAGGGAGAGCGGCGGCAGAGAGGGAGAGCGGCAGAGAGAGGGAGAGCGGCGGAAGAGAGGGAGAGCGGCGGCAGAGAGGGAGAGCGGCGGCAGAGAGGGAGAGCGGCGGAAGAGAGGGAGAGCGGCGGCAGAGAGGGAGAGCGGCGGCAGAGAGGGAGAGCGGCGGCAGAGAGGGAGAGCGGCGGCAGAGAGGGCAGAGCGGCGGCAGAGAGGGATTTCGGGGAGAGAGGAGGAGCCCTCCATCTCAGAGAGGGAACTCATTTTCAGAGAGGGCAGACATTTTAACTGACGAGGGCATTTCTGGGGAGGAAGGAGGAGTCCCTCCATCTCATTACAATCTAACTCATTTTCAGACCTGAGGGGAACCAACTGGGAAGAGGTTTCACTAAACAACTGATACAGGGTCAGATCATATTATCCCATTGTGTATCCCTTTAAGGTTAAAAGATATGATTGGGGTGGGGTAATCTGATCCCAGACCTGTATTTAAGACCACAGTCCAGTGTCTTACCTGCCGTTGAGCTGGATGCGGTCAGCCAGCTTGGAGAGCTGGTCAGGTAGCCTGCGTTGTTTGATGACGCCCTCGGGGCTGACCGACACTTCACAGAGGGAGTAGTTCTCCGGGGCCGCGCTCAGGCCAAACTCGTTGACCACGTGACTGACCACGTCCTTGGCCGTGGTGTCCTTGCTGATGATGATGTAACAGCTCTGCTGGTCAGCCTTGAACACCCGGATCACCTGGTCTGGAATGTCTGATGAGTGGAGGAGAAGAACAGCTTCGAAGACTTAGGATGGACGGAATACCAGAATGCGTCCCAAATGGCACCCTATTCCCTACAGAGCGCACTACTTTTTTGACCAGGACCCAAAGAGCTCTGGTCAAAAAGTAGTGCACTATATAGGAAACATGGTGCCGTTTGGGACGCAGGTCTCTTTCATACAGAAGCGTAAATATAGTGACCCAAAATAAGTTTCCGGCAACAAAAAACAGTTGACAATTTCCATGGTAACACAAAAGTTAAAAATAAGGAAGCAAACTGCCCTCGTGGCAAAGGGATACGCACGTGAGATGCATTTCCCAATATGCCAAAGGGAACAAGCACTTCATACTTTCTCTGCTTGCACATGAAAGTGCTTGTGGTCCATTACACACTCATCAGCAGGGTAAAACAATGAGACATGAATAGCGGAGGACGATAAGCGGTATGGGTGGAGGGAAGAGCGTGGATAACATTGGAGGGAGTGAGGACAAGGGGGATCGCATGCCTGGGAGCAGTCATGCAGGGAGCCGAATGACTTCAAGAGGAAAACGTAAATAAAAAAAGGGGGAATGGGCTTGGCTGAGAGATGACCGTATCGAACACGGCACAGCTCCCTCCGTGTTTTCCAGGGAGTAGAGTGAAGCATGCTCAACGGACTGTGAGGCACAGCCATTATGGAAGCTATGTGCTCCTTTCTGGCCTCATCTCTCACTATGGCTGAGCCCATAACTGGAAACCCCATTCATTATTCCCATTACAGCAGCAAGATCGGCAGAAACAAATCACCGAGCCACACCAATAACTGCAGATGAGTCTAAATACAGTGCAGTGGCTAAGCCATAATCAACCATTTCAACCTACTTAAACTAAATGTGGGGGTGATTTGTGCCGAGGTTCTAGAGCAATCATATACCCTCCAATCATATCTAATAATTATCTTTTCACCTCCTTGACAGGACTAATACCGCCCTAAACGAATGAGAACGATTAACAAACCAAATTATTTATTGTAACGTGAGAAAGATGGCCTCCACACAGGAAAAGCCCATTTTCCACGGAGAAAAGACTCCTGGCTCTTGGGCGGTTATCTTCGGAAGTTTCTGCTGACGGAACGCTATCAGGCCCCTCCCCCCCAACAACACCCTGCCTGCTAAGCCTTTTTCCTGTTCCCTCTGTCGCAGAACCACTAGATATAAATCCCACCTAAAGCAACATTAGCAGACAGGGGCAGCGCAACAGGGCTGGGAGAAAAGCACAGGGCCAGACACGGCACGGCATTTTAACACGAAGCTCCTTCAACATAAAAATAGTCAAACACATTCAGCCATCACGAAGGATGGGTCCCAATGAGTTGCACTACATTTGACCAGGTCCCATAGGGCTCTTTTCAAATGTAGCGCACTATGTAAGGGAACAGTGTGCTATTTGGAACGAGGCCCAAGACCTCCACGCAGAGCCCAACTTAGACTGGGGTCCATGACATATGACACAGAGAGACGGAACTCAAAAGCTCATGAAGGAAGAGGGGAAAAAATGACGGGAGGGGAAACTTGGAAGCATAAACTGAATGTAGCCAAAACGAACACAGACCCTGATCTTCCACTGAGACTGGGAAGAAAGCACGTAGATACTTACAGTAGAAGCCCACGGCTGGGGAAGCAGACAGAGGAGGAGAGAGAGAGAGAGAGAGGGAGTGAACAGTGGTTGGAAACATGGAAGAGAAAGAGAGGACGGAGAACGACAGCTATCCCGTTGTGGGAGGACGGAGAACGACAGCTATCCCGTTGTGGGAGGACGGAGAACGACAGCTATCCCGTTGTGGGAGGACGGAGAACGACAGCTATCCCGTTGTGGGAGGACGGAGAACGTCAGCTATCCCGTTGTGGGAGGACGGAGAACGACAGCTATCCCGTTGTGGGAGGACGGAGAACGTCAGCTATCCCGTTGTGGGAGGACGGAGAACGACAGCGGGGCAGAGGGACTTTCACTAAAGCATCTGTTTATAATCAGATCAGTGTACTGGAGAGAGGGAAGGCACAGTGTGTGTCGGACAGAGAGCTGGGATCTGAGTCTGCCGCAGTCACACACACACGCCTTCTTACACCCAAATCAAAGGCCTAGAAGAATAACACCATACTTAACTCCAAACTCCAGTTTCTCTGATCCCCCCTCTTAATCTAATTTGAGTCCAGGCTTTGTGAGGGATTACTCCCCACACTGAGAGGGCCGCTTTGAAATGAGTGGATAGGGGAGGGGGGTCTGCACTTGTCGATGAACATCCCCCCTACCTACCTGTCAGTCACAGTGAAAGAGCCAGAGCACAGTCGGTGGAGAAGAGAAATGGCACTAATAGAAGATGATTCATCTCCTATCTCAGGGGGCTTGGCGGGAGGGGGGTGCGGGGGCAGTCCTCTACAGGCCTGTGTGATGTATTGGGGCTGCAGACTGGACCCTCTGACTGCGGGGCTGCGCTGAATGACAAACGATTGGGGAGGATAAATCAAAAGCATATTCCCCCCTCCACTCTCCTCGGGGAGGCCGCTTAGTTGTTTAAAAAATGATGGGCTCTGAAATCTGTCAGCGTTTAATCCCTTCCATAAGGCTCTAATTCGGTTTCATGTCCGAGCTCTTGAAATGGAAATGCTTGAGACACAGAGGAGTAACAGAACACCGGCGTGTGTGTGTGTGTGTGTGTGTGTGTGTGTGTGTGTGTGTGTGTGTGTGTGTGTGTGTGTGTGTGTGTGTGTGTGTGTGTGTGTGTGTGTGTGTGTGTGTGTGTGTGTGTGTGTGTGTGTGTGTGTGTGTGTGTGTGTGTGTGTGTGTGTGTGTGTGTGTGTGTGTGTGTGTGTGTGTGGCGTGCTCATAATGATCAATTCTGTGATTAACCCGAGGGCCTGCGGGGCAGAGCAGTGTGAGGAGTTTCTCCAAGCAGGAAGTGCTTTCACTCTCTGTGAGAAGTGTTCCTCTCTGAGTAATTACTGCTGTTTTCCCACCGCACAGCTCCACTGTTACGCCTATTGCTGACATAACACGGTCAGAAGAGGCCCCCCGCTTGAAGAAAGAACAAGGTAAACACTTGTGTAAAGTGCGCCCATCTTCAGTTGGTAATTGTCTCAGTGGAGTAGTGAGCAGTCTTCACTACCCAAGCAGTGATCGCCGTGTGGTGAGCATGAGACTGAATGGGCAGGTGTTGGCCAAGGGGCAGTGAGTGCTTCTGCCTCTGTGTTTTTATCTCACCCTTATTTAACCAAGAAAAGAGAGAGTGTGTGTGTGTGTGTGTGTGTGTGTGTGTGTGTGTGTGTGTGTGTGTGTGTGTGTGTGTGTGTGTGTGTGTGTGTGTGTGTGTGTGTGTGTGTGTGTGTGTGTGTCTTTCACCTGCTGGATTGGAGAAGTCCAACACATTAGTGGCTGGCTGCAGCAGGTCAGGGCTGCTGGATGAGAGGCTGCCAGGGATGGGCATGATGGCCACGCTGTGCCTGCACTGCTTAGTGCCCACGATGCTGTCATCCTGAGACTGACCCACGCCACCATCACTGTGGCACAGAGAGACAGAGAGAGGGAGATGAGAGGGGATGTCAGATCACTTTTACGATAAGGGGCTTGAGTTTTCCCTGGTCAGGAACTCCTGGCCCCGGAGCCATATTCAATCACGCCGCATTCAAACAAACAGTTAAAAGAAGCCTTCCTGGTCTTCTTGATATCTCTACAGTGCACTGCAATCACAGCAATCCTTTCATAGGTAGTGATGGATACTTATGGGGTTGGCTAAGATCCATCCATGAAAGATCACATGAATGATGTGGCTGACGAGCAGGGTGCACCGAAACCAAACACAAACCAGGCCCAGGAATGACGATGACAGCCCAGTGAGCACACATACACACATCAACAAGACACGCACAGACACCCAAACAAACACTATGCATGATGGATGGCAAGGATGAGAAGCCTTTGTACAGACACCGGGGGGAAAAAAACCTTTATGCGTGACATTCAATCTAAGACAGACATTTCAATGGGGCTAGGATGAGAGGTCTGCTCGCCGGGCCTGCCTCTCTGTGAGTGTGTCTAGAGTCAACTCTCGAGGGTAAACAGGGACAGGGAGAGACATCAGCATTAAAAAGGGTCTGATATGCAAATGGGATCCTT
Organism: Oncorhynchus gorbuscha; assembly: GCF_021184085.1. Taxonomy (NCBI): domain Eukaryota; kingdom Metazoa; phylum Chordata; class Actinopteri; order Salmoniformes; family Salmonidae; genus Oncorhynchus; species Oncorhynchus gorbuscha. The sequence goes on along the minus strand of NC_060188.1, from coordinate 42,666,157 downwards.
TTGACGAATGGTCTCATTACGATTGGGGGATGCGGTGGTGTCTTTGTGGCTGGATGCCACTCCCCTGACGGTGTCAGAACACCAACACACCAACATCAGGCCTCCGGGACACAGCTCTAATTGACGGTTTCCGTACTAAACGGCCCTCGCAGCTGCTGGAGACGGAAGGGGACCTGGCTGACGTGTAAAAGCGATATTTCAGCCTAGGCAAAATTTCCTGAATTGGTTCAAATTAGGTTACGGTCAGTAAGAATTTGGCTTATGGTTAAGGTAAGGGTCAGTTTTAGATTTTGGGATGCTGGTCAGAAAAGTTGCCCCCCCCATCCCACAGGTGGACTAACTGATTGACACTTCCAAGGTCCCTCCTCCCCCAAATGACACACACAGACTGATACGGGACCAACAAAGCCTGCTACTCCCAGATCCTTTTGTGTGGTCTTGCCAATGCCAATGGTTTGGCGTGACAATGACCATAGGGCTTGACAAGACAGTACAAAGAGACCAGGGACCAGGCTAGCGCGGTTAGCAGAGCGCACATAACAACTTACCGACATAGATACGGCATAAAACCAAGACAACAAATGTCAGACATAATGTAGCGACAGACACACTATAAACGGAATGTAGACATAAACAAACAGAAACATACACGCGTCACAGATAGGAATCCATCACGTCTGAATCACCTTGGATCGCGGAGGGCAAAGACTGAGTTTTGAGGTATGAGGAAGTAGAGTTTAAACGTTTGGTTGAATCTCAAGTCACTGAGGAATGTGATTGGCACACTTTCCACGACCGCAGAAAGTCCTAATGCCAATCACATTCCTCAGTGACTTGAGATTCAACCAAACGTTTAAACTCTACTTCCTCATACCTCAAAACTCAGTCTTTGCCCTCCGCGATCCAAGGTGATTCAGATGTCTACATTACGCCTAGGTTAGTTACGTGAGCACTTTTTACGCTACTATTATAGGCAAGCACCTTATCATGTTACACCTCAATCCCAATCAAATTAATACATGCCATTTCCTTTAGGCTACGGTGTGTTGCATACATAAAATGTGGAGCGAAGCACCATGGGATGTGAAGCCGACAAATAAGAAGAAAGCTGCACATGGAAGCACTTCACCGTATTCTCAAGCTCTACTCTAACCGACCGTGAAGCTGCGGAGAATTCCACAGAGGGGAATAAACAGGTAGGGTAGGAAGGATTTTTGTGTCGCATGAAGATCCCAATGCAGTCCTCCGGCTTTCCGTTAAAAAAGGTCATTGCTGAATTCATCCCAGCCTCCAATGACTGTGTGCGCCCGCGTCAGAAACGGCACCCTATGCCCTACATAGTGCACTGAATGCCCAGGGCACATATAGGGAAAAGGGTCCCAATTTGGAACACATGCTGTGTTTTCTCCACGTTGCCAGTGAATGAGGGAACTAAATCACACAAGTGTCTTACCCAAAGAGTCCCCTGTGCAGGTGAGGCAGTTAGAGGAGGGACAGAGGACAGTGAAGAGCATGAGAACAACAGAACAACAAGGCTGCAGTACAGTACAGTGTGCCAGCGGCATGTTTGCACTGAGCAGCAACAACACAGACAGGCAGATAACGAAGGGACGAGGGGCAAGGCCACAGTATCCAGACACTGGACGTTAAACACACACACAGACAGACAGTAGACTCGTACAGATGGACATTGATTAAATGTACCTCAGTGGAGGCTGCGGAGGGGAGGACGGCTCATAATAAAGGCTGGACCAGAGCAAACGGAATGGCGTCAAACCAGGTGCGTGATACCATTCCAGGGATTCCGCTCCAGCCGTTACCATGAGTCCATCCCCCTGCCAATTAAGGTGCCACCAACCTCCTGTGATGTACCTACACACATCTCAGTCAAACACACATGGGCAGACACAAAAGTAGCAATTTTTTTTCTCCCTTATTTAGTTGAACCAATCATCATTGACCTAACTGATAACCTCACACTAATCAAATATACTAAAAGTATTGAATATACATTTACACATCCAATATACGCTGAGTGTACAAAACATAGAATGACCAGGTGAATCCAGGTGAAAGCACCAGTTTAAGTGTCAAGAACTGCAACGCTGCTGAGTTATTCACGCTCAACAGTTTCCCGTGTGTATCAAGAATGGTCCGCCACCCAAAGGACACCCAGCCAACCTGACAACTGTGGGAAGCATTGGCGTCAACATGGGCCAGCATCCCTGTGGAACGCTTTTGACACCTTGTCGAGTCCAAGCTCTGACGAATTGAGGCTGTTCTGAGGTTAAAATAGGGTGCAACTCAATATTATGTCGTAAATGTTTTGTACACCCAGTGCACATTTACATCAGGAAACCCACAGGACAGCCCGCTTTGGAGAAATGGCTGATATATCTACTTATACACTTTTAAACACAGATAATGAGTATAAGAATGAGAGTTTAAGAGGTTAGATGATAAATACCCTGGCTATCCCTTGCAGTCGTCTCGTCAAATCACCACCATTCGTGTCCAGCTCAAACTACCTAGTCTATTGGCTGCCAATGGAATCCCAGTAAATCAACTGGTTGATCAATATATGACCCAGCAGCAAAGCCAGGCAGTCATGTGACTTGCCTACTGTAGAATACTGCAGGGAGTAGCCGACTTTTTAAAATATTTTTTTTAATATCATTTTTTTATTTTAAATGTATTTAACAAGGCAAGTCAGTAAAGAACAAATTCTTATTTTCAACAACGGCCTAGGAACAGTGGGTTAACTGCCTTGTTCAGGGGCAGAACAACAGATTTTTATACCTCGTCAGCTCGGGGATTCGATCATGCAACCGTCCCGGTTACTAGTCCAGTGCTCTAACCACTAGGCTACCTTCCCTGACCTGTCCATCCTCCTGCTTCCACCGCCATCAGCAAAAGGCACATGACTCAAGTATCACACGTGGAATAAAGATGGAGACCTGTGCTTGCCCTTTGTAAAGGTCTTCACCACTGTTTATTACACTACGTCCGGGTCCCAAACGGTTAACCATTCCCCTATGGGCCCTGGTCAAAACAAGACGCGGGGAATAGGGTGCCGATTGGCACACAGCCTAAGTAGAGAGAAGAGGACATGTTCCATCACATCAGCAGCCCGATGAGTTGACAACGTAAGGCCAAGCATCAGAAGTGACTGACGTCTGAAATCATACACTGACTTCACTACCCCAGCAGGAAGAACAACCACACACAAAGCTGTTGATGACGTTGACCGTAATCGCTAGCTACTAGCATGCGCCGCGGTGAGCCACTACCACGTTCTATCACATTGTCGGTCTATAATAGATAGACGACTAAAGAAGCGTGATGCTCCCCAATCAGTCTCTCTCATCTCCACTCTCTCTAAGTCTGCGCAGAGTAAATGGAATAAAACATGAATGAAAGCGATGTGATTTAGATACAGTTGTTGATTGGCTATGGCAGATCAATGGCTCAATGATGCTAAACGGTTTCGTGAAATGCAGGGTGATTAAACTACGAGCTGACGGAGCAGAGCGTGCGTCGAGGGGAAAGGCAGAACTTTACGTGAGAGCGTTGCCAACGTCTCCCTGGGCAAGTAACACTGTTTCGTTCTCACCCTGCACTGAAACAGTACGAATCATAATGAGTCCAATGGAAGGTATGAAATCGGACTAAAATTGCATGTTTATGTTTTCAAAGAACAGACCCTCCCCCAAAAAGCTTTTCCTTTAATCTACAATAACTTTAAAAGCTTTTAAGGGTAGAGCGAAAGAGAATGGTCCAGCTGTCGCTGACATGGAGCGAAATCAAAGATGAGGACTATGACAATGACTCCCTTTTACCTTAAAGCCCAGACAAACAAATACAACCCAATACTCTCCTACCTGAAGGGTTTAGGTGGTAGGATGCTGAAGCGGGTCTTCTCTAGCATCTTCCTGATCTTGTTCCGTCCTCCAGAAACGGTGTTGGCCTTCATCTTCTTGGTGGCCTTGTGGTCTGTGGGGAACTCCATGTCTCCAGGTAGGTCCGGGATGGAGAAGCGGTTGCCCTTCTTCTCCTGGATCTTGGGAATGTGCGGAACGCCATTCTTCTTCTCGTGAACGATCCGGCTTAGCAGCTCTTTGAACACTGGGGAGAGGAGAGGAGTGAAAGTGGGTGAATGACAAGACGCAGGTCACAGAAGTAGGGTTGTAAAATCCTGGTAACGTTTGCCAAATTCCCAGGTTTTCCCAGAAAGTATGGTTGGAAGACTTGGGAAACTTGAGAAAGTTACAAGCCTTTTGCAACCCAACACACGACTGGCCACAGATACAGGCACTGACCCAGGTACAGACAACTGTTGACATCTGGCATTTTAATCTCAGATGGTCCTGCATCTTTAACGAAAAAATCCTAGATATGATAAGAGGGCAGATTGTACTAACCGAAGATGTTGGTCTTGACTGTGAGGGAGAGGTGTGTGTTGTTCCTCAGGAAGTCCATAGCTTTGATGTAGGAGATGTTCTCAAAGTTCTGACCATTTATCTCCATTATCTGAACGAGGAAAAGACAAGAGAGCTTTGAGTCAAACTGCACTTGTTACTGGAAATACCCACAAAGGGCATCAGAACAGCAATCTAAACCGTATGAAATGGAAGAAAAATGTCGACTTCAAAAAGCAAAAGGCCACTCCGTGTATCTTTGACTAGTAAAAGTACAATATAAAAACAGCACAACACGAGTAAACACTTCCCCTACCTGGTCTCCCCGTTTGAGTCCGGCCTCCGCGGCCTTGCTGCCCCCCTCCACCGACTCCACGAAGATGCCGAAGCCCCTCTCGCTTCCGCCATGCAGGCTGAAGTAGAGCGGGGACTCTCTGGACGGTTTCTGCAGGGTGATCTGCCTCCACTTGGCCTTGGCTGCGCACGCTATGTTCAGCAGCCTCAGGTGACCCTTCATTTTCTAAAAGGAACAGAACAGGCTTCAACACCTACTCACTCACCTGAGTTGTTACGCCCACAGACAGAAGCTCCGCACGTCTGTCTGACCACAGAGTGAAGCTGAAGGTGTGAGGCTTCAGTTTAGAGACGGCGTGAACACCTATTCATTCTATGGTGCACTACTTTTGACCAGGGCTCATAGTGCTTTGGTCAATAGTAGTGCACTATAGGGAATGGAATGCCATTTGGGACACACCGTTAGTATAGACACAATATGGGAACGCTGATCTTACTGTGGTTTCCAGCAGCTTCTCGAAGTCTTCAAGGAACCTTGTCATGGCCGGGTCACCTTCAAAGTCGTTGAAATGGTTGTTCACCCATAACAACACTATGCGTGTCACCTACACAGCGAAACACAAGGCTGTCAAAGCTTCGTCAACTAACTTCATTAGAGAATCTTGTATATTTTCAACAAACAAAAAAAGCAAGCAATCTCCAAACTTCAAACATTCCAAAGACACAGTACCTTCAGAACGAATTCATACCTCTAGACTTGTTCCACACTTTGTTGTGTTACACCCCAAATTCAAAATGGGTTACACATATGTTTTACTCACCAATCTACACACAATACTCCATAATGACAAAGTGAAAACATGTTTCTAGAAATATTAGCAAATGTATTGAAATTGAAATACAAAAATATGTCATTTACATTAAGTATTCACATCCATTTATACTGTGCTACTCCAAATCGAGCTAGGGGTGCACACAATTTATTTTGATCATGCTTGAGATTTCACGACAACTCGAATAGAAAGAAAAACACCCGTCGATATAAGATCCTACCGTTGACAGTGTGTGTCAGAGCAGAATCTATACCATGAAGTCCGAGGAACTGTCCGTAGATCTCCGAGAGGGAATTGTGGGAAAGGGTATGAAAACTTTTCTAGAGTGTTGAAAGTTTCCGAAAGTACAGTGGTCTCAATCATTGGGAAGTGGAAAAAATATGGAACTACCCAGACTCCTACCTAGAGATGGCTGTCCGACCAAAGTAAGCAACCGCGCAAAAAGGACCTTGGTCAAGGAGGTAACCAAGAATCAAATGACCACTCTGACAGAACTACAGAGTTCCTTGGCTGAGATGGGAGATCCTCTACAGCACTTCACCAAACTGGATTTCATCGGAGAGCGGACAGATGGAAGCCACTCCTGAGAAATAGGCACCGTTAGCAAAAAGGCACGTGAAAGACTGAGATCATAAGGCAAAAGATTTTGTGGTCTGATAAAAACAAAAATGTAACTATTTGGCCTGAATGCAAAGCCCTACGTCTGGAGAAAACCAGGCACAGCTCATCACCCATCGAACACCATCCCCACCGTGAAGCATGGCGGTGGCAGCATCGTGTTATGGGGATGCATTTCAGCGGCAAGGACTGGGAGACTGATAAGGATAGGGGGGGAACAATGAATGGAGCAAAATACAGGTAAATCCTGGATGAGAATCTGCTTCAGAGAGCAAACAACCTTACAATGTACATTTTCATCCCAGTCTAACAGGACGATGACCGTAAGCATAGATACAAAGAAATGCTGTAATGGCTTCAGAACAAGAATGTGAAAGTCCTTGAGTGGTACAGCCCAAGCCCAGACTTTAATCCCATTGAAAATCTGTGAAAAGACTTGCTGTTAACTGCCACTCCCCATCTAACTTAACAGAGTTTGAGAAAATCTGCACGGAAGAACGGGAGAAAATCCACAAATCCAAAATGTGCAAAGCTGATAGAGACATACCCAAGACGACTTAAAGCAGTAATCACCGCCAAAGGCGCTTCTACAAAGTACTAACACTCAGAGGAATGAATACTTGATATATCTGCATTTCATTTTCACTAAACTTGCAAACATTTCAAAAAACACGTTTCCACTTTGTCATTATGGGGTATTTGTGTGTAGATGGGTGAGAGAAAAAAAGATATTAAATCTATTTTGAATTCAGGCTGTAACACAAACATTTTTGGAATAGGTCAAGGGGTATGAATACTTTCTGAATGCACTCTATCATAGGTGAGGTGAGATGGCAAAAATGTATTTCTCAGTAATCTTTCTTTGAACTGCAAGAGTCCGGAAATGCAGTGGCTGAAAAAATAAAAATAAGAGTAGCATTGTTCTAATCGAAGCAAAGGTCATCTTCGAACACGATGAAGCAACCACACCGCAGACAGAGCTACAAACAGCCACTCTCTCTTTGAGGGGAAGGGCCCCTTTAAGAGGAAGAATGATTATGCGACAAATGACATCCCAATAAAGACTATTGACAGCACAAGACTAATCTTATGTTAAATCATTTATGCACTATGAGAGTATCTGGACGGGACAAATCCCCCGTACAACAAAGAACGCTGACCTGGCACAAGTTGTATTGATTACTGTGTAGTATACCCACGCCTTCACATAAGGAAGCAGGCACAACGCAAACACACACATACACACAATACTGTACACACCGTGTCTCTGAGGCTGTCGACTTTGAACCACTCGAGCAGCTTCTTGCCGACTTCCATGGGGCTGGAGAGGAAGGTGCGGTAGGTGAGGAGGAAGTCTTCGATGTAGGTGGGGTCAACCACCGATGGCTCCTCCACCAGGTGCAATATCAAACGCTCTGGGGTGCCCTGAGTGGACAGACACACATTAAATCACGACTGCATTCCAACTCTCAATACAATTACAATACAATTTTGTAAGTCCCCTCGGCAGCAATTAAGGCACTATTTTCACCAAGGAGATCAGAGTCATTTTGGATTACTTTAAGAAAAAATGGAATAGGGTGAAAGGATAGCACTTCAAAGCAAACCTTGTGTGAACAGTCACCTGACAAGAAGAGATCGCCAAGGAAACAGAGTGTGTTTTTCGGGCAATAGTAAGTAAAGTGAGCCGTTTTCAAATGATTGAAAGACGAGAATACAGAAGTGAGGATCAGATCAGCAACAGGCACCCATCTGTACTGTAGGTGTTTGGGGGAGCGAAGGAGTCTTAGTACAGTATATACATATGAGATGAGTAATGTAGGGTATGTAAACAAAGTGGCATAGTTTAAAGTGGCTAGAGATACATGTATTACATAAAGATGCAGTAGATGATATAGAGTACAGTATATACATATACATATGAGATGAGTAATGTAGTAATGTATATAAACATTATATTATATTAAGTGGTATTGTCACCGGTAGGTGGTGTCTGCATACATTCAAACCAGAAAATTATGACCATTTCAAGATGATTTCTCAGACAAGATTACACCCTAAATCTAGACCTGGACTGACATGTAAACTCAATGGGGGGGGGGGGGGGAGTCACCATTCAGGACTAGGGATGGTGTAATCTGGTGAAGGCCTTTTAACTCTTATATTTTGTTCCTCACCTTGATGACGATGTGCCCCTTCCTGGTGCCGCTGCGGTCCAGCTCGCGATGTTCCTTCACCATCACGATCTCTCCCTCCTCCTCCACCTTGTGCGTGTTCTTCTCCACATGGTTGAGGATCCGCCAGTAGTCCTCTTGGGCGATGCACACAAACTGGTCCACAATGACATGGGGACAGCGGGTGAACTTATAGTACAGGAGCCTGGTGCTCCGCACTAGAGCTGGGTACTCAAACAGTAACACGGAAGAACCCCGGGAGCAGGAGAGAGGCATGGCAGGGATGGATGACTGGTGGCTAGTGCTACTGGTCCAGCAATGCTAGTCGACAAGCGAACAGACAAGCTCCACTCCTATGGCAACTGGTCCATCTATGATAGCATACTGTGGCTGGTGTTTACTATCTTGGTTCTGCTACTCTCCCCGAGCTAACGTTCACCTGGCTGAAAGGTCAAGCTACACACCCCTGGCTGGTGTTCATCTTTCTGCCTGCGGCCGTCTCGCTGAGCTGTCGTTCAGGGTGTGAAACTGTGACAGCAAACAACGCTTCTGGTGAAAGAGCTCTTCAAGGAACTAGACATTGTTTGTGTAGAAACTGTGTAGTGACTGAGAGAGCAGCTCAAACCACTTCTCGAGAGGTCAGGCTACTTTTACAACTGCTGCCTCCTATCTCTATATTAAGACCTGGTTCCTCTTCTGCATGACTAAGCAATAGCTCTTCAACCTAGCCCTCCTTTGCTTGTGAAAGTCAACACCGTTTTAAAGAGATTAAACACCATCTTAAGCGCTCACAAATTGGAATTTCGTAACATATCATATGAATTGCAGATGAAAATATTTTTATTTCAGGACGTGACGTATCATAGAAATGGAATAAGTCGTACACAATTGTGCTCTATTTTCGGGGACCCATTTTGGCTCTTGGGTGCTACATTGAAAACTACTGGCTGAAATGATACAAAACCTCAGAAGCATCACTTACATTTACACCATAGATCCCAACACTACGTTTATACCACCCATCTCTGTACTCGCAAGGAATACAAGAACACCGCCATCTTAATCTTCCAACCCGATTGTCAAAAGGGAATGAAAAGTTCCCATTCCATTTCTCGATGAGGCTGCTCCTTGCTCAGTATAATGGGGTTATATCATAGCAGTCTGACAAGAGGTCTCGACTCGAGTGGCCATTCACAGTGAAATGAAAGTCAGCGCCCCCAAACGGCAACCCTAATCACTATATGTTGTACTGCTTTTGAGCAGGATTCAGTAGGGTCCCAGGGCCCGTAGTGTACTATACAGGAAATAGGGTGCGATTTGAGACTCCGGCCTAGGAGTTCAGATGCTAGGAGTCCAAATATTTAGCTGAGAGAAGAGCAACTCACCTGGCAGTCGTCCCCCTTGGTGCGCACCACTCCGCTCATGTACTGCTTGTCCATGGAGGGGGAGATGCCGAAGCTGTTGCCCATGCAGAGGGTCTCCATGCGGCTGTCTGGATGGCTGATCTCCACCGCCCCGTTCAGGATCACATACCACAGGTCCAACTGGGGGGGGGCGAGAACAGTGATGACAGCAGCAGTGCCAAACACCATCACTAAAACAGGGACTGTCTGACAGGCTGACATACTGACTGACAGGCTGACATACTGACTGACAGGCTGACATACTGACTGGCTGACATACTGGCTGACAGGCTGACTGGCTGACTGACAGGCTGACGTGACTTGCTGGCTGACTGACAGGCTGACGTGATTTGCTGGCTGACTGACAGGCTGACGTGACTTGCTGGCTGACAGGCTGACGTGACTTGCTGGCTGACTGACAGGCTGACTGACTGACTTGCTGGCTGGCTGACTGACTTGCTGGCTGGCTGACTGACTTGCTGGCTGGCTGACAGGCTGACTGACAGGCTGACTGACAGGCTGGCTGGCTGACTGACTGACAGGCTGACTGACTGACAGGCTGACAGGCTGAACAGCATAATAGAGGAGATGCTTTTATGGACCTTCACTCAAAGTAATCATTGTTGCCTGGTATTATAATGTGTCTCTGGATGTGGTATACAGAGCTTGAGCGAACCGAAGACGTTCTCCAAAAGCGAAAGTGTGTTGTCCAACCTTATGAATCTCGGCACTAACGTGCGCAGAACAGCGGGCATTGGAGCCCCATATCAGACTGCAGACTAAGGGTGAGGTGTGTGTGTGTGCAGAAGAACTCCGCAGGCGGGGAAGTGCTCGTCTAAGAGATGAACATCTAGCTAACGTCCACAGTAACTCTGAGACGGCTGAACATGGATTTTCAACCATGAAGGCGATAACGGCTTTTTAAAAGCGGAACGCAGACAGGCAGAGCTCAGATCACAGGGACGCATTGTAAAGGACGGAGACCGAGGAAATGTGGTGAGCTGCCTTGACCCCCCCTCTACTATTTATTTCCTTTCCCCCTCATTGTCTCGTAGCAGCGTTAAGGATCCTGCAGTGCAGTGATGGCTGACTGATTCCCCCTTGACCTTCACAGCAGCCCACAGCGGACCAGGCCGGGCAGCGGGTCGAGGAAACCTAGCATCGCCAACCTGTCTGTCATACTGAACTCACACACGCACATCGCCTCGTGTAGCCGTCCCCTGCTTTACACACCTGCGTGTGTGTGCGTGTTTATATATAGACACCTGCTGCCTCACTTTAATAACGCAGAGCCCATCCACCTGTGCTAAAGTAAGTGGTGAGGCCATTCAAGGTAATATACTATGCTGTCGGCTGGGCACTGCCTTTTGCAGACAGCCGTGAAAGATTCCCTTTATTCCCAGGGATGTAACTTCATTAATTTGTTCTGTAAGTCTGGTTAAACGACTGAAGGCTGCTGCTCTGCTACATACTCTACATCCCTTTCACTGAGAGATGAAACCTTGTGACTATAGGCTGAAACACGGCACTTTCCAGATGTGGTTGTGATCACTGGTGGCTGCTGTTATAGGCTGGAATAATGTTACCACGCAACCAGACCAGGGAAAACTCTGGGCCCTAGCTACAGCCCGTATAATTTCAACCCCATAGGTTAGTCCCGGTAAACGTCACATGGTCAGGGAAAACTCTGGGCCCTAGCTACAGCCCGTATAACTTCAACCCCATCGGTTAGTCCCGGTAAACGTCACATGGTCAGGGAAAACTCTGGGCCCTAGCTACAGCCCGTATAACATCAACCCCATCGGTTAGTCCCGGTAAACGTCACATGGTCAGGGAAAACTCTGGGCCCTAGCTACAGCCCGTATAACTTCAACCCCATCGGTTAGTCCCGGTAAACGTCACATGGTCAGGGAAAACTCTGGGCCCTAGCTAAAGCCCGTATAACATCAACCCCATCGGTTAGTCCCGGTAAACGTCACATGGTCAGGGAAAACTCTGGGCCCTAGCTACAGCCCGTATAACATCAACCCCATCGGTTAGTCCTGGTAAACGTCACATGGTCAGGGAAAACTCTGGGCCCTAGCTACAGCCCGTATAACTTCAACCCCATCGGTTAGTCCCGGTAAACGTCACATGGTCAGGGAAAACTCTGGGCCCTAGCTACAGCCCGTATAACTTCAACCCCATCGGTTAGTCCCGGTAAACGTCACATGGTCAGGGAAAACTGTCTATGGCCCCGTACCTCCTGTTTGTCCTTTAGGATCGTGGTCCCCGCCTGCTCCACCACCTCAAACACCATGACAGTACACAGGTCCCTCCGGACTGACATGGTCATGTTGGCAAAGGCTGGCAGCTGGTGCATGAACTCCAACAGTTGTTCTGGATGGGGGGGGGGGAACATGAGAGGAGAGAGCAGGGTCAAAAATGGGCTTAGGTGGTGGGCGCAGCTGAATTTTAGAGAACATTCTAGAGGTGGTGGTGTGGATTTTTTTGTGTGTGAATTTAAGCCAATTTCCTGCAATTCTACCAATTTCTCCATGGAGCTGTGAGAAAACATTGCAGTTTTAAAGCTCATTTGGCCATGGCTAATGCTGTGCTCTTTCGCTCAAACACAATTACAAAATCTATACTGCTAAGTTCATCTTGGGAATTTTCATTTCTCCCTGACTGTCGGTCTAACTTTTATTTTGGTGATTGTTAGTTCTCAAAGATTACATATACAATATGTAGGCCCTTTATCGTTTCTACATACTTTATTTAGTTTAGTTTTAGTCGTTTAAGTTTAAACTGAAAGTGTTTTTCCATCACATTTTTAGGCAACCTGAAAAAAAAAACACTTAGGGGGCCCGCCCAATGATTTTAATGGCAGAAAAATCCCCAGAGAGAGAGTAAGAAACGGAGAGAAGATGTGCCTACTGCCTAACAAGCCAACAGCAAAGGACTTTCAACCCATGCATCCCACAGCCCCCCAGGAAGGCCTCTCTCTGGGTCCCCTGGACTGGACTGCTAATGAGGTGGCCCGGCTGATTGCCCGCACAAAAATAAAGACGGTAATTAAAAAGGTAAGGCCCTTAGTATTTATAGAAACAGAGGGAGGGGGTGTGGTAGCGTGTGTGTGAGTGCGTGTGTGTGAGTGCGTGAGTGAGTGAAAGAGATTATGTGTGAGTGAGAGTGTGAGAGGGAGAGAGACCGCGACTGAGTAAAAGGGGGCATTCAGGGGAGTGTGGGGCGTGCAGCTCACCGATGTCGTCATCGTTGCGGTCCACAGGGTCCTTCTCCAGGCACTCGCGGACAAGGTCTCTACCCAGTAGGGTGTCCGACGTCCTCTCCAGGTCTTCGTCCTCCTCCTCCTCCTCCTCAGAGTCCACAGCCGCCTCCGGGAGCCCAGACAGGTCCACGTCACCCATCTCGCTCTCCGTGGCCTGCAGAGGGGACAGACATAACCATGGTTATTGTTTTAACTAACACAACAACAAAAAATATAACATGCCGTCAGAACAGACAACCTGAGCAAAAAAAACAAGAGATCGCTAAGCACGTCGCTAAGCATTACGCATACACTAATTATTCATATTGCCCATTTTCTCCATGCTGTTTGGCCAGATGGTTGGGAGGGCTGAAAGGAGCTGGTTCTGGGCCTACGGTCGTTTCAGATCAACTGGGATTTGAACCCACAACCCCAGGTTAGAAGACTAGCTCTCCAGTCACTGTAGCAATATTGCATGCCATCTGGCTGCCCCCTAGGACACAGTAACAGATACTACACCTGGCTGATCTGCTCTGTTCAACTCAACAGCTTCCCTTCACACTAGAAACGCTAAAGCAGTCATTTTGACTGCTCATCAATAAATAAATTACACCGCCATTTTTAAAGTCATCCCCCCAATCCTTTACTTTGTCTAAATAAGTCTATATAAGACACTGCCGTTGTAAGAATCGTAATATCACAAGCAGAACTGGAGTTATAACCCCGTTTTAGAAGGGCATTGCATTTTTTTCCTGCGCTGCCCCTCCTTGTCCCGACAGTAGGGTCTGCTCCGCTCCTTGTCCCGACAGTAGGGTCTGCTCCGCCCCTTCTCCCGACAGTAGGGTCTGCTCCGCCCCTTCTCCCGACAGTAGGGTCTGCTCCGCTCCTTCTCCCGACAGTAGGGTCTGCTCCGCCCCTTCTCCCGACAGTAGGGTCTGCTCCGCCCCTTCTCCCGACAGTAGGGTCTGCTCCGCTCCTTCTCCCGACAGTAGGGTCTGCTCCGCTCCTTCTCCCGACAGCTCCTTCTCCCGACAGTAGGGTCTGCTCCGCTCCTTCTCCCGACAGTAGGGTCTGCTCCGCTCCTTCTCCCGACAGTAGGGTCTGCTCCGCCCCTTCTCCCGACAGTAGGGTCTGCTCCGCTCCTTCTCCTGACAGTAGGGTCTGGCTCCGCCCCTTCTCCCGACAGTAGGGTCTGCTCCGCCCCTTCTCCCGACAGTAGGGTCTGCTCCGCCCCTTCTCCCGACAGTAGGGTCTGCTCCGCTCCTTCTCCCGACAGTAGGGTCTGCTCCGCTCCTTCTCCCGACAGTAGGGTCTGCTCCGCTCCTTCTCCCGACAGTAGGGTCTGCTCCGCCCCTTCTCCCGACAGTAGGGTCTGCTCCGCTCCTTCTCCCGACAATAGGGTCTGCTCCGCTCCTTCTCCCGACAGTAGGGTCTGCTCCGCTCCTTCTCCCGACAGTAGGGTCTGCTCCGCTCCTTCTCCCGACAGTAGGGTCTGCTCCGCTCCTTCTCCCGACCATAGGGTCTGCTCCGCTCCTTCTCCCGACCATAGGGTCTGCTCCGCTCCTTCTCCCGACAGTAGGGTCTGCTCCGCCCCTTCTCCCAACAGTAGGGTCTGCTCCGCTCCTTCTCCCGACAATAGGGTCTGCTCCGCTCCTTCTCCCGACAGTAGGGTCTGCTCCGCTCCTTCTCCCGACAGTAGGGTCTGCTCCGCTCCTTCTCCCGACAGTAGGGTCTGCTCCGCTCCTTCTCCCGACAGTAGGGTCTGCTCCGCTCCTTCTCCCGACAGTAGGGTCTGCTCCGCTCCTTCTCCCGACAGTAGGGTCTGCTCCGCTCCTTCTCCCGACAGTAGGGTCTGCTCCGCTCCTTCTCCCGACAGTGCCCAGTTGATAATCACCCTGATAAATGCCTCGAAAACTGAACCGAAACAACGTTTTGTGCATATAACAAGTATGATGGGGGAGAATGGGTGAGTTGATGAGCGAGGGGAAGCCAACGATGCATAATTATTTAACCAATTGTGACTGAAGAACAGTGTGGCCATTCAATTGTATTGGTACATTCTAATTGTAATCTCTAAATGGTTTGTACCCTGTATCATTCCACTGAATCAAAGCAGTCTCATATGTCTACTCTGACCTACTAGGAGTACACAGTGAGAGCGTGCATAATTTACAATGGCAAGAAGAACAAGACAAATGGACGCACGTGCTGCGTCAGCGCTGCTACACGATCTGATGAAAGTGACTCCGGCGGTGGGGGGAAGAAATGAATCGTGACATGTCACCATGGACGACAAATTCACTTCACCGTCACTGGCGAACAAGTCGCTGGCAAATAAAACAAGCACCGTGAACAAAGCGAGACGGGGGCTCCCTCCCTCTGCGCAAAACAAGGCGCCTGCACAGCCGTTATTCCTCAGCACGGCTGTGGCGCACGACAGGAAAACAGCCGCGCTGTACCAAGGCAAGGCTAGAAAGAAGGTTTCGGTCAAGAGCACCATGGCATCCGACAGTTGCCATCACCGACGAGGATACAGCACCTTTATGTAATGCCTTGTGCTCTTCTGTACAACACGTGCTGCTTTGTCCCCTACGGGAAAACAATCCTAATGTATTCTACTCTATTCTGTTCCATAGGTTGGCGTGGATGTTCAAGATCAGACAACGCGGCTAGAAGGAAGGCACCCGCCCGCCGCTGGCCTGTTGCTGCACGACTTGGCTGCTGTTAACGCAACACGTGTTGTTCAAGCAGTGCATCAACAACACCCGGCCCATCAAGAGTTTGGCACACGGGCTACGTGAGGGCCAAGGCAGCAGCGAAGATTCCAACTTGCCAAATTGGGCGCACAGCTCCCGGGGGGGGGGAGACCGTGCCAGGTGGCCAGGTGCACTAAGAGCCCAAGACACTTGTGTCACCTGCAAGCGACGTGTTTGTGGGAAGTGTGTCGAGCAATTGAAAGTGGCAGGGATGTGTGTCGACTGTTAGGTCAAGGCCTAAGTGCTAAATGAAATCCAGCTGATGCCATTGCGTGAAATTGCACACCATGGTAGCACGAGCAGACGATAACTCACTATTTTGGACCGCTGTCATAGCGACACTTTTGATCAGATTTCCAAAATTTATCAAGCACACTTGGCGCTTACAATGCCGTTTAAGCTACTGATGTTCTAATTGTTACATATAGCCTACACTAACATAAACTAATGAAAATGCTAATGTCTTATTTGAAATAAACAAAACCTGCATTCTAATGTTACCTAAGACCTTCATAAACACTACCAGATTATTCTTTTAGCAATAGCATATAGGAAACGTATCCAAGTACATTGCTGAGTGAATGACTGCTCATTAGCTTGAAGGTGGAGGGAGGGGGGAGTCCCATGAGGCCCAGCGGTTCCAGTGTTAAGGTCCAGGTACGAGCCTCAACACAGTCCTAAATTGGATGATTGACAGCACGGTGAGGGTGCACGACTCAAGCCTTTATCTGGGTCAAGCCCTCCTATGATCTACTTGCAACCGAAGTAGCCCTATTGAAAACGATCCATATATCCCCCAGTTTGACTGAAGGTAGACAGTGCATTATCGCACAGTTTTTGAGATCTTACATCTGCCTTACAAGAGTTTACAATGGCCAAGTAGAGGCAGACAAGAACTAGGCTAAAGAAAGCCTGTCTGTACAGACGGTGTGAAACCCTGAGAGGATCAGTGTCCTCTTCGCCTCATCTCTGGATCCCTTGTGCTTTTGTCTGGGTGTTAGACTTTAGAGCAGTTCGGTTCTCTCAGCATGTGGAGGAGGAGGAGGGAGAGCGAGAGAGACCCCGAGAGAGACAGAAACAGAGTGAGAGAAAGCAAGCAAGAGAGAGAAAAAGACAGAAAGAGAGGAACAGAGAGAGAGAGACACACACAGAGACAGAAAGCGAGGGGGGTTGCGCCCATGCAGGTCTCCGAACAGTTGCCGGGGCAGCTCTAAACTGACAGGGACTGAGCCAAAGCCATCCCCTCCGCCAGAGAGAGAGGAGAGGTGGGGTAGAGGTACGGCTGGGTTAATGATGTGGACTGGAGTTAAAGGTAAAGGTGGGTGGGGTTAGCGATGATGATGCAGTAGAAGTAGGGCGGGGTCCTGTGTGCTCTGACCTTTACCACACAGCGCGACAGGAGGGACAGAGGGGCCCCTCAGATCCACAGGAAGCCCAGCCAACACACACTATAATTAACAAACCTGGACGGAAGGGAGAGGAGGAGAGGACGTGTTCTTTCCACCATCGCTGCCATTGAGCTGGAGAGGCAGGGGGTAGCCGGGGAAGGGTGGGGAGAGGGGTGAGTAGTGGCAACAAGAGGGCAGGGGAGAGGGGTGAGGAGTGGCAACAAGAGGGCAGGGGAGAGGGGTGAGGAGTGGCAACAAGAGGGCAGGGGAGAGCGCTTGGGGAGAGCTGGGTCAGTCAAGCTGGGGAAGCCTCAGATGGCAAAGTCAACCCCTTTTCTTCCTTCCTGCTTTACACGCAGATCCAGTATATTCACCAAGAAAGCATTGACTGACTTCAAAGTCATACAGTATTGAGAGAACAAAAAGGCTAGGAGCATTACTTAAAAATAATGGAACTTCAAAAGCTTTGGAAATGGGATGTTATAGGCCTACAACCAGGGTGGGAAATACATTTTTTTGGGCCACCAGCCACTCAGATTAAAAACTCTACGAGCCATAATTACACCAAAAATGTAATTTAAATAATGATGAGCATGCTTTCTAACGTTTCAAAAACAAGAAACGTATTACTAGTAAGAAGTAACCGGGGTAAATAGCTTCATTTCATTTACTTAAAAAATAATAACAGATAAATACTTCTACAACTGAACATCAAGTCCTACAGCTGAACATCGAGTCCTACAGCTGAACATCGAGTCCTACAACTGAACATCGAGTCCTACAACTGAACATCGAGTCCTACAACTGAACATCGAGTCCTACAACTGAACATCGAGTCCTACAAGTCCTACAACTGAACATCGAGTCCTACAACTGAACATCGAGTCCTACAACTGAACATCGAGTCCTACAACTGAACATCGAATCCTACAACTGAACATCGAATCCTACAACTGAACATCGAGTCCTACAACTGAACATCGAGTCCTACAACTGAACATCGAGTCCTACAACTGAACATCGAGTCCTACAACTGAACATCGAGTCCTACAACTGAACATCGAGTCCTACAACTGAACATCGAGTCCTACAACTGAACATCGAGTCCTACAACTGAACATCGAGTCCTACAACTGAACATCGAGTCCTACAACTGAACATCGAGTCCTACAACTGAACATCAAGAGCCCTGCCACAAGGAGTACATGATGTGCTCCTAAGTAGAAATGTAGAAGCACACAAATACATCTAGGAGAATGAGAAAGTGAGTGAATTCAAGTTTTTGGGCGTGTTCCATGCTCAATCAATCACAATCATTAGGCGAGACAAAAAATGTCAACTGGCCCTTTAAGGAACAGGCCATTACCCTGGTAACTTGGGCACTAGCTTGTGATGAAAAAAATGTCGGACTGCAATGTCTTCCTAGCAGCAGACAGTTGCAGCCAACTCAAACTAACATTGTAGTGCTGAGCGATTAACGCTTTTTGAGGTCGTTTCGTTGGATTATACCTTTATTTTTAAATAATTATATATATATTTTTTTAAACATTTACTATGCATCATGTGGGTTGAATGCTGTAAAAACACAGAATACAACTTTTAATAAAAGTCCCATGATGTTAGTGATGCCCATTACTGCTGATCACTTATTAACCATCATTTAAAAAAATATCTAGTTAACAGAAGAAAGGAAGACAAAATAAGGACAAAAGAAGGACAGAAGAAAAAGGAAAAGAAAGAGGACAACAAAGTGAAACAGTCAGCACTTCTATTGCAACTTCGTATTTCGTCGTCCTAACGTAGTCTACACTACTATCTGCCCAGCAGCTAGCCAGCTAGCATACGTCCACCGTCTACCGAATAGCAGCACTGTAGAAACTATTACACTCAACTGAACGACTTGATTAGTGTAGTGTTAGCTAGCTACATAGTTGTCTTTGCGGTCTTCGTATCCAAGATAATTGTGTAGTTTAGAGCGTGTAGTCTTAGAGTGATTATCTTAATTTACCGAGGTTAGCTAGCCAGCTATTTGTCGTCCTTAACGTAGGAGACACTGCTAGCTAGCCAACAGCTAGCCAACGTCTACTGAATAGAACTTCCGCACTCAACAACCCGGTCGCATTCCGCTTCGCTCCACAGGTAGTATCACATTTTTCATTTCATTTCATTACAGCACAACGGTTTGATTTGTTTGATCGTAGCTAGCTACATAGCTAGCTACATAGCCGTCTGTGTATCAAAGATAATTGTGTAGTCTAGAGCGATTTTCTAGGTTAGCTAGCCAGCTATTGTCGTTCTTTTAACGCAACGTAACGTAATCAACACTGCTAGCTAGCCAGCTAGCCCTCGAATAGCAGCACTGTAGAAACTATTACACTCAACGGAACGACTTGATTAGTGTAGTGTCAACAACGCAGCCACTGCCAGCTAGCCTACTTCAGCAGTACTGTATCATTTTAATCATTTTAGTCAATAAGATTCTTGCTACGTAAGCTTAACTTTCTGAACATTTGAGACGTGTAGTCCACTTGTCATTCCAATATCCTTGCATTAGCGTAGCCTCTTCTGTAGCCTGTCAACTATGTGTCTGTCTATCCCTGTTCTCTCCTCTCTGCACAGACCATACAAACGCTCCACACCGCGTGGCCGCTGCCACCCTAATCTGCCACCCTAATCTGGTGGTCCCAGCGCGCACGACCCACGTGGAGTTCCAGGTCTCCGGTAGCCTCTGGAACTGCCGATCTGCAGCCAACAAGGCAGAGTTCACCTCCCTCCAGTCCCTCGACTTCTTGGCACTGACAGAAACATGGATCACCACAGATAACACTGCTACTCCTACTGCTCTCTCTTCATCCGCCCACGTGTTCTCGCACACCCCGAGAGCTTCTGGTCAGCGGGGTGGTGGCATCGGGATTCTTATCTCTCCCAAGTGGACATTCTCTCTTTCTCCCCTTACCCATCTGTCTATCGCCTCCTTTGAATTTCATGCTGTCACAGTTACCAGCCCTTTCAAGCTTAACATCCTTATCATTTATCGCCCTCCAGGTCCCTCGGAGAGTTCATCGATGAGCTTGATGACTTGATAAGCTCCGTTCCTGAGGACGGCTCACCTCTCACAGTTCTGGGCGATTTTAACCTCCCCACGTCTACCTTTGAATCATTCCTCTCTGCCTCCTTCTTTCCACTCCTCTCCTCTTTTGACCTCACCCTCTCACCTTCCCCCCCTACTCACAAGGCAGGCAATACGCTCGACCTCATCTTTACTAGATGCTGTTTTTCCACTAACCTCATTGCAACTCCCCTCCAAGTCTCTGACCACTACCTTGTATCCTTTTTCCTCTCGCTCTCATCCAACACTTCCCACACTGCCCCTACTCGGATGGTATCGCGCCGTCCCAACCTTCGCTCTCTCTCCCCCGCTACTCTCTCCTCTTCCATCCTATCATCTCTTCCCTCTGCTCAAACCTTCTCCAACCTATCTCCTGATTCTGCCTCCTCAACCCTCATCTCCTCCCTTTCTGCATCCTTTGACTCTCTATGTCCCCTATCTTCCAGGCCGGCTCGGTCCTCCCCTCCCGCTCCGTGGCTTGACGACTCATTGCGAGCTCACAGAACAGGGCTCCGGGCAGCCGAGCGGAAATGGAGGAAAACTCGCCTCCCTGCGGACATGGCATCCTTTCACTCCCTCCTCTCTACATTTTCCTCCTCTGTCTCTGCTGTTAAAGCCACTTTCTACCACTCTAAATTCCAAGCATCTGCCTCTAACCCTAGTAAGCTCTTTGCCACCTTCTCCTCCCTCCTGAATCCTCCTCCCTCTCTGCAGATGACTTCGTCAACCATTTTGAAAAGAAGGTCGACGACATCCGATCCTCGTTTGCTAAGTCAAACGACACCGCTGGTTCTGCTCACACTGCCCTACCCTGTGCTCTGACCTCTTTCTCCCCTCTCTCTCCAGATTAAATCTTGCGTCTTGTGACGGCCGGCCGCCCAACAACCTGCCCGCTCGACCCTATCCCCTCCTCTCTTCTCCAGACCATTTCCGGAGACCTTCTCCCTTACCTCACCTCGCTCATCAACTTATCCCTGACCGCTGGCTACGTCCCTTCCGTCTTCAAGAGAGCGAGAGTTGCACCCCTTCTGAAAAAACCTACACTCGATCCCTCCGATGTCAACAACTACAGACCAGTATCCCTTCTTTCTTTTCTCTCCAAAACTCTTGAACGTGCCGTCCTTGGTCAGCTCTCCCGCTATCTCTCTCAGAATGACCTTCTTGATCCAAATCAGTCAGGTTTCAAGACTAGTCATTCAACTGAGACTGTTCTTCTCTGTATCACGGAGGCGCTCCGCACCGCTAAAGCTAACTCTCTCTCCTCTGCTCTCATCCTTCTAGACCTATCGGCTGCCTTCGATACTGTGAACCATCAGATCCTCCTCTCCACCCTCTCCGAGTTGGGCATCTCCGGCGCGGCCCACGCTTGGATTGCGTCCTACCTGACAGGTCGCTCCTACCAGGTGGCGTGGCGAGAATCTGTCTCCTCACCACGCGCTCTCACACTGGTGTCCCCCAGGGCTCTGTTCTAGGCCCTCTCCTATTTTCGCTATACACCAAGTCACTTGGCTCTGTCATAACCTCACATGGTCTCTCCTATCATTGCTATGCAGACGACACACAATTAATCTTCTCCTTTCCCCCTTCTGATGACCAGGTGGCGAATCGCATCTCTGCATGTCTGGCAGACATATCAGTGTGGATGACGGATCACCACCTCAAGCTGAACTTCGGCAAGACGGAGCTGCTCTTCCTCCCGGGGAAGGACTGCCCGTTCCATGATCTCGCCATCACGGTTGACAACTCCATTGTGTCCTCCTCCCAGAGCGCTAAGAACCTTGGCGTGATCCTGGACAACACCCTGTCGTTCTCAACTAACATCAAGGCGGTGGCCCGTTCCTGTAGGTTCATGCTCTACAACATCCGCAGAGTACGACCCTGCCTCACACAGGAAGCGGCGCAGGTCCTAATCCAGGCACTTGTCATCTCCCGTCTGGATTATTGCAACTCGCTGTTGGCTGGGCTCCCTGCCTGTGCCATTAAACCCCTACAACTCATCCAGAACGCTGCAGCCCGTCTAGTGTTCAACCTTCCCAAGTTCTCTCACGTCACCCCGCTCCTCCGCTCTCTCCACTGGCTTCCAGTTGAAGCTCGCATCCGCTACAAGACCATGGTGCTTGCCTACGGAGCTGTGAGGGGAACGGCACCTCAGTACATCCAGGCTCTGATCAGGCCCTACACCCAAATAAGGGCACTGCGTTCATCTACCTCGGGCCTGCTCGCCTCCCTACCACTGAGGAAGTACAGTTCCCGCTCAGCCCAGTCAAAACTGTTCGCTGCTCTGGCCCCCCAATGGTGGAACAAACTCCCTCACGACGCCAGGACAGCGGAGTCAATCACCACCTTCCGGAGACACCTGAAACCCCACCTCTTTAAGGAATACCTAGGATAGGAAAAAGTAATCCTTCTCACCCCCCCCTTAAAATATTTAGATGCACTATTGTAAAGTGGCTGTTCCACTGGATGTCATAAGGTGAATGCACCAATTTGTAAGTCGCTCTGGATAAGAGCGTCTGCTAAATGACTTAAATGTAAATGTAATTTATTCATATGACTTTATTTAATCAAATATTTAATTTGTTATGTATATATATATATATTTTTTTTTTTTGATGACTTTATTATTTCATTCTAAGTCATCTCATCTCTACAGAGCTGCTGTCTATGCTGTCTGAAAAAAAGTTATTCAAAGTAAATAAGGCATACTTTTATGACTACTGAATACCAATACCTCACGAAGCAACTGCTCTCTATGTATCCCCTCTTGATTGCGCGTTCTTCTGTCCCTTTAACGTAGCAGGCATAAAAGAAACACAGACCGGACAAGTAGGCTGCAATGGATTATGGTCATTGTAGATAATTAGTATGTTTTGTGTGCTAAACTATGTAGAACATTGGCCTGTTGGAAACTACAACTCCCTACTACATCGCAGAGTTTGGGCATGATCCGATTTCTCTCTAGAGAAACTGCAGCGCATTAAGCTCAGAGGGAGAAAAAAAACAAACAAAATGAAATTCAAATAATTGAAGTGATTGTCAGAAAAATAACTGACATTTCGGATAATTGTTCAGCACTATAACATTGAAAAACAACCTAGAATGTGAACAAAACGATGCTACCGGCCAAGAAGCACGAGGACAAAGTCACACTTTCTAGCCTTTCTTGTCAATTCGACCAACTTTCTACATGTGGTCAAAAAAAATGTAAGTGTTCCCAAACACTTCATGTGACTACCCGCCAACGTGGCGGCTGAAATATGCATTCTTACCCCACTAATGACAAAATCTAACCGCATTTGGCAGATGATCATTTTAAACCCCGCCGACAAACATCAGCTCAGTTTGAGAATGGTGAATTACATAATGTGTGTATAGACCTGGTAGATGTCTGATAGGCTACTGCTCCCCGAATCACTGGCGATGCTGCATCCTGATTGGCTGGGCGGCACGTGCATCCCCTGGCTGTGGGGGTGGTCAGTAAGGTGCATCTTGTTGAGTTCTCCGGGAAGCTGCTCAGACACACAGACAGGAAGAGAGGACAGCTGTTTATACCACAGGACACACACAGATGAACACGCGCACACACAGACACACACAGACACACACAGACAAACACACGTGTGTTGTTGCAGCTGCCTTTGTGCGGTCGACTTGGCAGCATGAAGCTTGATACGAGAGTAGAGGCCACATCATCAAAATACAGGAGGGGGAACAAAGGCAAAACTTGAGAGGATTCTAAATAAATGGGAAGCGTGGCACTGACCCTCAGTGAAAGGTCATACTGCTTGATGGTTTGAGGGGGGGGTAAGGGTGTTATGGTTGTCGGGTGACCTTAGGGAGACTGAGACAGGGTTGTGACAGTAAATCTGGACCAGTGACTATGCCACTAATTGCACCCTTTTCCCGATTTAGTGCACTACTTTACACCAGGGTGCCATTTGGCATGCACACACTGCCTTGGCCTCCCAAACTCCTCTTTCTTACATTACCTACCCAGGCCCACTGTCACAATGTCGGTCATACCATTTGTCTTCACTCAACAGGCACTGATCAGCCGCTATGATACAGCCCTATCAATATGACAGGCAGCAGCTCACTGAATGACTTAGTGCCTGGACGCTTTCTCTAACACACACACACACACACACACACACACACACACACACACACACACACACAAGCAGTTTGATCTCGTTCAAGCTTGACGACTTCGCTTGGAAGCTAAACGTAAGAACGCTCTTAATTAAAAAACAGAGAAGAAATCTATTTGTCATGAAAACATTTAGTCGGTTACTCCTTTCATAACAAAGACAGTAAACCAATTTGTCCCATTTGGCGAAATGAGAAGAGGATGAAAAAGATAAGCTGTAATTGAAAGAAAAATGTATCACTGCCGACGTTCTCTTTCAGGACGCAGATTTGTTCTCCGAGATGTTATATAAACAAACAATCATCAAAGCCATAAGCTACAACACAACACATCAATACTGATCACCTCACAAAGACTGGAGGACAAGATAAACGGCCAATCAACCTGAATAACGCCACAACAGCCCAGTGTTTCATCAAGCAACCAAGCAAACCATCCCACCTATGAGAGACTCAAGAAACACACTAGTCCACAAAGGCCAGTCAATCCAAAAGAGAAAGAGCAGTCACCAATGCCTTGCTAACAACCAAACCACACACATCCAATGTGACCCAGTTCAGCTTCTATAGTCCATTGATCAGCCCAGCGTGCCCAGGTCTTACCAGTCCGCAGCGGGTGAGGGAGGTGGCCCGGTTGCGTCGACAGCGGGTGAACCTGCAGCACACTTCCTCCATAACCTCTGCAAGCTTGGCGCTGCCGGCCAGACAACAAGACACTCCCCCGACGCTGGCGCCAAAGCCATCGCCGTGCCACCATGCAATATTAAACAAGTTAAGTCTACGGTATGTACGGGTGGGGGCTGGGCTGCCCCACTACCTCTACAACCCATCCCCCACAGGGCTGAGGAGTAGGGCTGTGACGATTACGGAATTTGGGGTGAAGATTCATTGTCATGTAAATGTACGCGATTCATGTCACAATTGTCTTTTTTTTGCGCAATTTGCAAATTCGTTGTGGTTCACCTAACGAATACAACACAGCTTTGGTGACAACCCCATCTTAAAAAATAATAGTTTTGACCACTTGGAACGTTTGAAAAAGAAGCTTATCCTCCCATCTGTGCCGTTCTGCTCTTAAAATGATTACTCTATTCATGTAATAATGAAAACAGATAATGGGTAAATGATTACTCTATTCATGTAATAATGAAAACAGATAATGGGTAAATGATTACCCTATTCGTGTAATAATGAAAACAGATAATGGGTAAATGATTACCCTATTCGCGTAATAATGAAAACAGATAATGGGTAAATGATTACCCCATTCGTATAATAATGAAAACAGATAATGGGTAAATGATTACCCTATTCATGCAATAATGAACACAGATAATGGGTAAATGATTACCCTATTCATGTAATAATGAAAACAGATCATGGGTAAATGATTACCCTATTCATGTAATAATGAAAACAGAGTGGGTAAATGATTACCCTATTCATGTAATAATGAAAACAGATCATGGGTAAAGCATATCTACTTAAATATAAAGTTAAATCTCCCCTACACCAAAAAAGGAATGTATTTAGACAGTTATGCTGCAAAAAAAAATGTTTTGTGTTATTGTCGGTTATACGATTATACGATAATTGTGGTAGCCCTACTGGGGAGAGCCCATCCTCCAACCATGTACCAGCAAAACTCTCAAACACACACTTGAGAGAAAACAGCCTGTACAAGGAGAGAGGAGAGCCAGTTGCAATCATGAGAACGACACTCTACTCAATAACACCTAGTTGGAGCTGCAGAAATCATTCACTGACCAGAAGGTTAGACAAATGGTCATTGACCAGACAGACAAATAGGTCTCCTGGATGGGCTGGGCTCTCCCACCACAGTCCTATGTAAAGAGACAGGCTAGTGGGGTGAAGGGGTCCGGACGGGGCTGTCAGAGTAGCCTAACTCTGAAAAGTGTTGCCAGCCAAACAGGGGCCGGTTTGAACAGGCTCTTTTCTCCATGTTTCTATCAGCGCTAGAGGGGCGGTCCATTCTGTTTATTCCACAGCCAGGTGGGTCAATATTGATTGCTTTATGATGGGGTCAGGTTTCAGACAATGGCCAATCTCCCCCTGCATCCATTAAACAAATCTATCCGATTCCCAGAGGACAAAACTAATGTATGCATCCATCCTCCATGGCCTCCGACCCGTGAAAGTACATATAGGATCTCTATGCGCCAACCACTCAGGTTAAAACTCACACTGTCAAACCACAGCAATAACAATGCTGCAATTATCTACAATGCTGCAATGATCTACATTGCTGCATTTATCTCCAATCAGGAGCATTAGTGGTGACACCAGAGCGGGTGTTGATGTCACGGGGCACGGCAGCCAGAGTCTTTTATCCTGTGGATGTCGTCTGATGACATATGAGAGGCAGTGGGAGGGTGGGATTGGCTAATGAGGGTGCCAGGGGGACAAATGCTGCAGCCTCGTAGAGCTAATTTACATTTCACACCAACAGCAACTTAAATCACACTCCAGTCCCCTCCCACATACCACCGGCTGGGGAGGGGCTCTCCTCCCATTCTGCTCATGAATTAATGACGGCCGTGTGGGGCGATTAAAAATGAATGATTGCCTCCTTCTGCTGTATGAATTCATCACATCAACAAGGGGACGCGAGTCGAGCCAGGACCGATCCTGTAACGCTCATCTCCAAACATCCAAACATAGTCTGAAGAGTCACAACAGAGAATTTGTCATTTATTCACTCGTGTTCTAACCTTTCCTTGAAAATATGACTATTATACTGAACTCACTTCATCTCCGTAGACTGGCTACAGTAATTAACTGTCGCGGGGTTGAACCTGCAGTCGCCTTGTTCCCGTGAGACCTCGCCTACGTCCCAAATGGCACCCTAATTCCCTTTATGGCGCACTACTTTCTGAACAGGTCTCCGTTAGCCACTATACAAGGGAATAGGGAGCCATTTAGGATGCAGGGATGGTATAAAGCAGTGAGAAGCAGTTTGAGTGTGATGCTAGTAATGGTTCTGGTTCACACAGACAGGCTAACGGTCCAGAATAGGCCGCTCCATCAGAGGCAGGGGAGTTGAGGTGCCCGCTACAGGATCCCAGCAGGGGCTCCGTCATTAAAACATAGTGGAGCTTCCCAACTACGAACTAACTGCCTTACTGCTCCAGCTCACCACAGCAGGGGAAGGCTAGCGTTAGCCTATTTACAGAGACTGCTGGGTGCGTAGCACTTTCAACAAGCATTTCTTTTCCCAGCTTTCATCCAGGGGGGGGGGTTCAAAACATCATAATCTGTTTGATAGAAAAAAAATCCTCCCGTCCCAAAATGAAAGATATTCATCACAGAGCCAAGCAGTCCATGGAGACAGAGACACGTTGGCCTGAAGAGTTGGCTGTGCTCGGGGTTGAGGAGGTAGGACATCTGATGATGTCACCGGAGCCGTCATCATCTGTCAAAATGATTCACTCCGGTCCCCTCCCCCTAGCGTCAATTATACTCCCAGACAAACATTTGTCACCCGGAGGATTGGACGGTCCCTCCTCCTCCCACATGGCAGCAGGGCGGGCACGTTAACCCTGGGCTGACTTTGAGCTGCCGCAGAGGGTGGGGGGGGGGGGTGAGATGGATCCATTTTAGATGTAGAGACTGAGAACACTGGCTACAACTGATCTGATCTCCATTTCCATTTCCTATGTATCAAGACAAGAGGAAACCGGTGTTGACGCTGTATTCATTTTGCCACAACGTACTTAAAGTATACACTTAAATGACTAAAACCAGAGAAAGTGTGTAGAATATATTATTTATATGTAGGTCAATAATATTATCTTCGAAAACTAGAAATCGCCAAAATAAAAAATTAATGCGATTGAAACCAATCAAATAAAACAATGAATTTAGGAGTACTTTTGGAATGGCTGGATTACCAACCGGGAATAGAGGGCACATGCCCAGGGGCCCCAATTTAATTTGTTATAATGTTTATGCACAAGAACACAGAATGCCCAGTGACATCCCCCACCCCCCTTCCAAGACCCTTGCTAAAATAATCTAGGGGAAACACTGAAGGAGTACTGGTTTAAGATACCAACAAACTGTCCCAAAGCCACTCCGTCTCAGCCATAGCTATTTGTATTTATTATGGATCCCCATAATAAATGCCCCTCTTCCTGGGGTCCAGCCAAATTAAGGCAGTTTATACAATTTTAAAATCATTACAATACATTCACAGATTTCACAACACACTGTGCCCTCAGACCCCCTACTCCACCACTACCACATATCTACAGTACAAAATCCATGTGTACGTGAGTGTTTAGTGCATATGTTATTGTGTGTGTTTTTTTTATTTTATTTATTTCACTTTTATTTAACCAGGTAGGCCAGTTTAGAACAAGTTCTCATTTACAACTGCGACCTGGCCAAGATGAAGCAAAGCAGTGCGACAAAAACAACAACACAGAGTTACAACAGAGTTAAACAAACGTACAGTCAATAACACAATAGAAAAGTCTATATACAGTGTGCGCAAATTAGGTAAGACTAGGGAGGTAAGGCAAAAGGCCAGAGTGGCGAAATAATTACAATTTAGCAATTAAACACTGGAGTGATAGATGTGCAGAAGATTATTGTGCAAGTTGAGATACTGGGGTGCAAAGGAGCAAAAAAATAAAAAATAACAGTATGGGGATGAGGTAGTTGGGTGTGCTATTTGTGCTGCTATGTGACCAGTGAGCTAAGATAAGGCAGGGCTTTACCTAGTAAAGACTTATAGATGACCTGGAGCCAGTGGGTTTAGCGTGGAATATGAAGCCAAGGCCAGCCAACAAGAGCATAAAGGTCGCAGTGATGGGTAGTATATGGGGCTTTGGTGACAAAACGGATGGCACTGTGATAGACTGCATCCAATTTGCTGATTAGAGTGTTGGAGGCTATGTTGTAAATGACATCGCCAAAGTCAAGGATCGGCAGGATAGTCAGTTTTACGAGGGTATGTTTGGCAGCATGAGTGAAGGAGGCCTGGTGTGAAATAGGAAGCCGATTCTAGATTTCATTTTGGACTGGAGATGCTTAATGTGAGTCTGAAAGGAGAGTTTACAGTCTAACCAGACATTTGTAGTTGTCCACATAAGTTGGAACCGTCCAGAGTAGTGATGCTAGACGGGCGGGTAGATGCGGGCAGCAATCAGTTGAAGAGCATGCATTTAGTTTTACTTGCATTTAAGAGCAATTGGAGGCCACGGAAGGAGTGTTGTATGACATTGAAGCTCATCTGGAGGTTAGTTAACACAGTGTCCAAAGAAGGGCCAGAAGTATACAGAATTGTTTCATCTGTGTAGAGGTGGATCAGAGAATCACCAGCAGTAAGAGATACATCATTGATGTATACAGAGAAGAGAGTAGGCAGTCTGAGAAGTAGTTGGTGAACCAGGCGAGGCAGTCATTTGAGAAACCAAGGCTGTTGAGTCTGACGATAAGAATGTGACGATTGACAGAGTAAAAAAAGCCTTGGCCCGGTCGATGAATACGGCTACACAGTATTGTCTTTGATCGATGGCGGTTATGATATAATTTAGGACCTTGAGCGTGGCTGGTGCACCCATGACCAGGTGCACCCATGACCAGCTCGGGAACCCGATTGCATAGTAGAGAAGGTACGATGGGATTCAAAATGGTCAGTGATCTGTTTGTTAACTTGGCTTTCGAAGACCTTAGAAAGACAGGGTAGGATAGATATAGGTCTCTAACAGTTTGGGTCTAGAGTGTCCCCCTTTTGAAGAGGGGGATGACCGCAACAGCATTCCAATCTTTGGGGATCTCAGACGGTGCGAGAGGTTGAACAAGCTTGTGGTAGATAATTTTAGAAAAAGAGGGTCCAGATTGTCTAGCCCAGCTGATATGTAGCGGTCCAGATTTTGCAGCTCTTTCAGAACATCAGCTATCTGGATTTGGGTGAAGGAGAAATGGGGTAGACCTGGGCGAGTTGCTGTGGGGAGCACAGGGCTGTTGACCGAGGTAGGGGTAGCCAGGTGGAAAGCATGGCCAGCCATAGTCTGCTGTTCCCACATGCTTCAAGAGGGCCACCATTGTTCCTGTTCCTGTTCCCAAGAAAGCTAAGGTAACTGAGCTAAACGACTACCGCCCCGAAGCACTCACTTCCGTCATCATGAAGTGCTTTGAGAGACTAGTCAAGGACCATATCACCTCCACCCTACCTGACACCCTAGACCCACTCCAATTTGCTTATCGCCCAAATAGGTCCACAGACGATGCAATCTCAACCACACTGCCCTAACCCATCTGGACAAGAGGAATACCCATGTGAGAATGCTGTTCATCGACTACAGCTCAGCATTTAACACCATAGTACCCTCCAAGCTCGTCATCAAGCTCGAGACCCTGGGTCTCGACCCCGCCCTGTGCAACTGGGTACTGGACTTCCTGACGGGCCGCCCCCAGGTGGTGAGGGTAGGCAACAACATCTCCACCCCACTGATCCTCAACACTGGGGCCCCACAAGGGTGCGTTCTGAGCCCTCTCCTGTACTCCCTGTTCACCCACGACTGCGTGGCCACGCACGCCTCCAACTCAATCATCAAGTTTGCGGACGACACAACAGTGGTAGGCTTGATTACCAACAACGACGAGACGGCCTAGAGGGAGGAGGTGAGGGCCCTCGGAGTGTGGTGTCAGGAAAATAACCTCACACTCAACGTCAACAAAACTAAGGAGATGATTGTGGACTTCAGGAAACAGCAGAGGGAACACCCCCCTATCCACATCGATGGAACAGTAGTGGAGAGGGTACTAAGTTTTAAGTTCCTCGGCATACACATCACAGACAAGTTGAATTGGTCCACTCACACAGACAGCATTGTGAGGAAGGCGCAGCAGTGCCTCTTCAACCTCAGGAGGCTGAAGAAATTTGGCTTGTCACCAAAAGCACTCACAAACTTCTACAGATGCACAAACGAGAGCATCCTGGCGGGCTGTATCACCGCCTGGTATGGCAACTGCTCCGCCCACAACCGTAAGGCTTTCCAGAGGGTAGTGAGGTCTGCACAACGCATCACCGGGGGCAAACTACCTGCCCTCCAGGACACCTACACCACCCGATGTTACAGGAAGGCCATAAAGATCATCAAGGACAACAACCACCCGAGCCACTGCCTGTTCACACCGCTATAATCCAGAAGGCGAGGTCAGTACAGGTGCATCAAAGCTGGGACCGAGAGACTGAAAAACAGCTTCTATCTCAAGGCCATCAGACTGTTAAACAGCAACCACTAACACTGAGTGGCCGCTGCCAACACACTGACTCAACTCGAGCCACTTTAATAATGGGAATTGATGGGAAATGTAAAATATATCACTAGCCACTTTAAACAATGCTACCTAATATAATGTTTACATACCCTACATTATTCATCTCATATGTATACGTATATACTGTACTCTATATCATCTACTGCATCCTTATGTAATACATGTATCACTAACCACTTTAACTATGCCACTTTGTTTACATATTCATCTCATATGTATATACTGTATCTTGCCTATGCTGCTCTGTACCATCACTCATTCATATATCTATATGTACATATTCTTATCCCCTTACACTGTGCATAAGACAGTAGTTTTGGAATTGTTAGTTAGATTACTTGTTGGTTATTACTGCATTGTCGGAACCAGAAGCACAAGCATTTCGCTACACTCGCATTAACATCTGCTAACCATGTGTATGTGACAAATAAATTTGATTTGATTTTGATTTTTAGAAAAATGCTTATTGAAATTCTCAATTATCGTGGATTTATCGGTGGTGACAGTGTTTCCAAGCCTAATTTTTGGGAGTTTATGCTACAGGATGCAAATTTCTGTTTGAAAAAGCTAGCCTTTGCTTTCCTAACTGCCTGTGTACATTGGTTGCATATTGCAGGGTCTATTAGATGCACTGAAAAGTTGCATATCGCAGGGGCTATTCGATGCTAATGCAGTACACCACAGGATGTTTTTGTGCTGGTGTTCCTGGTTCATTTTTTTTTTAACGGGGCATGCTTATTTAAGTTGGTGAGTTAAGCTCTTTTAAAGAATAACCAGGCATCCTCTACTGACGGAATGAGGTCAATATCCTTCCAGGATACAACGGGCCAGGTCGATTAGAAAGGCCTGCTCGTTGAAGTGTTTTAGGGAGCATTTGACAGTGATGAGGGGTGGTCGTTTGACCGCGGACCCATTACGGACGCAGGCAATGAGGCAGTGATCGCTGAGGTCCTGGCTGAAGACAGCAGAGGTGTATTTAGAGGACAGGTTGGTTATGATAATATCTATGAGGGTGCCCGTGTTTACGGCTTTGTGCTTGTACCTGGTAGGTTCTATGATAATTTGGGTGACATTGAGGACATCTAGCTTAGATTGTAGGACGTCCGGGGTGTTAAGCATATCCCAGTTTACGTCACCTAACAGTACAAACTCGGAAGATAAATGGGGGGTAATTCATTCACATATGGTGTCCAGGGTGTGTGTATCTGTGCCTATGTTTGCCAAGTGGTTGGCACACGTCCCCCCCAACTCAAATCAGGTGGGTTAGAATAGAGTGGATCTCTAGAGGTGTCCGCTAGTCAGTGAGGAGAGGGCAGCCATCGGACAGACACACACGTGATGAGTGTTGTTGTAGGTAACAGGCTTGCCAGTTTTAGGGCCGGGCAGCTGGGCACTCCGAGTGAAAGATCAGGCTATTGATATACAGTCGATTTACTCCACTAGCCTTTCAGCTTTCCATCCCTCCCTGAGACCCAAACACCGAAAGCAATGACGGTAACTGAAGTAAAAACGAGCGTCAATCCTGGCTGCCACCCCCCCATTAGGCGAACTATAATGGCACAATAGACGGATGCACTGGAGGTAGAGTTGCAACGTATCAGAGGACGGGAGGTGGAGACTAAAACGCTGAGCCGAATCTCAAAGCCCCAGCAACACAAGAGTCGTTACGCGTTCTATTTGGGTGGCGGAGAGTCATGCTAATTAGCGGCTTATTATGGACCATTGACTGCTGAGTTCTACTGGAGGACAGACATGAGTACATACTAAAACAAAGAGATGGTTGTCGTTGAAGGAGCCATTTCAATAAAAAAATAGCCTGTAGAAGTTGTCATTCTCTCGGAATTGGAACATCTGAACAGTACGTCTGAATGATGATGACGCCAGCGCAACGTTAGAAAGGGACACGACATGAACATCAATGGCACGCCAGTACCCATGAACCAGAGTCCAACCACTTGGCAAACAGTGTCATTGTTAATGTCATAATCTCAATTCCAAACCACGCAAACATACTGAGAAAGAGAACAATCTCCAGTATTTCAACATGTTACGCAACTGTCATAAAGCCAACATAAGTTGAGAAAAACAGTACAAGGCACACATTGTAGGTCTCCTTTGATGTCAGTCAATTCTGCTCCAGAGTGGCGCAGCGGTCTAAGACACTGCACACTACAGTGCCTGGTTCGAATCCAGACTGCATCATATCCGGCTGTGATTGAGAGTCCCATAGGGCGGGGCATAATTAGCCCAGCATCATCCCGGGTTTGGCCGTCACTGTAAATAAGATTGTGTTCTTAACCGACTTGCCGAGTTCAATAAAGGCTCAATAAAAAAATATATTCATTCCATCTTTATTTAGAGATCGCCCTCTTCCACTCATGGCATCACAGCCTTAATGGAGCTAAATGCTAAATAAGTGTAGTCAGGTGTGAGCAGTGCCTTGCACACACGCCAAGAAGGCGCGCACACACACACACGCCAAGAAGGCGCGCACACACACACACACGCCAAGAAGGCGCGCACACACACACACACGCCAAGAAGGCGCGCACACACACACACGCCAAGAAGGCGCGCACACACACACACGCCAAGAAGGCGCGCACACACACACACGCCAAGAAGGCGCGCGCACACACACACGCGCTCCGAGAAATGCACACACACGGAGAAACACACACACACACTCCGAAGAGCACACGCGCACACACAGTCGGAAATTAGCCCTGCGGCTACAGACCGCTTCGGTTGGCTCAATGGTGTTAGAGAGGTACAGCGGACCGGGCGCCGGCATGACGTCCCACACGTTAAACTCTCTGTGAACCAGCCTGCCCTGAGAGCATCCTGACCCTCCGCTTCCTAACACCCTGACCTTTTCCCCTGCTCCCAAAACACCTGCTGCACTCTCACACAACAGAGCTATAGAGCGAACTAAAGTCTTGATTAAGATGCTGTAGAGAGAGGGGGGGGGGGGGTAGTATTCTCTTTTAAGAACCCCCTTTCCTCCTCCCCCGCTCCCTTTGAAGTGAACACGCAGGGCTTCGGCAGAGAAGAGACTGCGGGTGAGAGAGAGGTGTAATGAATTGAACTTGGAATTGGAGGTGACGGGTGCGAAGTCAGGCGAGGCGGGCAGGACTGGGCGAGGGGGAGGAATAGACAGCGAGAGAAACAGAGCGCGAGAGAGAGAGAGAGAGAGAGAGAGAGAGAGAGAGAGAGAGAGAGAGAGAGCAGGGGCCGTGCCACGCGGGGAGACGAGAGGAGAGTAGGGAAAGGCTGTCAGGAAAAGACCCTCACATCTCTCTCCCTCACCCCACCCACGTAATGAGGACTGAATCAAAGGGGTGGGTAGTTACTCTCTGTTCCCCTTTTGGTTATACGCCAACGCACAAATCAGAGCCAGCAGCATAAGCATGACAATCAAAGTAGTGTCACATTTCATATCACAGGCCGGTCATCATCATATCGCATTTAACTCTCATCTCGAGAGGCTGCTCCTTGCCTAGCGTCTAGCCTGGCACGAGTGTCACAGTCCGCCTGGCCCAAAAACAGGAAACAGTAACACCAAAATGTTGTCATTATCCTATCTTAGGGAGGATGTTCCTGGTCCAAAAGAGATTCCAGGGAGCTGAATCACCCCCTTCCTGTGTTGTAACAGAACAGAGTCAGAGGAGGAAGGGTTTGGCTTCACTTTGGAGCGGGCACGGCCAGTATTGTGATAGCCAGGATGTTAAGTGACGGCCTGGTGATGTTTCTGGCCCCGCTAGCAAAGGGCTTTGACTTTTGACCAAGGTAGAGCCTGGAGCCAGTCAGAGTGGCAGCCAGGACTGACTAACAGACAGACAGACATAGCGATAGTCTACGGGTGACGCTGTCTCTGTCTTGGGTGTGACAACAGTGACTAATAGTGTAAGGCCATCCATGTTTAATCACCCAGCTGGAATTACACTACACAATGGATTACCAAGTTTTGTGTGTGTGTGTGTGTGTGTGTGTGTGTGTGTGTGTGTGTGTGTGTGTGTGTGTGTGTGTGTGTGTGTGTGTGTGTGTGTGTGTGTGTGTGTGTGTGTGTGTGTACAGGTTTAAAGGCATTGCGTAATCACTCATTTAATTTACCCTCTTCTGCTGGTCAGTGAGAAAATTCAGTGAGGTCAAAACTCTAAAGCAAGTTTTCCTGTATCTTCCCTCTTCAGGAATGGTTACATATTAAAATCTCCTGGTTCATTTATATCAGTGTTGGGGGGGGGGGGGGGGGGGGCTGTGCTCTGTCTCAGAGGGATGGGTCCAGTTCACTGCCAGTGAGGTTTGATGTGTCTGTCTCCAACATTAATATTCATGGTGTGGCATGGCTGAGACCATCGCAAACCTCCTCCCTCCTCTCGCCCTGGCCTGTGTCACATGCTCAAACAGCACTGGAAGGGAGAGAGGGGGAGGGAGAGAGAAGAGGAGAGGGAGGGAGAGAGGGAGAGAGAAGAGGAGAGGGAGGGAGAGAGGGGAGAGAGAAGAGGAGGGGAGAGAGGGGAGAGAGAAGAGGAGAGGGAGGGAGAGAGAGAGAGAGAAGAGAGAGGGAGAGAGGGGAGAGAGAAGAGAGAGGGAGAGAGGGGAGAGAGAAGAGAGAGAGAGAGAGGGGAGAGAGAAGAGGGAGAGAGGGGAGAGAGAAGAGGGAGAGAGGGGAGAGATAAGAGGGAGAGAGGGGAGGAGAGGGAGGGAGAGAGGGGAGAGAGAGGGAGGGAGAGAGGGGAGAGAGAGAGAGAGAGGGAGAGGGGAGAGAGAGAGAGAGAGGAGAGAGGGGAGAGAGAAGAGAGGGAGAGAGGGGAGAGAGAAGAGGGAGAGAGGGGAGAGAGAAGAGGGAGAGAGGGGAGAGATAAGAGGGAGGGGGGAGGGAGGGAGGGAGAGGGAGGGAGGGAGGGAGGGAGGGAGGGAGGGAGGGAGGGAGGGAGGGAGGGAGGGAGGGAGGGAGGGAGGGAGGGAGGGAGGGAGGGAGGGAGGGAGGGAGGGAGGGAGGGAGGGAGGGAGGGGCAAGATGTGTGACCTGTTGCCACAAAAAAAGGGCGACCAGTGAAGAACAAACACCATTGTAAATACAACCCATATTTATGTTTATTTATTTTCCGTTTTGTACTTTAACTATTTGTACATCGTCAAAACACTGTACTTAGCCGTAATATGACATTTGAAATGTCTCTCTTCCTTTTGAGAGAGTAATATTTCCGGTACATTTTTGATTTCACTTTAGTTTATTATCCATTTCACTTCATTTGGCAATGTAAACATATGTTTCCCATGGTACTAAAGCCCTGAGATTGAAATTGAGAGAGAGAACAAGAGCGATAGAGCACGGGCCCCAGACCGCCTCCATGTGGTGTGTGTGTGTGTGTGTGTGTGTGTGTGTGTGTGTGTGTGTGTGTGTGTGTGTGTGTGTGTGTGTGTGTGTGTGTGTGTGTGTGTGTGTGTGTGTGTGTGTGTGTGTGTGTGTGTGTGTGTGTGTGTGTGTGTGTGTGTGTGTGTGTGTGTGTGTGTGTGTGTGTGTGTGTGTGTGTGTGAAATAGAGAAACAGGAAGGTGGGAGTCTGGGCCTCTCAGGAAAGAAGGTCATGGGGCCAGTGCTACCCGTATGCAGGACACAGGAGGCTAAACACGGTATTTTAACACAGCCCAGTCCGTCCGGCCGCCCAGCCAAACCCAGCGAGAGGTCACTCCAGAGCCCCCTCCTAACTCCCTCTCCTCCCAGATACTTCCTGCCCTCGTACCATCCTCCACCCCCTGCCAGGCACAACCACAATAACAACAGGCCCAGGGAGGGACCACCGGACTAAAACAAGGGGGACCAGCCTGCAGGACAGTCAGCCACACCCTTCTGTTCTCGTGTTGTTGCTGGAGCTGGACCCTGTTCTCCACAGTTGGTACAGTCCTCTCAACCCTCCAGATGGTGGAAAACACCGCAGCGGAGGGAGTCCTGTCTGACAGCTTAGTGTGGAGTCCTAACTAACAGAGTGGATCATGTGGATAGCAATACAGTCCACACAAACACACTTCACAAACATCCTTCCTCAGAGGGAAGAAATCCTACTATACTTCCAAATCAAACCAAATTTGAATTGTCACATACACATGGTTAGCAGATGTAAATGCGAGTGTAGCGAAAGGCTTGTGGGGGTTTAACTAGGTGTTATTGGTCGAAGTGACACCGGGCTGTAACCGGCGGTTGGGTATACAGGCTCATACAGGCCCAAGGATCACAGTCAATTAGTACTGTATGTGAGCCCCTGTAGGAGCAAGCAGACAAAGACAGGCCAAAACTCAATCTGCCTGGAAGGACAGGCACACAGCCCTCGCATTTTTGTATTTATAAATGCCCTTGAAAATGATCCAGAGAGAGAGAGAAGGGCCTGCTATGTATAGGCCGACCCAGTGCAGGGAAAAAATCAATAGCACTAAGATAATGGAAACAGCTGGAATGGGTGAAGCTACCCTGGCTGAAATATCATCAGCGCCTGGGTCTGGTGGGGAGGGGGCACATGGTTGACAGGGCTGTGGGACTGTGGAGGGGGCTCTGTGTGTGTGTGTGTGTGTGTGTGTGTGTGTGTGTGTGTGTGTGTGTGTGTGTGTGTGTGTGTGTGTGTGTGTGTGTGTGTGTGTGTGTGTGTGTGTGTGTGTGTGTGTGTGTGTGTGTGTGTCAGGGGGACGGCTAAGTAATGGGATCATCTGCAGTTAGCATGTCTTTGAGGCTCCACTAGTAGTCCGAGGCCATTTGGTCCTATAATGGTACCACTAGCAGCACAGTGGGCATACCAATGAAGAGGGGGGCCAGGGATGCATCCAAAATGGCACCCTATTCCCATTTTAGGGGACTACTTTTGACCAGGGCCCATATGAGTCTGGTCAAAAGTATTCCTATAGGGTATAGGAAGCCATTTGGGACACAGAGCCTAGATCAGAGTACTCAACAACGCTCATCATCACATTTATTGGACAGCAATTACACAGGCCAGAGAGCCTGACAGTGTTTTTCATCATGATACCAAATCTCTTCCACTTGTACAAAAAAAGAAATTAAACATAAAAACAGAGGTGTAAGTATAATGCTTTCAAATGATATGTCGCTTTAATATTGCAGAGTAGTGCATTATCAGAAAGGTACGCGTTGTAATGGCATCGTAAGGGTATGGAGGATGCGTTCATGAGAGTAGCTTACAAAGTCAAAACAGGCACACGGTTTCTGCAACAGCACAACTACGACGCTCTAACTTTTTGGGGGGGAATGTCATAGACGTGTCCAGATAGTTTTTTGTGTGATTTTACTTGCAACCTCTCGGTAACTAGTCCAACCACTAGGCTACCCTGCCGCCCCAGTATGGGGACCACAGATACACATCAACAAAGGCTCCAAAAACACCCATATACGATCTTTCGCACACGTGAAATTGTGTCAACGTTATCTGCTTACATTAGTCACTTTTGTTGGACTCGAGAGATTCATTTCCATGTCCGAGCGGTTTCTAGTTTCTCGTATCATAGTATAACATGCTATTTACATAAGAAGAGAGCGACTTGGTTCAAAACAAGTTAACTTTTCATTTAAGGTAGCCAAATGGCTCGTCATCCAATTAATGGCGTGCAAGAATGGATGGATGGACGAGATGCAAAATTCGAATAATAAAATGTATTACAATACACCAAAATAATAAAAATTGACAATTCAGGCTAGTTTTTTTGTTGTTGTTACTTGAAACATGTTAATATTCTACTGACAACAGTAGACGGAGAAAAGCTATGGTCTGGGCTGGTAGACAGCTTTCTGTGTCCAGGGAGGTCTAGGGTGTCATCTGGACAGGAAGGCGATAAGGATCGATACGCCATGCATTAGGCTTTTCAATAGTTCCACGGTCAAAAACTCTAAAATGATCATAAAATATTCATGACAACAAATATTTGCTATTCGGTCTTAATTTAAGATTCGAATTAGGCATTAGGTTAGCTGTGAGTGTTAAGGTTAGGTTTAACATTTGACGGTTCAGAAATGTAATTGAAGAAATAAAAAGGGCAGGGTTTCGCCGTAATTAGGACTGCGCATTAGGCCTCCGGCCCATCCCTCGTATATTACCATTCACGACAACTTTCTATGGATGTGTTCCCTTTGCACTTTGGTCAAATTTAGTAGCCTCGCAAAGCTGCCTGATCCCGCGAGCTTACACTGAATGTTGCTCCACAGATATAAGCAACATTCATGTAAGCTCGCCGGATCAGGTGACTTTGCGAGGCTACAAAAGTAGTCCACCATAGGGAATAGGGTGTTATTTTTGACACTCCCTATGTCTCTCTGCGGTGTGTGTTGTGAGACTGAAAAGGCGTACGCCTGTCTGGGTTGTGAGAGAAAATATACACAGTGTACAAAACATTAGGAACACCTTCCCATGACACAGACTGACCAGGAGAATCCAGGTCGATAGCTATGATCCCTTATTGATGTCACCTGTCAAAACCACTTCAATCAGTGTAGATGAACGAGAGGAGAAATAATATTTTTTAAGCCTCGAGACAATTGAGACATGGAGTGTGTAAGTGTGCCATTCAGAGGGTGAATTGGCAAGACAAAAAAATGTAAGTGCCTTTGAACGGGGTACGGCAGCAAGTACAAGTTCAATGCGTATTCCTCTAAACACAAGTAACTATAAGGATCAATCGATGTACAGTAATCAAGTGTTTGTGAATTAGGCCTATCTTTTGCACATTGCAGCTTCACAATGAACTGCCATGTTGTCGAAAATGATTCATTGTACCAAGTTGTATAATTATTTAACAATCATCCAAGGCCAATACATCACAGCGGCAAAGATGTATATAGATTTCACATTTTGATTTCCAATACTTTCCCCCTCATCTAAAAATACCTAGAATAATCTTATATAATACCTTGGATATGATCTAATGCTTCACATCGGACTTCATCCGTCCTGATAATAATAGAATATGATTGGATGAGGAGGTCCACATCCAGTGAGAGCCAGAGCCCGGTCTCATAGACTAGACGTAACCCAGTAAATGTAAATCCGGAACACTCAAATTAGTATGTGTTCCATTTGGTATGGTTACCTAAGATAGACGGTTACTTAAGGCAAAAAAAGGGAAATCAGGATGGTGGGTCGGGGGGTGGATGAGTGGGGCGTACAACGGGAACTTCTAGCGTCCCAAAAGGTTGCAAGTTCGAATCTCAACCCGGACAACTAACGTTTTAGCAACTTTGAAACGGTTTACTACATTTTAGCTCCTTTCCAACCACTAAGCAATGTTAGCTAACCCTTCTCCTAACCTTAACCATTGGCCTAACTCCTAAACTCAACCCTAGCTAACTTTAGCCTGCTAGCTAACCCATGCCAACCAGCTAACATCGTACATTCGTAACATATCATACATTTCCGCAAATTCAGAACATATTGTACATTTTTGCAAATTCAGAACGAATGTAATAATAATAATAATATGAATTGTCATTCTTAACATATCATACAAAAAGGGGTGATGGACATCTACATACCAAACGTAACATGTCAGACTAGGACACCTGTAGCACCCGATGTCACAGGAAGGCCAAAACGATAATCAAGGACAACAACCACCCGAGCCACTGCCTGTTCACCCTGCTATCACCCAGAAGGCGAGGTCAGTAGAGGTGCATCAAAGACTGAAAAACAGCTTCTATCTCCAGGCCATCAGACTGTTAAACAGCCATCAGTAGTACCTTAGAGGCTGCTGCCCTATATACATATAGACTTGTTATCACTGTCCACTTTAATATGGGAACATTGGTCACTTTAATGTTTACATATTTTGCATTACTCATCTCATAAGTAAATACTGTATCTGAGTCTATGCTGCTCCAACATTGCTAGTCCAAATATTTATAGATTCTTAATTCGATTCCTTTACTTTTGATGTGTGTATTGTTGTGAAATTGTTAGATATTACTTGTTAGATATTACTGCACTGTTGGATCTAGAAGCACATGCATTTCACTACACCTGCAATAACATCTGCTAAACATGTGTATGTGACCAATATAATTGTATTTGATTTAAACGGAGTACCTTGGATTTATGTACAGAAAATACGAAATGCACTGAGACCAGGTTGGGCTGAGAGACAGTTACCCCACCAAGAGAGCCTGTCGATTGGACACCCTCCCTGCCTGACTGCCCTGGATCCATTTCACTGCAGATATTTCTCCCCTCCGCTTCCATTACTATTCAAAGGGGCATCAATCCAAAGTTCTGCAAGCCCATTGATTGTGGAGGTAGCAAGACTAAGCACTCTGCACTTGAGCAGGGAAACACTCTCCCTTGAGGGAAGGAAAGGCATTCAGTGGCCAAGTAGATAGTAAACACCTCAACGCAGCAGAACAGAACAAGGCAACAAGCCTTATCAACCCGCTGACAGCTGTCCTGATCCCAGAGCAGAGCCGTCAACGGGGGACAATGGATGGACGCTAAGAGCAAACGCGCTCCAGGCTCCATTAATAACCCTCGACCCAAGGCTGCGCCCCAAATGGCACCCTATCCCCTATACAGTGCACCACGTCCAATCAGGGCCCATAGGGGACAGGCTGCCATTTTGGGATGCAGCACAAGTCACGGGAGATGTCCAGACGGAGATGGCCAATAGTAAACAGGATGAGGCTTAAAGATGCAGGGGAGCAGCATCCCACAGCAGCAGCAGTCCCCATTACTGTGGCGCTGGCCTGAATTGTACGATTGGAGACCATGGACTCTGGTCCCTCGGGAACCCATCAAAACAAACTAGAGCCTCAGGCAGTCAGGCCAGGAAGTTTGCAGTGACACAGGGGGATGGAGACAGGCTTCACGGGGTTCAGGCCAGGGAAAACAGTGGACCGGATATTGGCTTCTGTCATCTGAAGCCATCCATAGTTAATCAGTGTCACTTTCTAATTGCGTCGCTCACTTGTTAATCTTATTCCACTGTGTTTGAGTATTCATTAAGGCATGATCTGCTATGTCAATATTGAATACCAATGCTCCCGTTTGGAAGTAGCTCATTCATTCGCAATAGCATTCACATAGTAGTCTAATAAGTTAAAAGACTTTGTCCAGCACTGTCACAGATGAGAAGGACTCCGGTAGATGAATGCTGGCAGTGACCATCTTGTTCAGAGGAAACATGGAATGGCATAACACAACCATTTCCCAACCACAGAACAGTAGATCGAAAGAGATGGGGAGTCAATAACCCCAGACGGCCAACCGTAAGTGAGCGTCAGAAACTCGTGAATTCATCAGATTCCTCCTCAGCTCGGGCACAACACAAATGATCATGACCTTGTTGCTATTTCGGTCCATACTGTAGCTTCAGTTTAGTCTGGTGCTCGAGCTGATGGGCTTAAAGGGGAACTTCATTAACCTTTCTCCTCGGGTCTGCTCGTCTCATCAACGACGGGCGGCACACGTCGACTCTCATTAGCCACGTCTTCAAACAGGCTGCTTCTCATCTCATCTCAAACAGACGGATGATGTGTGATCTCTTATCTCCGATCATAGA
Organism: Oncorhynchus gorbuscha; assembly: GCF_021184085.1. Lineage (NCBI taxonomy): Eukaryota > Metazoa > Chordata > Actinopteri > Salmoniformes > Salmonidae > Oncorhynchus > Oncorhynchus gorbuscha. The sequence continues at coordinate 42,622,911 of NC_060188.1, read as the reverse complement.
GGTGTCTTAGTTGGCAGTAAAATTCAGCCATTCAAAGTTATTTTATCAAAAAAGCAGTGGATAAGATACCTTCATTAGGCCACACGAGTTGGAAATGTGTCTTCTGCGTATTCCCAACCCCTTCCAAGACACACACACACACACACACACACACACACACACACAAACACACACACACACACACACACAAACATACGTTAGCGCAAATGGAGTGCGCCTAAGGTAAAAATGTTTTTGACAACACCGCGCTCAGAACTTGAGGTGGTTAGACTAAAATGAAAGGGCAAAGGCCTAACATGATCTACCCTTTCCATAAATCATAGACATTGATTCCTGAGCATTAGCTTGTGGTTTAGGCTATAGAGCCATTTATTCACTTCAATCAATGCAAACATTTAGTCAACCTTACGCTAATTCTGAAGAACAACAGAGCCTAAAAAGCTGATGTGTAGATCACAAATCCATTCAACACAAAATGTCGAGAACCCATTAACTTGGTCAAAAAGAGTTCAACTTGGAACGCAGACCTGGAGTGACAAGAGATTGGGATTAACGTGTCAACCATCTTCACACCCCTCCCTCATTAAGACAGTTCTTATAACGAAGACAAGCATCTTGGAAGCTCTCAACACCAAGATGTCTGGTCCCTTGGCGACACTGTGATTTTACTGGCAGTCGTCTGTCAGGACGCCTGAGTAACCTGTGATTAGGGGCCGAGTCAGGCTGGATGGATGGACACCTTAGCACAGGAGAGAGACAGACAGCCCCCGATCCTGCAGCTCAGGTGGGCAAAATCTTGTCAATCAGACGGTCAAGTAAGAGGAGAATCAACCAGCCCAGAACAGCCCAACAAGCATAGTGACAGAGCCATAGACACACACTCGCATTTACCTTTCATGCTGTGCATTCCAAATTCAACCTCATCATGCATAGTGTAAAGACTCATTTCATCAGTCACACCATTCAAAATAGGACATGGGCTCAACCACACAAACCTGTCACTCTGTTTTAATTTTTTGTGTAGAATGCATTGTGAAATCTGAATGTCCAATTAATAAATACACGCCCATAATCTAAATAATGCATCTGAATTTACAGCAAAGCATGCATGAATAAATGATAAAAGCAGCGGCTGTACAGTTCACACCTAAACGCAGCGCATCACACACACACACAGCATCCTAACCCAGCAGAGTGCGCTGGCCACAGAAGGGATTACGACATCGCTTACTTTGGAGGACCACGGCTGCAAGCAGTTGGCATAGCAACGGACAAGGAAAGCCATGTTCAGAGCAGGGAGGCAAAGTTTCCCCTTTCGACACCAAAAGACAGGGGGGAAAAGGAAGAGGAGGCAAAGGAAGCAGACGCCGATGAGACTGGAGGCTTCTTCCGAAGGGGGCGCGAGGAAATCGCCCCTGAAAGAGATCAAATCCTCAACGTTGTCCAAATGTCCTCGGGCGTTAGTTGTCAGTTTGCTATTGTTCATTCAGGTTCTGGCAGTGACTGTCACACGTCAATCAAGAGGGAAGCCAATGCCAATGGCGAGAGAGTCATTTAGAGGATCACTAGTGACCCTCCACATTCAAATTAAGAAATGTATTTAAAAAGCTGGACGCAGAAACAATTATCCATTCGACATCTCCAGAGTGCTAAATGCATTAAATCCCAAAGACATAGCAGGTTGCATGGCCTCAGCCTCAACGATCCTGCAAACTTGCTCAAGTTCAGATGTGCTGTAAAACTGTAGACAGAAGGATCCTTAGAGAGAAGTCAAAGGGTTGAGGAAAAGTCATTTAAAGTCCCTGGTAGTTTTCTTTCCATTTTTTCAACCTGTTTGTAACTATGGCTGACAGACGGCCTATTCTCCAGGGCAGAGCCAGCGGTGCCGTCAATAGTCAATAGTCCCAGAGAGAGAGAGACCACGAGCAAGACTTCCAGTCAGTCAGCATGCACTCATCTGTGTCTATTTCCCTCCTCACACCGCCTGGCTCACTGCAGCTCTCTTCCTCCCTCTCCAGCTCTCTCTGTCTGTAGCTCTCCGGCAGCACGTGTGTGTGTGTGTGTGAGCGCGCGTGCGTGCCCATCCGTCTCCAGAGGGGCCAGACTGCCTGCTCCCGTTCCCCAGCTCAGAGTGCACAGACCCAGGCTAGCGCACTGCTCCCCCCCCGGAGAACCTCCCATCGATTTGACGGTTCACCGCAAAGAGCCAACGGCTAATAGGCGGAGGGAGGGAGGGGGGAGGGGAGCCCGGCTGAAAAAGAATGACATCACCTGGGCAGGGAGAGGGATGGGAGGGATAGATGGAGGGAGGAAGAGGAGGAGAGAGCGAGTGCCAGGGGGAAACTGCATTAGACCGATTGGCTGTCTAGCGGGAGTGGAGAGAGGTAGAGAACCGAGAGAGGGAGACTAGAAAGAGGAGCGGGAGCATCTTTATTGATCAGGCAGCAACATAAAGCCATTCAGCCACCTCCACTCCTTTAAATAAATGGCGAAATAACTAAAGAGAGAAAAAAAAGCATAAATCACAGCACGTTATCTGAACACAGAACAGAGGGCGGCAGCACGCGTCTGCTAGGGAAATATGCTAATGCATTGCCTTTCACAAACACTCCAAATCATGTGCCTGGTTGTGAAATAGGATTTGAAATCAAGTAGATGGCTTTGATTTTGCAGCACAGGCGTATTATCCCAGTTGCACTGTGAAGCACACTGAATTATACCTGGGCCAGAGAAACAAAGAAACCCAAACCTATAACAGCCACGACTCCCTTATGGAGAGCTGCAGAATGCAGCCGGCGGTGAGGGAGGAGGATGTGAAACTTTCTAAGTCATTAGGTTCTCAACTTCAGCCTGCTGTCGAGTAAATGTGTCCGTGTCGGAAAGTCTTCTCTCCCTGCACCACTGTGCTGAAGAGAGGAATAACTCAAGCCCGTTCCCCCCGCTCCGCGCGCTACCGCGTGCTGCTAAAGGATGACATCATTCTTTTAGAGAGCAGCCAATAGGAGGCCAGCACATAGAGGCTTTCTGGGAGCGCTGTCCGTAAAGAGGAGAGATCCCCAAGCAAAACATCTCTCCCTCCACACCCACTCCTACCTGACCCCAGCCCCTCAGTGGGAATAAAAATGACCTTTCATGTATTTGATTAGAAGTTGGTAGACGAAGGAGGGAGACAGCGAGCGGGAGCGCGTGTGAAGGTGAAAGCCAGCTGCAGCCTCGATCAGAATCGTCTCCCCTCTTTTTTATTTTTTCTTTAATACAGGAGGCACAAACACATCTCAGCAAATCCGGTTTTACCGTCCACGACTCAAAACACAAAAACAAAGGAAGGCATTCTGCTAATCACTCAATTCCTCCTCAAACAGTCAGAGGAACCTTGAGGAGTGCCTTTTCATGCAAATCCTTCCAAACCCGCCACCACAAACCAACACAGTCATCAGTTGCATCTACTAACTGCTCTACTGTCCAACACCATTTCACAGCCTTTTCTCATGAAAAAAAATAAGACAATCGCACTGATTCTGAGGCAGTCAAGGCAGCAGAGAGAGTTCGGCAGGATGTACATCCTGTGTGTGTGTGTATAAGAGAGAGTAATGTGAACAGATAGGCCTAAGCCTAGCAATATAATGAACAATAGCAACATGTCCATGAGCTAAAAACTGCCAACGCAGGGAGGCAGCAACAAGGAGACATGATTGCATCATTCCACAGGCCAGTCATCAGGGGACTTCAGTCAAACAACTGGTCTCCAGCTACAACAGTGCTTCTTGTGAACACTCCGTTAGAGGATGTATTGAGAACCAGGAAGGAAGCTATATAAGTTTGCCAAATATATTTAAACTCAGTTTTTTACAATTCCTGACATTTAATCCTAGGTCAGTTAAGATATCCACTTTATTTTAAGAATGTGAAATGTCAGAATAATAGTAGAGAGAATTATTTATTTCAGCTGTTATTTATTTTATCACATTCCCAGCGGGTCAGAAGTTTACATACACTCAATTAGTATTTGGTAGCATTGCTTTTAAATTGTGTAACTTGGGTCAAACTTTTTGGGTAGCCTTCCACAAGCTTCCCACAATAAGTTGGGTGAATTTTGGCCCATTCCTCCTGACATAGCTGGTGTAACCGAGTCAGGTTTATAGGCCTCCTTACCCGCACATACTTTTTCAGTTTTGCCCACAAATGTTCTATAGGATTGAGGTCAGGGCTTTGTGATGGTCACTTCAATACCTCGACTTTGTTGTCCTTAAGCCATTTTGCCACACCTTTGGAAGTATGCTTGGGTCATTATCCATTTGAAAGACCCATTTGCGAACAAGCTTTAACTTCCTGACTAATGTCTTGAGATGTTGCTTCAATAAATCCATGTAATTTTCCTCCCTCATGATGCCATCTATTTTGTGAAGTGCACCAGTCCCTCCTGCAGCAAAGCACCCCCACAACATGATGCTGCCACCCCCGTGCTTCACGGTTGGGATGGTGTTCTTCGGCTTGCAAGCCTCCCGCATTTTCCTCCAAACCTAACAATGGTCATGATGGCCAAACAGATATATTTTTGTTTCATCAGACCAGAGGACATTTCTCCAAAAAGTGCAATCTTTGTCCCCATGTGCAGTTGCAAACCGTAGTCTGGCTTTTTGTATGGCGGTTATGGAGCAGTGGCTTCTTCCTTGCTGAGCAGCCTTTCAGGTTATGTCAATATAGAACTCGTTTTACTGTGGGTAAAGATACTTTTGTACCCGTTTCCTCCAGCATCTTCACAAGGTCCTTTGTTGTTGTTCTGGGATTGATTTGCAGTTTTCACACCAAAGTACGTTCATCTCTAGGAGACAGAACAAGTCTCCTTCCTGAGCAGTATGACGGCTGTGTGGTCCCATGGTGTTTATACTTGTGTACTATTGTTTGTACAGATGAGTGTGGTACCTTCAGGCGTATGGAAATTGCTCCCAAGGATGAACCAGACTTGTGGAGGTCTACAATTGTATTTCCTGTGGTCTTGGCTGATTTCTTTTGATTTTCCCATGATGTCAAGCAAAGAGGCACTGAGTTTGAAGTTAACCCTTGAAATACATCCACAGGTACACCTCCAATTGACTCAAATGATGTCAATTAGACTATCAGAAGCTTCTAAAGCAATGACATAATTTTCATGAACTTCCCAGGCTGTTTAAAGGCACAGTCAACTTAGTGTATGTAAACTTCTGACCCACTGGAATTGTGATACAGTGAATTATAAGTGAAATAATCTGTCTGTAAACAATTGTTGGGAAAATTACTTGTCATGCACAAAGTAGATGTCCTAACCGACTTGCCAAAACTATAGTTGATTAGCAAGAAATGTGTGGAGTGGTTGGAAAAACAAGATTTAATGACTCCAACCTAAGTGTATGTAAACTTCCGACTTCAACTGTATACTGTACAATGTCCATCCCTGCTCTGATCAACAAGATTGTGATTCTAATTGGAATAGAGTGTGTGTGCATTAGTGTGTGTGTGTTGGGATTTCTCCCATGGGACTCATTGTCCCTGCAGTGCTCAGGAGAATGACAGTGGCGAGACGGGATCCCTCCATATCCCTGAGCCGTAGCAAGGCTCAGTGAACACTGAACACACACACCCCCCCGCTAGGCCGCCTCCGTCTGTGTGTGTGTGATCATCAAGCTGTGTTGGGTATACCATCACAGACAAACGTGTGTGTGTGTGTGGGGGGGGGGGGCACCGGGCTCACATTCCCAGCTAATCAGTTGTGCGCGGACAATTAGAATGTGTGAGCTGCCGAAAGCCCCTCCAGCCTGTTTAAAAAATGGCCAGCCAAGCAGAATGCTGAGTTCTGTGAAAAGCTGTACAACTTCCACACAGAGAACGTTTCTTTCTTTCTTCACCAGCCACTTGCATATATTTTGGACCACTGCCCATTTAATTAAACGCAACAACAACAACAACAAATCATGAATACAATTGGTTCTCCCCAACTATTCTTCCCCTACCAAATACCTCCTGCAACAGTGAACGCAGAAAGTTGCTATTCTAATAATTGGTGTTACACATTTCTTTTTTTCCTTTTAAGAGCTTAGAGCAGAAATATCAAACATTGCCTTTGGTCTACAGCTCTTTATAGAATCCGTATGATGCAAAATAATCCCACGCTTGACTTTCCAGACCACCGTTCCCTCAAATTATTTGGGGGTACTGAGCAAATGTTTGGTCTTGTGAGCGGAAACTTGAAACGTGAGAATTTTGTGCAACTTCCAGCGCGCGTGTACAGTGAGGCCGTACCCTTACAATTTTAGACAGTAGCCAATAGGCCATTGTGGTTATTTCTGCATAATGTAGACCTACCAACAAAACCAATGGAGCAAATCCCAGAACATTTTCACATGGAAATAGTTGTTGATTTCTATGATATAGTCTACAGTAGCCTGTATGTGGTGGTCAATGCAGGTCTACATTGCATGAAACTTCATTATTATTATTATTATTATGTTCTTTCTCCCCAATTTCATGGTATCCAATTGGTAGTTACAGTCTTGTCTCATCGCTGCTACTCCCCTACGGACTCGGGAGAGGTGAAGGTCGAGAGCCGTGAGTCCTCAGAAGCTTCTTGACACACTGCTTGTCTAACCCGGAAGCGAGCCGCACCAATGTGTCGGAAGAAAACACCTGGCGACTGTGTCCGCGTGTACAGCGCCCGGCCCGCCACTGGAGTCACTAGAGCGCGATGTGATAAGGACCGGGTGGCCAAACCCTCCCCCTAACCCAGACGACGCTGGGACAAATGGGTCACCCGGTCAAGGCTGGCTGCGACACAGTCCGGGATCGAACCCGGATCTGTAGAGATGCCTCAAGCACTGCAGTGCCTTAGACCGCTGCGCCACTCGGGAGGCCCATTTTGACATTATGAAGGGCTTGACATTAATTCATGATTTTTTACTTGGTCTGTAACAACATGGGCCAAATAGGTAACTGTAAATTGCATTGTTATGTGTTGAATGACGCAAGAAACCACTTAACACAATAAAATCTCCTATTATTACCATACAGATAATTAGACAATGTAGAGTATCACTCTGCGTATTGGCTTATTTGCATATTCAAGACTGTCTCAAAATACAACACTGCCCCTTTAATTAATACATACACTTTTGACCAGACTGGCTTTTCAAAGACAGCTTGAAATGTAGCCTACAAGTTGCAGGAAGCAGTAACTCCCCACTGCTGACCTATACTTATATATAACTGGGCTAATAACTCGCTAACTAGCAAGGGATGTCAACAAATGTGCACACGCACGGCTCTGAACAGAAAGAGCGCTCATGGGCTACCCCCGCCAATAGCATTCTGCTCTGTAGTACACCGTCTCTGCCTACCACAAAATCACCGTCTCAGTCTGGCAAAGTTAGATGCGTGTTGATTCCATCACAGAGAAAACGTTGATCTATACAATGCAAACTAATGGGGCGAACTCGGCCAAGTTCAATGTCTTGCGTCTGTGCGCGGCCTGGCATTTCTTCTCCGTGGCAGTCCTGGAGGAAATGCGCGGCCGCACACACGCGCAGCTTAGAGGGAACATTGGTCCAGACCACCAATATGCCCACGGTTTAAACAGGCAAGCCCCTTTGGCCATATGAATAGTTGATGAAGGCTCCATCACAATGCTTTCCTGCTCCACTACCCACACAAAGTGCCTCAGCAGACCGCTGTGCTGTGGTATGGTGTACTGTACTGGGTACCGTTCTCCGGCTTGGAGCCCACTTCTCTCCTGCAAAACAGGATTCCTGCCTTTTAACAGGGCCTTTCCTTCCCACCCAGTCCCTGTAGAGAGAATGGGGAGATGAGAGGCAAGAGAGAGGAGGGAAGAGAGCGAGAAGGAGAGGGAAGAGAGCGGGGAGAAGGAGAGGGAAGAGAGCGGGGAGGAGAGGGAAGAGAGCGGGGAGGAGAGGGAAGAGAGGAGGGGAGGAGGAGGGGAAGAGAGCGGGGAGGAGAGGGAAGAGGGAGCGGGGAGGAGAGGGAAGAGAGCGAGGAGGAGAGGGAAGAGAGCGAGGAAAGAGAGGGAAGAGAAGAGAGGAGGAGAGGGAAGAGAGCGAGGAGAGAGAGGGAAGAGAGCGGGGAGGAGAGGGAAGAGAGCGTGGAGGAGAGGGAAGAGAGCGAGGAGGAGAGGGAAGAGGGGAGAGAGGGAGAGAGAGCGGGGAGGAGAGAAGAGAGCGAGGAGGAGAGGGAAGAGAGCGGGAGGAGAGGGAAGAGAGCGGGAGGAGGAGAGGGAGGAGAGGGAAGAGAGCGGGGAGGAGAGGGAAGAGAGCGGGGAGGAGGGAAGAGAGCGGGGAGGAGAGGGAAGAGAGCGAGGAGGAGAGGGAAGAGAGCGGGGAGGAGGAGGGAAGAGGGAAGAGAGCGAGGAGGAGAGGGAAGAGAGCGAGGCGAGGGAGAGGGAAGAGAGCGGGGAGGAGAGGGAAGAGAGCGGGGAGGAGAGGGAAGAGGCGGGAAGAGAGGAGGAGGGGAAGAGAGCGAGGAGGAGGGGAAGAGAGCGGGAGGAGAGGGAAGAGAGCGAGGAGGAAGAGGGGAGGAAGGGAAGAGAGCGGGAGGAGAGGGAGGAGAGGGAAGAGAGCGGGGAGGAGAGGGAAGAGAGGGAAGAGGAGAGGGAAGAGAGCGAGGAGAGGGGAAGAAGAGGAGGAGAGGGAAGGAGGAGGAGGGAAGAGAGCGGGGAGGAGAGGGAAGGGAGAGCGGGGAGGAGAGGGAAGAGAGCGGGGAGGAGAGGGAAGAGAGCGGGGAGGAGAGGGAAGAGAGCGGGGAGAGGAGAGGAAGGAGAGAGGGAAGAGGAGGAGGAGAGGGAAGAGAGCGGGGAGGAGAGGGAAGAGAGCGAGGAGGAGAGGGAAGAGAGCGGGGAGGAGAGGGAAGAGAGCGGGGAGAGGGAAGAGAGCGAGGAGAGGGAAGAGAGCGGGGAGGAGAGGGAAGAGAGCGGGGGAGGAGGGAGAGGGAGGAGAGAGCGGGGAGGAGAGGGAAGAGAGCGGGGAGGAGAGGGAAGAGAGCGGGGAGGAGAGGGAAGAGAGCGGGGAGGAGAGGGAAGAGAGCGGGGAGGAGAGGGAAGAGAGCGGGGAGGAGAGGGAAGAGAGCGGGGAGGAGAGGGAAGAGAGCGGGGAGGAGAGGGAAGAGAGCGGGGAGGAGAGGGAAGAGAGCGGGAGGAGAGGGAAGAGAGCGGGGAGGAGAGGGAAGAGAGCGGGGAGGAGAGGGAAGAGAGCGAGGAGGATAGGGAAGAGAGGAGAAGGTGAGGGGGCAGTGAGAGGGGAAGAGGAGAGAGGAGGGAACGTGTTGCCTGTGTGTGAGCGTGCATGTCTTGGATTGGTGACCCCAGACGCCCCATGGTAAAGTGCCTGCCTGGCTTGAGCAGAACAGTCCGGCTCCATAGCACTCCAAGTACTATGAAAATAAGAACCTTCCCCTGGAGCTGGGGAGGAAAGGGGGGGGGGGGGTCAGCAAGGCTGTCATCTTAGCTACGATGATGTAATCACTAAAATTAGCCCCAGAGGCAGCGGCGGGCAGCAGCGGTTCAAGCAGCACAGAGGGAATGATGTTAACATTTAGATGTAGGTCTGGCCTGGATCGTAGCCTGCGGTATCGTCTCAGGTCCCAGATCCACTCGCCCTGGTCTGCTTGTTCCCGCCGGTTTCACATGACACACTATCTCCAGGGCTTTCACTTGCATATACCGGTAGTCAAAGTGGCTGGCCTGATAACAGTGTTTTACAGTGTTGTTGCTACAGCTGCTGTGCTCTTATTATGGAATATCAGAGCAGTTAATTACTGTGTTGTAAAAAAGCCTTGTGGTGTTTGTATAACGGTACATCAGCGCAGGCTGGTGTTGTGTGTGTTTGCCTGGTGTGCTGGGGCTGGGAGGCTGAGGGGTGGTGGCTGGGTGGAGGGGGGCTGGGAGGCTGAGGGGAAAGACATGATAAATCACCCAGCAGCCTCAGGCCTCAGTAAAGGGGAGGAGCATGGAATTGAAAACCCCCAGAGGTCTCCTCTGCTCCCAACCCCCTCTCCCCCTTCCTCCTCTCACCGCCCCACCACTGGCCAACATCCCTGCTCTATCCCTCACCCCAGGGGCCGTTTGGCTCTGACAGAGGGGCACACTACTACTCCTGCCGCTCGGGGGTTAAATGTGCATTTTGATAGGACCAGACGGGATAGCGCTAGATGGCGAGATGAAGCGAAGTGGACGTGTGCCCCAACACGTCACATGCCAGACAAGGTAACGGAGAGTAGGGGGACAAGACAGAGAACATCATGCTCACCTCTAAAAGATGACACAAGGGTCTCTGTGACAGCAAGTCAGCGAGCAGCCATTTGCAGCACGACGCCATGAGACACATCCCAATGTCATCATGACCTACAGTATCTACAGAGCCCGGCGGAGATGTGGAGCTGACGTGTAAATTAGCACTGGGATCAGGGTACAGACAGACAGCCCTCTATGTAACACAACCCAGCCAGCAGCGCACTGACTAATCTCGAATGGCTGAACACCTCAGACTCTGTGATGATCGTGATACCGAAATACACAGAGATACAACATCCGCCGAGACCTGATGATTAGTCACTAACCAACGAGTGACTAGCACTGAAGTTACGCTAAAGCTAGGCTGCGTTCCAATAGCCGTGAATGTTTCCACACACCTAGATGCTAACGCTAGCTACGTGACTGGTGGAGGTGCTGGTGCCGGAGAGGTTAGAGGACAGGAAGGGTAAGAGGAAGAGAGGCACAGCCTGCAGCAGACGTCTTGCAGACTGACAGGAAGTGAAATACCGCAGACCGTTGACTAGCCTAGCGACGCACCAAGACAAAGCAGAGACGTGCAGACGAATGATCATCTCTCTCCAACATGAATGTAGCCTAGTCATTCTATTCAGGCCAAGTTGAGACATTCATGGGTCAGTTACCGGGTAGACCAGGTCTCGTAGAAACGTAATGATCCATGTAATAGTGTCTTGGCTAGGAAAGCACTTAGTACATAATTCTGAAAGCCAGGTGAGGTGATGTGTCCTTTTAAGGCAAATACAGAGAGGGGTAGAAGTGAGTGACTGTGTGTGTGTGTGTGTGTGTGTGTGTGTGTGTGTGTGTGTGTGTGTGTGTGTGTGTGTGTGTGTGTGTGTGTGTGTGTGTGTGTGTGTGTGTGTGTGTGTGTGTGTGTGTGTGTGTGTGTGTGTGTGTGTGTGTGTGTGTGTGTGTGTGTGTGTGTGTGTGTGTGTGTGTGTGTGTGTGTGTGTGTGTAATTGAGGAAGGCAAGTAGGCAATTGATGTCCTAATAAAGTGGGCCAACGGAGTCATCCTTCCGTTCATTCGTCAGCATCCGTATATTAAATCCCATGGTGCATCATGGTAGTAATACACCCCAGGTCTCCAGGGGGCTTAGCCTGGAGGAGGGTGATATTTCTGGATCAATGACAGCCAATGTCAACAGCACGTCATAGGGATACTCATCAATTAGGGCCACAGGTAGACACAACGACACTGCTTTTGTCTGGTATACACAACATAGCCTGGCGGTCCAGTTTGTTGGCGCTTTAGCCAAGTCGTCTAAAAATCTATCCTGGCGGACCTTACGGGTCCTTGAGGCAAATTTGTTCAGCATGAGGAAAGACACCTACACACAAAGCTTCAAGTATCTAGGTCAATGTGGGCGTGTATGTGAGCTTGTAAGAGAAACATGCGTAGAATGTTTTCCCCCTGTGTCGTACAACAGCTGATGAAACATTGTGTCAGTGTTATTTCCTGTCGCTGGTTGAAAACACAATCTACAATGGATCATCTAATCAGCAGGTTTTCATACGTTTTCGGGTTTTTCCCCTCCCACTCACAGACAATCCTAGCAAAATTCTTGATTGATTTGCAAAAAATTTTTTTTTTTATAGAAAACTATGACAGGAAGGTACTTAATTGTTACCCAGAAATGACTTGATATCAATATAAAAACGTCTGCATTGGGGCCTTTAACAGACACCGCCACAGTCAGTGAAGAAGTCAAGCTTCCAACGTACCTGGTTATACGCATAATCCTAAAGGACGACCACAGCAAGCATCAGGGATGGAGAGGGAGAGATGGAGGGGCGGAGAGAGAAAGACAAGACATCAGGAGGATCAACAGAGGACAAAAACACAACTTGAGTTAACTTATGACTTCACTGTTAAGGCATTGATCAGTTTGGCTCTGTGATCAGGTGGCTGGTGGTGGGAGGAAGGGAGGCTATGTTTAAGCCAGACTCTATTGACTTTCGCTGGACATCCTTCCGGGAAGGGCTGGGCTTCAACAATCCCAGCAGGAGAGGGGAAGGGATGTCGCGGAGATGGGGACGTCGACCGCCTTGTCAGGGGGCGTGATGGAGCATGGGCCGGGGTGATTACTGAGAACAACAACTGAAACACGGCAGTGCCTGCGCCCAGCGATACTATCAGCAGCATGAGGGAAACTCCCCCGACTGACAGGAGGGGAAACCAGGGAGCTGACACGCACAGATGCAGATGTATCACCCACACAGGTGTAACAGACACACAGAGACACAGAAACACACACACACACTCACTCATATGCTGCACTCACACGCAACGCACACACACACCCCCAACAGTTCACACACTACTTGTCAAACACAGTGTAAAGTATTCACACCCCTTGACTTTTTCCACATTTCGTTACGTTACAGCCTTATTCTAAAACCAATCTACACACAATACCCCATAATGACAAAGCAAAAACAGGGTTTAAGACATTTTTGCAAATTTATAAAAATAAACATAAAAAATACCTTATTTACATAAGTATTCAGACCCTTCGATATGAGATTGAGAAATTGAGCTCAGGTGCATCCTGTTTGCATTGATCATCCTTGAGATGTTTCTAAAACTTGATTGAGTCCAACTGTGGTAAATTAAATTTATTGGACATGATTTGGAAAGACACGCCTGTCTGTATAAGGTCCCACAGTTGAAAATTCATGTCAGAGCACAAACCAAGCCATGAGGTCGAAGGAATTGTCTGTAGAGCTGCGAGACAGGATTGTGTCGAAGAACAGATCTGGGGAAGGGCACCAAAACATTTCTGCAGCGTTGAAGATCCCTAAGAACACAGTGGCCTCCATCATTCTTAAATGGAAGAAATTTGGAACCACCAAAACCTTTCCTAGAGCTGGCCGCCCGACTAAACTGGGCTATTGGGAGAGAAGAACCTTGGTCAGAGAGGTGACCAAGAACCTGATGGTAACTCTGACAGGGCTCCAGAGTTCCTCTGTGGAGATGGTTGTCCTTCTGGAATGTTCTCCCATCTCTGCAGTACTCCACCAGTTAGGCCTTTATGGTAGAGTGGCCAGACGGAAGCCACTAATCAGTAAAAAGGCACATGACAGCCAGCATGGAGTTCGCCAAAAGGCACCTAAATGACTCTCAGACCATGAGAAACAAGATTCAGTAGTCTGATGAAACCTAGATTGAACTCTTTGGCCTGAATGCCAAGCGCCACATCTGGAGGAAACCTGGCACCATCCCTACAGTGAAGCATGGTGGTGGCAGCATCATGCTGTGGGGATGTTTTTCAGCGGCAGGGACTGGGAGACTAGTCAGGCTTGAGGCAAAGATGAACGGAGCAAAGTACAGGGAGATCCTTGCCGAAAACCTGCTCCACAGCTCTCAGGACCTCAGATTGGGGTGAAGGTTCACCTTCCAACAGGACAACGACCCTAAGCACACAGCCAAGTCCTTCAGTGGCCCAGCCAGAGCCCGGACTTGAAACCGATCAAACATCTCTGGAGACATCTGAAAATAGCTGTGCAGGAATGCACCCCATCCAACCTGACAGATCTTGAGAGGATCTGCAGAGAAGAATGGGAGAAACTCCCCAAATACAGGTGTACCAAGCTTGTAGCGTCATACCCAAGAAGACTCGAAGCTGTAATCATTGCCAAAGGTGCTTCAACAAAGTACTGAGAAATGGTCTGAATACTTATGTAAATGTGAAATATAAGTTTAATTGGAATAAATTAACGCAAATTTCAAAAAACTGTTTTGCTGTGTCATTATGGAGTATTTTGTATAGATTGATTAAATTGTGTAAAACAAAATGTTAGAATAAGCTTGTAACGTAAAATGTGGAAAAGGTCAAGGGGTCTGAATACTTTCCGAAGGCACTGTACTTTCCTCACAGGACACACACACACCATTTCATACTGACACGAATAGCAAGCAAGCCCCCTGCAGAACATGGAACAGGCTTTATAGAGCCGCGGTAGTTCAGCGTGGATTAAAATGTAGAATACAGGCATGAAATCTACGCAACAATTATTCCTACGTACGTATCCTGGACACATTGGAAGCTGTAGACCAACATCTCAACCACAAACTGCTCTTAGACCTTTACCTGTCACATAACAACCAGTACTTCGTTAAGCCGTCTGTTCAACCTTTATACCTTCCACCACAGCAGTCAACTCTTCTTACTCCACACAGAGACCTAAGTACACCGACACCTTGGCTTCCACACTGTTGTCAATGGTATCGTCCTGTCTGAGCCTAGTATACGTCCTTTAACTTCAACTGTGATAGTGAGTAGGCTATACATTAGCGTTAGTCCTTACCGTGGGCTCCTGGCCGTCAGTGATCAGTTCCCGCTCTCCCCGGGGGTTGACTTTGCGAAAGCGCCGGCGGGAACGTCTCTGGGACGCCTCCCTCTGCAACGCCCTCTCCTCGACCTCGCTGGCATTGTCCACCTGAAACACATGACCAAGCTGAGCTTCAGCGCTAGAGCTCTGGGTCGGGAGTGCAGGGCCTCCACCACTACTAGTCTGTCCCTGTTCTGACTGATCCCAGTTCTGACTGGCTGCTGGTTCTGAGATCTGATCCTGGATCAGGTCCTGTTCAGGCTCCTGGTTGAACATCCAGTTCTTCCACAGCACAGATAGCCTGTGCAAGCGCAGCGTCATGGGGACGGCATCCACAAGACAGGCGAGAGAAGAGGCGAATATAGACGAGGACGGTGTGAGGCGCTCTCTCTAGCTCTCTTCGAGGCTGTGACGAGAATAGCTCTAGTCATTCTGTCTCGGTCTGCTGTCTAGAGTCAGGAGGCTGTTGCTGTTGCTGTACAACAGAACTCACAGTGAGGCCACAGTTTCCTGCAGGAAACCGTCAATATACAAATATCCTTTCCGAGCAGAACAGAACAGAAAAAAAAGAAAAAAAAGATTCCGGCCATACAATTAATTCCTGAGCGCTTTGTACTACTACACTGTTGTTATTGCTGGGGAATTTATTTCCTTTTCACGTTATACACTGAGTGTACAAAACATTTGGAACACCTGCTCTTTCATGACAGACTGACCAGGTGAATCCAGCTATAATCCCTTATTGATGTGACCTGTTAAATCCACCTCAATCAGTGTAGATGAAGGGGAGGAGACAGGTTAAAGAAGGATTTTTAAGTCTTGAGACATGGTTTATGTATGTGTGCCATTCAGAGATTGAACGGGCAAGACAAAAGATTGAAGTTCCTTTGAACGAGGTATGGTAGTCGGTGCCAGACGCACCGGTTTTTGTCAGGAGCTGCAATGCTGCTGGGATTTTCATGCTCAACAGTTTCTCGTGTGTATCAAGAATGGTCCTCCACCAAAAGGACATCCAGCCAATTTGACAACTGTGGGTAACATTGGAGTCAACATGGGCCAGCATCCCTGTGGAACGCTTTTAACATCTTGTAGAGTCCATGCCCCAAAGAATTTTGACTGTTCTGAGGGTAAAAGGGGATGCAACTAAATATTAGGAAGGTGTTCTTAATGTTTTGTACACTCTGTGTATAACCAAAGCTGAGCAAATAGTTTACATTTGTGAGGTGATTTGTGAAACGGAACTATTGGAAAACATTGAAACTACGAATTTTTTTTAAGTTAGAATGCTTCAACTGTTCAAGAGTCACATATTTTAAAGAGAGTATTTTCACTAGAACAACAACGCTTTTTTGACTGTCAGTCATACGGTGGGGTTTTTACTTTTTCATTTTTTTTTTAAAGTCAGTGTTGCTTGAGAGGAGACTTTACGAGGCCATAGAGCGGGTTTATCGGGACAGTGGAGGAGCTGATGTAACCTTCCAGTCTCTGTGGTGTGTTTGTAAAACCCATCAAATTCTGCTTGTTTGGACACAGTGAGGGCCAAATGCCACCGCCGACCTAGCTGGAGGAAAGAAAAGCGGGAGCCGGGAAAAAAAACCGTTAAAAACTCAGTTAACAGAAAACATCTGCACTCGTCTGAACAATGCTGGGCTTCCCCCCCCCCCCCCAACTCCTCCCTCTCTCGCTTTCTATTTCCTTCTCCGAGTCGTGAAATCCCTGCTCACGCAAACAAACTTTTTCCACTGTATTTTACACATCACAGGTGGACAATTACCTTACACAAGAACAAGTTTTATTGACGACTGTTTCCCTACGCTCAATTACTTCGATGACATTTCTAATTCATATAGGAGTGGGTGAGCCTGGAGTAGAGTGGGATTGAGGAGGAGGATGCAGAGGAGGGTCAGAGTGGGGAGGGTAGTCTGCAATATATAAACCCAGAATGTGTGTGTGTGTGTGTGTGTCTTGGTGTACAGACTGCAGGGCTGTCATCTCTGTGAGCTCCAGTCATCCATCAGGATGTAATGAAACACATGATGGGCATAGAGGATGAGAAGAGATGGGAGAGGCATGACAACGCCCCGGACCCCTCTCCTCGGCACATCAGCTGGCCGGGACAGACGGTAGAGACTATATGCACACAGCTGACCTGCAAAACAACTAACCACAATCTGAAACTGACCCCTTAACCCCAACCAAAACTTTAAAGGACAAGTCTGCCATTAATAACAGATTATTATGCTGTTAGTATTTATGCACTTCTGTAAGATTTGAAACGCATTGATGTTTTATCCTTGTTTTTGTCATTTTAAAAAGCCTCTATTGCCCTCGTCTACAGCATACGCCGATTCCCAGGGTGCATTCCGTCTCCCATTATGCAATTCTCTGCCTAGTTAGCCTGCAGTTAGCTGTCAGGCCCAGACGTCTAAATATATTGCTCATGTCATAAGTTATGAGTGGACTTCGCATTACTTTTGGGTAGTAAATATATTATAATGCTTGCATGGACGTCTTGCTGAATATATATGTTCATGTCATTATCACCAATCAGCAACGCTCGCCCATCCAACCTGACAGAGCTTTAGATTTGTCATTATAGGGGTATTGTGTGTAGATTGACTAGGGGGAAAAAACAAGTTAATCCATTTTAGAATGAGGCTGTAATGTAACAAAATGTGGAAAAAGTCCAGGGGTCTGAATACTTCCCAGATGCACTGTACATTTCCCGGGCGGTAAAAGCTTCGCGTGTTGTGCCGCACACGGGACTCAAGCATTTTTTTCGGCTTTGTTTAGGCTACAGAGACAGGACAGGCATTAAAGGAGATAAATGGACTCTGACAATAGGCCTACAGTAAGAGGCACGCTGTGTTGAGTGATGTGGTAAAGTCCGTTGTATTTTGAAAAGTAGACGGCGACAGTGTTGTGTTTATGTGGAGTTCCCTTGTGCATGTTGTCGCGCGCGCAGGAGGCCCGCGGCTGTTGTTTCCTGCTTGCTTGGCAGAGTTCGCGGAAAAGGTCAAACTGTGAACCCCGTGACCCAAATTGATCACATGAAATGTATACGTCGTATCTCACAATCGATTGGGCCTCCCGAATTTAGCACGTTGGCAGTGACAGAATGCTTATTTTTGGTCGTTGTAGATTTGCAGCATTCCACAAAGTTCTATCTAGCGCTGTAGCGGGGGGGAGGGGTGTATAACCTTGTGACATTACTCTCGCTCTAGCTCCCTCAGTGAGATAGTGCTGGACTGTCTGTCAAAGTGTGCACCTTTAGTGAGATAGGTGCACACTTTGACAGACAGTCCAGCACTAAGTCAGAGAGTTTTAGCCATGCTCTTTTTAGGGCAACGGACAGATGAGGCTTTTTCCTGCAGAGACCACTCATGTGTGCTTGTGCGTGCGTTAGCCACTAACACGCGTGTGCGACAGCAAGGGAGAGTAAAGCCCACACGTCAAGGCCGTGCTGTAAAAGCCTGGCCATTTAGCCTGTCACTAGAGATTAACAGAGAAACGGACCCCGCTTGACACAGATACGAGGCTCAAAGATTTTCTGTCATGGTTGAAATGTACTGAATAACAACTCTAGGAGGGGTTGGTTTATGCTGCTGTAATGAAAAACCAACCAGACTGAAAGCCTAACTGACTGAGCATCTCAACCTAACATTAAAAACACTCTTAAGGACTAATAACTGTAATAACACACATAGTAGTAAACAGAACGTCTCAACTCCAAGAGTCTGTCCATGTGGAAAGATATTTCCTGCTCGGACCATTAACAAGTTATCTCCTGGATGGGCCGGTCTCGGTGCGTGAACTACAAGGAAGGAAGGCAGGCAGGCAGGCAGGCAGGCAGGCAGGCAGGCAGGCAGGCAGGCAGAGTAAAATGCCAGACATCTCCAACGAGTCCAACCACTGGCCTGGCTGCGCAAATGACGTGAGCAGTTAGTCTGTGATAATTCCCCAGGAGTCAATCAGCTAATTGGTTGGAATGTGAGTGATTTGACTGAGTGGTGCAGCAGCATGAGTGAGGAGAGGGAACCTGAGTGAGTGAGTGAGTGAGTGAGTGAGTGAGTGAGTGAGTGAGTGAGTGAGTGAGTGAGTGAGTGAGTGAGTGAGTGAGTGAGTGAGTGAGTGAGTGAGTGAGTGAGTTTGTTTGTGTGTCTGCGTGACTGTCTGTATTGGCTCAGGTTCCCTCCATTACCTGCCCTGGAATATTAATGGGAACGAATGTCCTTTTCAGTCATGCAACATGGCTTCATTTGAACACACATGCAGTGGCTAAGCATTAGGCACGGCTAGGCTGTTCAGGAACGCACTGAGGCCACAATTGGGTGTGGGAATGATGCAAAACGCATGTCCATTAAAATAGTCAGTAATGTAAAGGTACATGATTGACACCTTTGTCGGTTTAGAACTAAAGTGATTATTCTCCAATGACTTTGCTACGACGCCATCAATGAAGGGTCGTTCCCAACATTCCCTGTCTCGTTTCATTCTCTCTCTGCTTCCTGTGTGGACTGATCCAACAGCACCCACAACACTGGCTGTGGTTATTAGCAGTCCTACGGACGATAGGGTGAGGATATGGGCATATAGGAACAACAAACAAGCAGCTTACGTAATGCCAGTCCCCCCGTCCTCCCGGGCACAGGTAATCAGCCAGTCCATCTGCACACGGTGAAGACTTTCATTTCCCCCACCCCCCCATACCCCTCCTCTAGTGGATGATAACCAGCAGACGGACAGAGGACCTAGACCAGCAGGCCAAATCTAATAGAGGAGCTCATTTCCTGCTTCCTCCCTCCCTCCTTGCCTCTGCTTCAGATGCAGCGGTGCACCAGGCTCACTGGGCAGGCTGCTCAGGGAGATGGCTCGAGTAGATTGCTGTACCTGCCCTGGCCTCTTGACCGGTGTGCTGGAACTATGACGAGCTGTAGTTGCCTCGCAGACAGACAGACACACGTCAACGTAGGCCTGCGCACTGATTGGGTGACTTTTGTGGGCATCGCATCGAGTTGTATCATTGTCCTCCTAAGATCGAGGCTATCAAGGCCTCGTTGATACGAAGCTGATATACTCCTGGAGAGGAGAGATTCAGGACAACAATCTAATTCTCTAGGAGCTGTGTGCATTTCCTTTGCCTGGCGACCCAGACTCCTCGCCCCGGCCAATCGCAACGCCACGCGCCCATGGATGTTCATTTCTTTTCCTCAATGGGTCCGGATACGAGAACACCCCCCCCCTCAACGATTTCTCGACCGCACGTGGGTGAAGTGGCTTCCTAACGCCACAAGTCACTGTTTTTGTTCCTGTCTTTCTGTACTGAGTCGGTAGATATGGAGAAAGGGAGAGAGAAAGAGAGAGCGCAAGCGGGACGAAGCGGCGGCTCAACTCACCACGATCATTTCTGTCGGCTCTAAAGTGATGCATTCACAGCCTCGCCTGCCCCCCAGCTGCTTGCCAAAGCTGTGGGGAGAGAGAACACACAGCACAGAGGACAACAGAGTATTAAACCAAGAGGCAGAGAGACGTCTTCACATGGCCAGGCTGGCATCCACCCACGTCCTGTACAACACTGAATACACTTTGACATAGCAAATTAGAGATGCTGATTTTCAGTGGCAGTTTCAATGTATTGCAGATTCAGTCAATACTGATGTCTGTGTCCGCGAATGCAAACCTCCAATTCAAGCAACAACAGGCCTATTTCGAAGAGTGATCCAGAGAAATCAACACTCATTCTCCGCTAAGGCATTGAGTTGAACTGGAATTGGTCATTTAGTGCCAGGCTAAAGTTGAAGAAAAACAAGTTCCACCTTAAACTAGACAAGTCAGTTAAAAACAAATTCATATTTACAATAACGGCCTACCGGGGAACAGTGGGCTTAGCTGCCTGGTTCAGGACGCAGGACGACAGAGTTTCACCTCCTCAGCTCGGGGATTCGATCCGGCAACCTTTCGATTACTGGCCCAACGCTCTAACCACCAGGCTACCTGCTGCCCGCTCTCTCAGCGGGATGCTTTTTAATCAAATAAAAGGACAGGTAGGAGGACAGGTTCATACAGAGTCAACTGCTCCCCTCTGGACAACAAGCTCATGTTCGACTAGGATCACAAATGAGCTTATTGGTCTCCACACAACACCGGGCAGCGTCACAAATTCCCAATATATTACACCACTTTTGACCAAGGCCCATCGTGCACTACTTTTGACCAGAGCCTATATATATATATATATATATATAGGGAACAGGGTTGCTATTTGGGACAAACGACAGGACTCAACCGCTTCACTGGTTGCGCACCACCAAAAACACAACAGGCTGGCTCGGATAGCCTCCACACTTCTCCTTTCAGATCAAATCACACGGAATAATAGTATCACAGTCAGCCCAGTGACTTCCCCATTCACAGGAATGGAGCGGGTTCTCTGTACCATGATTTCCTCATGAGATACCAAACCAGTCACTAACTAATTCAACCCAACGGGGAAGTGTGCGAGGAGAGAAGATAGAAGACAATCAGAAAGAAGCAGATGGCGCCGAAAATAATGGCGCTCCAATTAAGAGCGAAAGCGAGGACTTCAGCACTGTGAAGCTACTGCTCTGTGAGACTCACTGATTTTAATTACGAGACGCGTGCTGAGCAAGAACAGTCCTGTATCGTACCTTCCCACTCTCCTTGTCATGGACTGTGTGCTCTTCCTCTCAGTGGCCGATGTGACAACTCATTTAAGCGTGTTCTCCCTATCCCAGTCTGTTGTCCTCACTTGCTTCAAGATGTCCACCATTGCTCCTGTACCCAAGAAAGCAAAAAGGTAGCTGAACTAAATGACTGATCGCCCAGTACCACGCACTTCTTTCATCGTGAAGCGTTTTGAGGCTAGTTAAGGATCCTATCACCTCCACCTTACCAGGCACTCTTGACCCACTACATTTCGCATATCGCCCCAACAGGTCCACAGACGACACAATCGCCATCGCACTGCACACTGCCCACTGCCCACTGCCCACACTGCCCTCTCCCACCTGGGCAAGAGAAGAACCTATGTAAGAATGCCGTTCATTTGACTACAGCTCAGCCTTCAACCCCATACTGCCCTCCAAGCTCATCACTATGCTCAGGGCCCTGGTTCTGAACTTCCTGACGGGCTGACCCCAAGTGGTTGGGCGCTATCCAGATTTTCATATCGTCATACCATCATTCTCTCATCCCGGGATTTAGGGTATTGCCCGCTGAGCACACAAGGGGGCACCAAAATAAAACACAACAAAAAACAAAACAAAAACAACAAAAAACCACATTGGGCGTCTATTGCCAGAATGCTAACAAAATGATGTAGAGAATCTCTATGGAGGCTGTGGCTAAGTATGCTAACGAGCGCAAACAACAACAAAACTGAAAAATTGTAAAGACAGCATTTTTTATTGTAAATAAGAATAGGATGTTTAAAACCACTTCTACATTAATATGGATGCGGACATGATTACGAATAGTCCTGAATGAACTGTGATTAGTGAGAAACTCAGAAGCACAAATATCATACGGCTCCTAAAACGCTAACCTCCCATGCTATTGTAATGGTGAGAGGGGAAAGGGGGATACCTGGTCAGTTGTACAACCGAATGCACTCAACTGAAATGTGTCTTCCTCATTTAACCCAGCCCCAAAAGGTTAGCATGTCTTGGCGGTGTGATATTTCCGCCTCCAGCTTTCTCACTCATCATTATTCACCATTCATTCAGGACTACGCGTAAGAATTCGGATTGACGTAGAAGTGTTTGGAAACATATTCTATTCGTATTTACAATAAAAGTGACTCCATAATGACAATACATTATTTGCCATTTGTTTTCTATTGGGCACAAAATCATCTGAAACGCAAACCAAAACAAACAAATGCATCCAACAAGTGTGTAGAGCCACAAGCCTGGGACCAAATAGTACACTTTTGACTACTTTAATACTTTAATAGACATTAAGTGAATTTGTCCCAATACTTTCAGTCCCCTAAAATGGGAGAACTTTGTACAAAAAGTGCTGTAATTTCTAAAGGGTTCAACCGATATGGGATGAAAATACCCTCAAATTAAAGCTGACAGTCTGCACTTTAACCTCATAGTCATTGTATCATTTCAAATCCAAAGTGCTGGAGTGCAGAGCCAAAACAACCAAAACATTTTCACTGTGCCAATAATTCTGGAGGGTAAATAACATATCTTTATATTCCAGTCTCTGACACTGCTCTTTCTGAATGTCTTTATTTTTGAATTTCGTGACCAATAAAAGGTTGATTTTGATTCGATTTGTCCGCGTACCAAACGGCATCTTATTTTCGAAATAGTGCACTACTTTTGACTAGGGCACGACAGGGAATAGGTTGCCATTGGGACGAAGCCCTACTTACCCAGCCCAAAGAGAGAGATGCTCTAATCATGGGTGGATTCACACAACGAGAACGGCACATGTTCCCCGGCAGTTTGATTTGAGACAGATCTCCAAAGAAAGAAAGTGTTTCTTCATTTGGTGTCCGCCGATGGAAAAAAACGTTTCATTACACAAGAATGTTTCTGATTTCTGAGAATGGAATCCACCCTGCAACAAAGGAACCATTACGTAAACATTGGGAAATATCAAAGCTTGTGTGTAAACTAATTTGCCAGGTGAAATGGTAGGTTTCTAACTAAGCCACAGGTCTGGTAGCCTGATGTCATCAACATGCTCAGTGTGTGTGAGACTGAAACTTCCATTGTTGCAATATGTCTCAGAATCCTGGGCATCATATCGTGCCAGGGGGCACGACTTAAGGCTCTTTTCTTAAACAGTCAAACATATGTTTACATTGCCAAAGCAAGTGAAATAGATAATAAGCCAAAGTGAAATAAACAATAAAAAATGTACAGTAAACATCACACTCACAAAAGTTAAGGAATAGAGACATTTCAAATGTCATATTATGTCTATGTACAGTGTTCTAACAATGTGCAAATATTTTTTTTAAAGCACAAAAGGGAAAAGAAATAAACAATTATGGGTTGTATTTACAAAGGTGTTTGTTCTTCACTGGTTGCCCTCTTGTGGTCTCTCTCTCTCTCTCTCTCTCTCTCTCTCTCTCTCTCTCTCTCTCTCTCTCTCTCTCTCTCTCTCTCTCTCTCTCTCTCTCTCTCTCTCTCTCTCTCTCTCTCTCTCTCTCTCTCTCTCTCTCTCTCTCTCTCTCTCTCTCTCTCTCTCTCTCTCTCTCTCTCTCTCAGGTCCTCTCTCTCTCTCTCTCTCTCTCTCTCTCTCTCTGCATCTCTCTCTCTCTCTCTCTCTCTCTCTCTCTCTCTCTCTCTCTCTCTCTCTCATAGTGAAGGCGTAGACTCAGGTTTTCCGGGTCTCTATGTTTTTGGTTGGACAGGTTTCTCAATTTCTTTCTTAGATTTTTGCATTCTTCATCAAACCATTTCTACTGGGCGCCTCTCCCTCTCTCTGCGCGCCTCTCCCTCTCTCTCCGCGCGCCTCTCCCTCTCTCTCCGCGCGCCTCTCCCTCTCTCTCCGCGCGCCTCTCCCTCTCTCTCTCCTCCGCGCCTCTCCCTCTCTCTCCGCGCACCTCTCCCTCTCTCTCTCCGCGCACCTCTCCCTCTCTCTCCGCGCACCTCTCCCTCTCTCTCTCCGCGCACCTCTCCCTCTCTCTCCGCGCACCTCTCCCTCTCTCTCCGCGCACCTCTCCCTCTCTCTCCGCGCACCTCTCCCCTCTCTCGCACCTCCCTCCTCTCCGCGCACCTCTCCTCTCTCACGCACTCTCCCGCACTCTCTCCTCTCACCACTCCTCCCTCTCTCTCCGCGCACCTCTCCCTCTCTCTCCGCGCACCTCTCCCTCTCTCTCCGCGCACCTCTCCCTCTCTCTCCCTCTCCGCACCTCTCCCTCTCCCTCCGCGCACCTCTCCCTCTCTCTCCCGCGCACCTCTCCCGCCGCGCACCTCTCCGCGCACCTCTCCCGCCGCGCACCTCTCCCGCCGCGCGCCTCTCCGCGCCCCCTCCCTGTCTCTGCGTGGATTTGTGATGTCGTATGTTTTTCCCCCAACACCACTTTCCATCAATTTGTAGAGCAGACCCTCATGCCAAATTGAGTCGAAGCCTTTTTTGAACTCAACAAAGCATGAGAAGACTTTGTCCTTTTTCGGTTTGTTTGTTTGTCAATTAAGGTGTGCAGGGTGAATACGTGGTCTCGCGTATGGTGATTTGGTAAAAAGCCAATTGTACATTTGCTCGGTACATTGATTTCACTGAGGAAATGAACTAGTCTGCTGTTAATGATAATGCAGAGGTTTTTCCCAAGGTTGCTGTTGAGGCATATCCCACGGTAGTTATTGGGGTCAAATCGAGGAGGATGTTAAAGAGTGTAAGTACAGCCAATTGGAATTTTTGGTCTGTATACGTGATCATTTCATTTAGGATACCATCAACACACTCGCTCACTGTCTCTCTGCTCAGATAGGGTTGGAGGGCTGCTTGGCTTAATCAGCTGTGAGAGCCGGAGGTCAAGCCTTGCTTTGACAACTCTCTCCACACTCCAGTGAGGCTGGGCCCGGCCTTGTGCAGCCTGTCAGCTGATGGGAAATGCTGCCTGCCAAGCCTTTCTGCATGCCTGCCGAGCTCCATCCATCTCATCCCCCAGGAGCTAATATATGCCTACTGCCTACGCCTCACTCCAGCCCTCCATTATCTCCCTCTCTCCCCTTATCTGACACTACAGTGCCCCACCACAGCAAAGGCATCAGCAGCTCTGGCCCCTCGGGCGAGGCAAGATTGACTGGAACACAGAGATCCTATTTTTCGCTCGAAGCGCTGTTATCAAAAAAGTTATGTGGTAAAGTAACTGGATTATGACAAATCTAAAAAGCCAAAAGCAACTTACTGTCCTTTAGAGTCCTAACATTTTTTTTTTGGGGGGGGGGGGGGTTACTAACAGATAGGTCTTTCTGCAGGTGTTGAGGGGTTTTTCTCTCCAGATGTCCAGTAAGAGAAGAGGTTCAACCGAAACCTCCAGACAGCTGCAAAGCCTAAGGCCCTCGGTGAGAAACTAAAGCCCCACACACACACACACACACACGTCTTTAAGCCAAATATAGACACTTCTTGAGGTAGTCATGTTACCCTCCTGGTAACCAAGCCTGGTCAATAAGTAAACTCAGTTCGGGAACAGCTTGGTTAGAAACTAAAAGAAAACAGAAGTTGTTTAGCACCCGTGTCGCCACGGTAACGATGACTAACAATGAAGAGAGAGAGCGCGACCACAAACCACTGTCTAGCTGGAGCATCTTGCTCTTAGCTCAGACTGTTCTGCTCTCTTGGGACAAAACGCCACAGTCATTAACACTACAGCCAAGACCATATCGGCTAGCAATAAATTGACCGACATGAAAATAACACAATGCACTGAACCTAGTACTAGATAGGCCTAGTACTCACAACATTTTGAAATACTCATCAACTAGTCGAACCCCATTTTAGTTACTAGAAATGCTTGACTGCTACATTACAACTACGTAAAACAAACTATTGTTACTATGCCCAGCAGCAACAATCACAAAATAGCATCAATGTAAGGGGGGGGGGGGGGGGGGGTCGATGAAATTCAAGAAAGTATTTAGGTGAAATTGAGTGTAATTCTATCAAACTCAAGCCACAGGGTTGAATATTGACACTAGCAGAAAGGACAGAGGCTTTTTGTTAACCACGGCATACTATTTATAGATTTATTTTTATTTCACCTTTATTTAAACAGGTAGGCAAAGTTGAGAACAAGTTCTCATTTACAACTGCGACCTGGCCAAGATAAAACAAAGCAGTGTGACACAAACAACACAGAGTTACACATGGAATAAACTAACGTGCAGTCAATAACACAATAGAAAATCTGTATACAGTGTGTGCAAATGAAGTAAGGAGGTAAGGCAATAAATAGGCCATAGTAGCGAAGTAATTACAATTTAGCAATTAACACCCCATTGATAGATGTGCAGATGAGGATGTGCAAGTATAAATACTGGTGTGCAAAAGACCAGAAAAGCAAAAGCAAATATGGGGATGAGGTAGGTAGTTGGTTGGATGGGCTATTTACAGATGGGCTGTGTACAGCTGCAGCAATCAGTAAGCTGCTCTGACAGACGAGGCTTGAAGTTAGTGAGGGAGATATGAGTCTCCAACTTCAGTGATTTTTGCAATTCGTTCCAGTCATTGGCAGCAGAGAACTGTAAGGAAAGGGGACCAAAGTAGGGGTTGGCTTTGGGAATGACCAGTGAAATATACCCGCTGGAGCCTGTAATACGGGTGGGTGTTGCTATGGTGACCAGTGAGCTGAGACAGGGCAGAACTTTACCTACTAAAGACTTATAGATGACCTGGAGCCAGTGGGTTTGGCGACGAATATGTAGCGAGGACCAGCCAACGAGAGCATACAACGGTGGGTAGTATACGGGGCTTTGGTTACAAAACGGACGGCACTGTGATAGACTGCATCCAATTTGCTGAGTAGAGTGTTCGGAGGCTATTTTGCAGTAAATAAATTAGTCAATAAAACCACTAGTCTACATTACTGAGAAATAATACTAGGTTAGAGGTTTAATATGAGGTTTACTTTAGAAAAACACAAACAAATGAAAATATATGAGATTCTAAGGAACCTGATCCACTGGCAGATAATCAACCACCTCTGTCTATGAGAAGGGCTGTGGGTTTCACCAGAATCAAAACACGGAAAGACATGAGAACTTCACAAGAGCTGAGAAGATAACCTGCCCATCAGGTATAGGATCACTTCGTATTGTGTTCATCGAGGCTGTGGTTAAGTTAAGATGAATCCATTTTTTGAAGTGAAACCGAGCAGAAAGAGACACTTCCAATGGGCTATTGCTGGCTCAGTCATTTCTTGCTAAATGTGCCTTTCCCTGGGTAGTATTAGGCTTGTCTTTCAGACGTTGAGAGGAGATTTCAAATCGACATAGTACGGTATCACTTCAAACCACACAGGCCCGATGGCATCCTGCCAATACGTGCCTTACCCGCAGGGAACTCCAAAACGTTTAGTACATGGGTTCCCACTCCCAACCTTCCTTGATTTGAGGTGTCAATTATTATGATTATTTTTTTTACAATTTGTGATTGGTACAAACAATCTAAATCACTGACGCTTTAGGATAATAAACAAAGTGGTAAACTGTCAGAGGAAGACGCGACTCGGATGCTGCACATGGGAATATCTTTGGTTTGTCATTCAGAAGCTGAGCTGTGTCCTAAAGTAGACGAGTCAAAGACACCTGACTTTCCTTGGGAATAACCAGATTCAAATGTGTCAATCTGTCGCTATCAATTGATCAAATCACATTCTTTAAATTATGTATAATTAAAATGTAGGTTTCATATAAATGACCATAAAAACATTTTTAAAAACATTTGGTAGCGGAATAACATGTGGGGAAATCGGGTCACTTTACTTTGTATTCAATATATTCTCTTAATAACCAACAATTCTAATTAAAGGGAGGGCGTAACATTTTTCAAATGTGGAAAAAGGGGTCTCTTGGTGAAAAATAGGTTGGGAACCACTGATTTAGCCCATAGCCGCGTTTAGATGCCGGCTTCAGTACACAAGCAGAGAAGGGGGAGTTAAAAAGCTCCTAAATGACTTACTAAGGCATACATCCACGACTCCAAGTCCTAGGGCTCAACTCCTAACAGAACAATAAAAACGAGGGACGAACACGTAAACACTAACCTGACAAACAGCTACGTACAGATCTGCTTCTCTGGGTCTCTTTGAGGGGAGATGATATCCAGCATATCCTCAATTGTTTTGTAAGTAAATAGAATCGCACAGGTCTCGACCCAAACTGTTGTAAATCCAAGTCCAGTCTGTTTAGAGATCCAGTGGGAAGAGGAGGCGAGTCATTGTGGGCTTGAGTCTTTTCTAAGGGAAGGAGTGCGTTTCTATCTCTGGTCTGTGTGTCCGATGGCTCCAGGGCATGTGTGTGTTCTGTGTGTGTGCTCATTTCCTGCCTGGATATGCTTCTGGGCTACATGCTGCTCAGGAACACATGGCCATTCCCAGTCCTGCCAGGAGTTCCGCATTCCCCAGCGCCCTCTTCCCTTCCCCCTGCTCTCTGCCCTCCTAGCCCCAACAACCCCATGGACCCCTGCAGAGGCAGCACCATAACCCCACCGCCCTCTTCCCTCCCCCCTGCTCACTGCCCTCCTAGCCCCAACAACCCCATGGACCCCTGCAGAGGCAGCACCATAACCCCACAGCCCTCTTCCCTCCCCCCTGCTCACTGCCCTCCTAGCCCCAACAACCCCATGGACCCCTGCAGAGGCAGCACCATAACCCCACAGCCCTCTTCCCTTCCCCCTGCTCACTGCCCTCCTAGCCCCAACAACCCCATGGACCCCTGCAGAGGCAGCACCATAACCCCACCGCCCTCTTCCTTTCCCCCTGCTCACTGCCCTCCTAGCCCCAACAACCCCATGGACCCCTGCAGAGGCAGCACCATAACCCCACCGCCCTCTTCCCTTCCCCCTGCTCACTGCCCTCCTAGCCCCAACAACCCCATGGACCCCTGCAGAGGCAGCACCATAACCCCACCGCCCTCTTCCCTTCCCCCTGCTCACTGCCCTCCTAGCCCCAACAACCCCATGGACCCCTGCAGAGGCAGCACCATAACCCCACCGCCCTCTTCCCTTCCCCCTGCTCACTGCCCTCCTAGCCCCAACAACCCCATGGACCCCTGCAGAGGCAGCACCATAACCCCACCGCCCTCTTCCCTTCCCCCTGCTCACTGCCCTCCTAGCCCCAACAACCCCATGGACCCCTGCAGAGGCAGCACCCCAACCCCACCGCCCTGCTCTGTCTGTCATCAACTGCCCCGCACACGAACGCGCACAGATGCCATGTTCAGTCACGCATAGGCCTACATGCAGTCACACACACACACACACGGGCAGAAACAAACGGACACACACACTTCAATATCTCTTCAAGGCAGTCGTGGTTGCCCACCTTCTCCTTCTGCACTGAAGCACATGGCAGTCACCTCATGCGCGCCCAATTGCTGCCAATATGCAAATTCAGCTTCACACAGTGTTTTTCAATGCTTTTTGTCCCCATTTCTGTCATCCTCAATGCTTCAAATCTGATATATGCTGTGCAGTAGGGTAGAGGAAGTGGTACCATGTGCAAATTATCTTTCAAAAGCTTTGTGTTTCAATGCTGGGCGGGGGGGGGCTATGTTGGAGAGACCAACCAGGGCAGGAAGAGAAAAGCATTAATAAAACAGTGAAAATGGGCCTGGCTGGTGTGTCTGTGTCCGAGACATCTGTACTCAAATCAGCAACACGCACACACGCGTGCACCCCTCATTATCAGTGGCTGCAGTCATTATAGCCATGTGGAGCTAAAGGAATCTCACACTTGCCTCAAAGCTGCACTGCATCAAAAAGACATGATCCCTACTTAACGTGTGTCTGAGACAGAGAGAGTGAGTGAGACCGTGAGAAAGAGTGCATGTGTGTGTTAGAAAGAGACGTGTGTCTGTCCGGCTCTCCCCTCGTCTGACAGACAAGCCAGTGAACTGTAGCAGAACCCACTCGGTTCAGAGCTCACTCCTTGCTCTACAAAACAGACACTTCATCACAAGCCATCTTATCAAAGCCCACACAGATCTGAAGCACACCGCCGCTTGCTGCCTTCGGCCAAACAGGCCGGTAGTCTAACCCCCTTCTGGTACCGTCCCTAATGGCACCCTATTTCCCTATATAGTGCACTACTTTTCACCAGCACCCTATGGAACCTGGTGAAAAGTAGTGCACTACATAGGGACTAGGGTGACATTCGGACGCCGCGGCCTCTCTCCTTACCCCGTCCAGTCAGTCTGTGTCTGTGTGAAGAGGCTGTGTGATGATCAATGGACGATAGATGGTACCTACCAGCATCTAGCCAAGTACATGTGCTCCTTGACGAAGACTGAGCCGGAGAGGAGGATGTACCAACATGTGGCGAGGCTGTCTTGGCTGTAGGGGGAGACAAGATTACAAGGAACATTGTGTTAGTCTACATCAGGGTTCCCCAACTGGTGGCCCCCACGGGTGGTTTTATTTGGCCCCCCACGTTTTCTGAGCAAATTTAAATAAAATACAAATTCCAGGGTGTGGAATTTTCATTTCTTGGACATATAAGAAATGTGTTCAAGTATTCCCATGCATAAAAGAGAGAGTGATCGTATACAAATGTAAGCAAGGCTTGAAATGATTAGGTTTTAGTCAAACATATGTTTACGGTCAATTTGCAGAGGACAAATGATTTGTAATTATGTTCCGACCTCCCGACCAACCCCTCCAGAAAACAAATTGTCCTGCGGCTGAATCTAGCTGATGATCCTGGTCTACATATTGCCGTTTAAGAACACGTCTGCATGGTGACATCACATGTGCATTATATTTGAAAAGGAGAGGCCCTGAATTTTTCCTCAACAGGGTAAAATAATAATAATAATAATAATCTGGCCCAACAAACAAGTCTTGAATGTTGCTTGAGGTGGTACAGTAGATGCATTAGCATCGTTTAAGTAGAGGCTGAATTGCCTTGAAGAAATCCACTTGCATGGCCTCGATAGTCCTGTTGATATTCTGTCCAAACAGGGCACTTCATTAACAGTCTACCGTGAGGACAGGCAGTAGCGTCTCAGTGTCCTCCTCAGAGAGGGAATATACAGCAGGGGGCAGCCCTATTAACAGATGCAATATGGATGGAGGAGGGTAAAGTTGAATTGCAATAAAGGTACATATACGTCGGTAGCCTAATGTATAAACCAAATACATTACATTAAACCAAAAGCATTACATGGGCTTGCTCCTACCTATCTTTCCGATTTGGTCCTGCAGTACATACCTACACGTACGCTATGGTCACAAGACGCAGGACACCTAATTGTCCCTAGAATTTCTAAGCAAACAGCTGGAGGCAGGGCTTTCTTCTATAGAGCTCCATTTTTATGGAATGTTCTGCCTACCCATGTGAGAGACGCAGACTCAGTCTCAACCTTTAAGTCTTTACTGAAGACTCATCTCTTCAGTAGGTCATATGATTGAGTGTAGTCTGGCCCAGGAGTGTGAAGGTGAACGGAAAGGCTCTGGAACAACGAACCGCCCCTGCTGTCTCTGCCTGGCCAGTTCCCCTCTCCACTGGGATTCTCTGCCTCTGGCTGAGTCACGGCTCACTGGTGCTCTTCCATGCCATCCCTGGGAGGGGTGCGTCACTTGAGTGGGTTGAGTCACTGACGTGATCTTCCTGTCTGGGTTGGCACCCCCCCACCCCACCCCACCCCTTGGGTTGTGCCGTGGCGGAGATCTTTGTAGGCTATACTCGGCCTTGTCTCAGGATGGTACGTTGGTGGTTGAAGATATCCCTCTAGTGGTGTGGGGGCTGTGCTTTGGCAAAGTGGGTGAGGATATATCCTGCCTGTTTGGCACTTTACGCTGCAGTAGTTTATGTGTCGGGGGGGCTAGGGTCAGTTTATTATATCTGGAGTACTTCTCCTGTCTTATCTGGTGTCCTGTGTGAATTTAAGTATGCTCTCTCTAATTCTCTCTCGGAGGAGGAGGACCTGAGCCATAGGACCATGCCTCAGGACTACTTGGCGTGATGACTCCTTGCTGTCCCCAGTCCACCTGGCCGTGCTGCTGCTCCAGTTTCAACTGTTCTGCCTGTGGCTATGGAATCCTGACCTGTTCACCGGACGTGCTACCTGTCCAAGACCTGCTGTTTTCAACTCTCTAGAGACAGTAAGATCGATAGAAATACTCTTAATGATCGGCTATGAAAAGCCAACTGACATTTACTCCTGAGGTGCTGACTTGCTGCACCCTCGACAACTACTGTGATTATTATTATTTGACCATGCTGGTCATTTATGAACATTTGAACATCTTGACCATCACAGCCAGAAGAGGACTGGCCCCTCCTCATAGCCTGGTTCCTCTCTAGGTTTCTTCCTAGGTTTTGGCCTTTCTAGGGAGTTTTTCCTAGCCACTGTGCTTCTACATCTGCATTGCTTGCTGTTTAGGGTTTTAGGCTGGGTTTCTGTACAGCGCTGATGTAAGAAGGGCTATATAAATACATTTGATTTGAATTTGATTTGATTAGCAGGTTTACATGGGCTTTAGTATTTCATAAGGAATCCAGATTCAGAGTACGGTGAGGCCATCTCTGGAGACCTCCCATTCCTCACTTCCCTCATCCCTGACCACTGGCTGCATCCCCTCTTACTTCAAAACGGCCAAAGTCGGTCCCCTCCTCAAGAAAATGCAGACCGGTATATGTTATTTTCCGTTCAAAACAGTTGAGCGTGCCTTCTCTGACCAAATCTCTCGCTATCGCTCTCAGAACCATCTTCTTGACCTTTACCAAGATGGGTCACTCAACTGACTGCTCTCCTCTTCGTCACAGAGGCTCCCCTCACTGCCAAAGCTGACTCTCTCTTATCTGTTCTCATCCTCCTAGATCTATCCGCTGCCTTCAACACCGTGAACCATCAGATCCTCCTCCACCCTCTCAGGGCTGGGCGTCTCAGGCTCTGCACACTCTTGGATTGCACCATACCTGGCAGGCTGCTCCTTGCAGGTGGCGTGGAGAGAATCTGTGTCTGCACCACGTACTCACACTACTGGAGCCCCCCCCCCCTCTCTGACACCCAGGTGGTGACACGCTTCTCTGCGTGCCTGGCAGATGTCTCAGCTTGGGTGTCAGTCCACCACCTTCTGCTCAACCTCGACAAGACGGAGCTGCTCTTCCTCTTGGGGAAGGCCGGCCAGCTCCACGACCTCTCCATCACAGGTGACAATTACGGTGTCCCCCTCCCAGATTGCAAAGAACCTTGGCGTGACCCTGGACAACACCCTGTCGTTCTCTACAAACTTCAAAGTAGTGACTCGCTTCAGCAGCTTCACGCTATACTACATACGTAGAGTACGACTGCACACTCCGCTGGCTTAAGAGTCGAAGCTGGCATCCACTACAAGACCGTGGTCATTACCTACGCAGCAGCAAGAGGAAACTGCTCCTCGCTACCTTCAGGCTATGCTAAAACCCTGCACCCTAATCCGAGCACTCCGTTCTGCCACCTCTGGTCTCTTAGCCCTCACACCCCTATGGGAGGTCAGCTCCCACTCAGTCCAAGCTTCTCTCAGTCCTGGCACCCCAATGGTGGAACTAGCTTCCCCCTGAAGCTAGGACAGCAGAGACCCGTTCCGAAAACATCTGAAACCCTACCTCTTCATAGAGTATCTTAAATAATCCCACAGCACCCCCTGAAAAACAGCTTCCATCTCCAGGCCATCAGACTGTTTAACAGTCACAGAAAACATGGTAATTAACTACAATGACCATAATCCATTGCACGCCTACTTGTCCAATCTGTGTGCGGCAGACACGGAGAGAAGAGACAGAAGACAAGTGATCGAGAGGAATAGAGAGCAGTTGGTTTGAGTGGTAGGTCTACCTGAAAATACATGATTGCTAGTTGGTATTCAGCAGTCATAAAAGTATGCCTTATTTACTTTATATGTACTACTAATATTGTGATTTTGGCAGACAACATAAGCAGCAGCTCTATATGGATGAGACAATGACTAATAATTAAATAATAAAGTCATCAAATAAAACAAATACTCAAACCCCTTTGAGTTCAAGTAACAGACAGATCTCAACATTAACTGTTCAGAGGAGAATCAGGCCTTCATGGTCCAATTGCTGGAAAGAAACCACAACTAAAGGACACATATAAGAAGAAGAGACTTGCTGGAGCCAAGAAACACAAGCAATAGACATTAGACAGGGAAGAATCTGTCCTTTGGTCTGATGAGTCCAGGCTGTGTAAGGGCTATTCTACCAAGAAAGAAAGAGATGGAGCGCTGCATCAGATGACCTGGTCTCCACAATCCTCCGACCTCAACCAAATTGAGATGGTTGGGATGAGTTGGATTGCAGAGTGAAGGAAAAGCAGCCAACAAGTTTTTAGAATATGTGGAAAAGCATTCCATATGTGTTATTTCATAGTTGGTCTTCACCATGAATCTACAATGTAGATTTTTTATTTTTTATTATAATTTAAAAACCTTGAATGAGTAGGTGTTCTAAAACTTTTGACCGGTAGTGTATATACAGTGGGGCAAAAAAGTATTTTGTCTGTCATAGTTGAAGTGTACCTATGATGAAAATTACAGGCCTCATCTTTTTAAGTGGGAGAACTTGCACAATTGGTGGCTGACTAAATACTTTTTTGCCCCACTATGTATATCACATTTACAGAAGTATTCAGACCCTTTTCTCAGTACTTTATTGAAGTACCTTGGCCTCGACTACAGCATCATGTCTTTTTGGGTATGATGCTACAAGCTTGGCACACTTATATTTGTGGAGTTTCTGCCATTATTCTCTGCAGATCCTGTCAAGCTCTGCCAGGTTGGATGGCGAGCGTTGCAGCACAGCACAGCCACAGGTCTCTCCAGAGATCAGGTACATGTCCGGGCTCTGGCTGGCCCACTGAAGGACATTCAGAAACTTGTCCTGAAGCCATTCCTGCGTTGTCTTGGCTGTGTGCCTAGGGTCGTTGTCTTGTTGGAAGGTGAACCGTAGCCCCAGTCTGAGATCCTGAGCACTCTGGAGCAGGTTTTCATCAAGGACCTCTCTGTACTTTGCTCCGTTCATCTTTCGCTCGATCCCGACTAGTCTCCCAGAACCTGCTCCTGGAAAACAACCCCAAAGCATGATTCTGCCACCACAATGGTGCACCGTAGGGATGGTGCCAGGTTTCTCCTAGACGTGACGCTTGACATTCAGGCCAAAGTGATCAATCTTGGTTTCATCAGACCAGGGAATCTTGTTTCTCATGGTCAGAGTCTTAAGGTGCCTTTAGGCAAACTCCAATCAGGCTGTCATGTGCATTTTACTGAGGAGCGGCTTCCGTCTGGCGTGATTGGGGTAGTGCTGCAGAGATGGGAGAACCTTCCAGAAGGACAACCATCTCCACAAAGGAAATCTAGAGCTCTGTCAGAGTGACCAACGGGTTTATTGGTCACCTCCCTGTCCAAGGCCCTTCTCCCCCGATTGCTCAGTTTGGTCAGGTGGCCAGCTCTAGGAAGAGTCTTGGTGGTTCAAAATTTCTTCCATTTAGGAATAATGGATGCAACTCTCCTTGGGACCTTCATTGCTGCAGAAATGTTTTGGTACCCTTCCCCAGATCTGTGCCTCGACACAATCCTGTCGTCTCGGAGCTCAATGGACAATTCCTTCGACCTCATGGCTTGGTTTTTGTTCTGACATGCACTGTCAACTTTGGGACCTTATATAGACAGGTATGTGCCTTTCCAAATCATGTCCAATCAATTCAATTTACCATAGTTGGACTCCAATCAAATTGTAGAAACATCTCAAGGATGATCAACGGAAACAGGATGCACCTGTGCTCAATTTCGAGTCTCTTAGCAAAGGGTCTGGATAGTTAAGTAAATGACATATTTCCGTATTTCCCAAGTGGCGCAGTGGTCTAAGGCACTACATCGCAGTGCTAGCTGTGCCGCTAGAGATTCTAGGTTCGAGTCCAGGCTCTGTTGCAGCTGGCCGCGACCGGGTAGACCCACAGGGCGGCGCACAAATGCCCAGCGTCGTCTGGGTTAGTGTAAGGTTTGGCCGGCAGGGATGTCCTTGTCCCATCGCGCACAAGTGACTCCTGCGGCGGGCCGGGCGCTGTGCATGCTAACACGATCACCAGGTGTACGGTGTTTTCTTCCGACACATCGGTGCGGCTGGTTTCCAGGTTAAGTGGGCATTGTGTCAAGAATCAGTGCGCCTTGGCCGAGTTGTGTTTTGGAGGATGCACGGCTCGACCTTCGCCTCTCCCGAGTCCGCGCGGGAGTTGCAGTTGCAACTGTTATTTTAGACTTTCACAAAAACAAGTAACTCTGAAATGTCAACGCACCACTGAACGTATAACAAGTTTTAATTCAGCATGTGTCATGTCAATTTCACTTTTTGCGGCCTGCGGAAACAACTTTGAAGACAACAACCACAAAATGTAAAAACCTAAAAGGTTGTTACGAAAAACCAGCACCCACAGCTGTGCCCATGCCCAGACTTTTTGGATATAACGTTAAAGGATATGTTAAAGTAAGACCCCTCTGAATGATTCAGAACATGAAGAATCTTATTTGCCTTGGTAAAAAAAATCTATTTTATAACATAAGTGAAATGTCATCACCTAGGCAGAGTGGGTTGACACTACCATCATCAAAACTGTGTACGCAACGAATAAATGCATTTGATGCTGTAGACAAACAGAAAGGGAAAGCAATGTTCTTTAAGAGAAGCAAAGCAGATGTTTAGGTTTTCCTGTGTGTGTGTGTGTGTGTGTGTGTGTGTGTGTGTGTGTGTGTGTGTGTGTGTGTGTGTGTGTGTGTGTGTGTGTGTGTGTGTGTGTGTGTGTGTGTGTGTGTGTGTGTGTGTGTGTGTGTGTGTGTGTGTGTGTGTGTGTGTGTGTGTGTGTGTGTGTGTGTGTGTGTGTGTGTGTACACACTTACTAGAACAGGATGTGGTTAGCTTCGTGTCTCTCATACCTGGCTGAGGTACACATCGACCTGCACAACAACAAAACAACATCTTTATTATGACTATGAGTTCATGCATAATCAGTTTCATACATTACCAGTTTTCTAGATTATACATTTACACACACGACAGGTTTTTTCTGGATCAGAAAAGGCGCGTAGGTGTTGGGCAATGGTTGTGGATCGGCCTGTCAGCACGGCTGAACTTTAGATTGCATTTTAGAGGTCGCCATTGTGGAGGTGTAGATAACTTTCTGCAATTTTAAACCAATTTCCTGCAATTCTGAATTTCTCCATGGAGCTGTGAGACATTTTTGCAGTTTAAAAGCTAATTTCCTACAATTCTACACATTTTGCCATGGATAACGCTGTGTTCTTTTGTTCAAACATAATAACAAAATCAATACTGCTAAATTCATTTGGTTTTGAATTCTCATTTCTCCCAGACTGTCTAGCTTTTATTTTGGTGATTGTTGATTCTCAAAGATTATATATAAAAGATGTAGTAGGCCCATTGTCATTTCTACATACTTTATATCTGGTTTTAGTAATTTCAATCTACACTGAAATAGTTTTTCCATCCTGACCCCACCCCCCCCAAAATAAATGTTTATTTTATTTATTTTATTAAATTTTCTCGCTCCACTGTTTGGACATTAGCGACCTGAAAAAACACTTAGCTCAGACACTACTAGTTCATGCGTTATCGGTCCATACATATGTTTCCTACATTATCAGCTTTATACATTACACGTTTATGCATCATCAGTTCAGATTAGTTTTGGGGGAAACAAATTCCACTGTTACATATCGGGATATTATTCTTTAACAATATATTGTATCGTTTTGACAATATCACAATATTATTTTGGCACTAGTTGGATGTACTTTAACCTTTGTTCTCCATCTTTTTAAATAAGGAGCCAAATTGTCTTCAGCACATTTCTTTCTATGACTGATCAAAACTCTCATCCCTCTCAAGCAGACATATGGTGAGCAACATGTTTGAAAGATCGAATCACAACACATTTGGAAAAAAACCACAGTATCAAATCATAATACATACAGAATCGTAAGAAATCGCAATATACATATCTTCTCGTGAGTATTTTTGCCTGGTATACCAGCACCACGGTAATATTGCGGTGCCAAACTGTCATGAAACCTATGACACCAACATTTTAGAATACTGTAGTACCATTTCATACGACACTACCAACTTTTTCAGCCCTACCGATCTAAAGAACCTGCTGGCGCCTTTCATTAAATGTTCATCAAGTCAGTTTTGTTTATAAATTCAGTTGAATTTAAGCAACAGCCACTGGTCTATTTTATGCGGATTAGGGCTGAGAAATGCCTGGGACCTCACAATATTTTGGTGCCGATACGATATGTATTGCGATTTAACACTGTGATTTTATTGCAATTCGATGTTCCGAACACATTACTCACCATATCTGCTAAAGAGGGACAAGAGAGAGGCCTGAAATAAGTAGTTTAACCAGTCAGAGAAATAAGTGCAGAAAACAAAATGACCTCCCTATTTAAAAAGAAGATGGAGAACGAGCTATGAAAAAAAAGAACGCTGGAGTTTTGTTGCAGGTACAGCCGACTAGCGGAAAAATAATATTGCGATATTGTCAAGACAATATGTCGTCAGAAACAATATTCCGATATGTAACTGCATCTATTTTCTCTCACTAGTTCAGACACTACCAACTGATCAGTTCATACATGACCACAACCACACTGACCGCTCTCATATCCGAGTGTTGACTACGTGGAATGGTTGTGGTTAATGAGGGGTGTATGGCCTGCACGCCGGCCCCAGGGTGCGCAAGTCAACTCTGTCCTATGTATGAACAGGAGATTGGACTGGAAGGGTCATGTGGATGAGTCACAGACACTAGTTGCAGCTTCCACACCTGGGCCTGTATTCATAATGCCTCTCATCAGAGTAGGAGTGCCGATCTAGAATCAGGTCCCCCGTCCCGACCATGTAGAAATCCAAATCTCATTCATGATGTTTTAAAAAAAGGCCAAACTGGTCCTAGATCAGCGCTCCTACTCTAAGATGTGGTGTAGGCAGCTTTAGCAGGGTGGGTGTTTTGGTGTAGTGGTTGGACGGAGAGGTAAATCTGACCTGAGCTGGTGCTCCCTGAGGTGGGACAGGACATCCATGTGGTAGAGGTGACAGTAAACGGTGTGCAGGTCCTGGAGGCGAGATACATTTGTTTTTAAAGGTTCAAAAACAGACATCTCACCTCACCCAGAGGCAAGGCAACACAGGTTGGTTGACAATTGAAACACTTGAAGAATCCAGCTCGGGGTCAACTGTGATTGGTCTGCCAAAAAGGTCTCTACACTAAAGCAGGAACTGGAGATCTAAAAACCTAAATCACTCGTACACTATAGGCCTAATACTCTCAGATATGTACAGAACGACGGCACAAATGTTTGGGCACGCAGGCTCTCAGTCAGGATTGACCAAAGACTCAAAACGCTGGAGGATTTGTACGGATTACCAAATGACTGTCAATCCACCGTTTTTCCACAGACACACAGAACACACATTCAGCCATCCCATATCAGAGCAGCACAACGCTCTTAAAAAAAGATTAACCTCTGGCTGCTAGGGAATAAATTAACCTTTGTACATTCATTTTGTGTAAACTCGGCACTATGCAAACCAGACCAAGGGCACGAGCGAATGTCCATTTTCCTTGAGGAATTTACCGTAGGCCCGTTGTGTAACAAAAAAAAAGGTTTCCTATCAAACTGACAAATTTAATCCGGAGCGACAAACACTCACTGACACACAAAGCCCTTAAAAAACAGACTCCTATCAAACACAGCTGTTCAAACATTAAGAGCAGACAGCCTGAAGAACGCATGTGGAAACTTCCATGCGGCCATATGGTGTGGTAGGACAAGAGGAGCTATTGAGCCTATGGGCAACTAACATTAACAGGTGTGGCACATTCTCTCAGTGACTTCCGCCAAGCGCGTGCGAGCGAGCGCACACACACACACACCAATGTGTGTGGTAGCAAAACAGCAAGTGCTAGTTAGCGGAGACTGCTCAGGGACAAATTCATTGAAAATATTAAACCTCTGGGTATTGTCTTTGTGGACATCCTAGGGTATTTGCTGAGCGAATCATGGTGTACCGTACTCAGATGTGTGTAATACACCTGGGATGATAAACCGAAAAATATCAGACACAGACCATACCGATCACTTATCGCAGGCATTTTGCTAATATAGGCGATTGTTAAATGGGACAATTGATGGCTACAACCATTACAGTTGTAGTAGTAGTTTAGAGGATGACAAAAAAAACTAAAAGAATGTCATAAACATGTCATTTTACTCATCATTATCACAGCAATTCGGGCAATTTATCACAATAGGGACTTTTGCCCATTAGCTCTACCGTGGACACAAAATTATTTCTCAGTGTTGAAGACAGATCCTGCAGAAAACGCACAAGAGTGAGTAAAAAGGAAAACACCAGACAATGCTGGAATGTGGCACAGGAGACTGTAATAAATACAGAGAGGGGTAGAAGTGAGTGACTGTGACTGTGTGTGTGTGTGTGTGTGTGTGTGTGTGTGTGTGTGTGTGTGTGTGTGTGTGTGTGTGTGTGTGTGTGTGTGTGTGTGTGTGTGTGTGTGTGTGTGTGTGTGTGTGTGTGTGTGTGTGTGTGTGTGTGTGTGTGTGTGTGTGTGTGTGTGTGTGTGTGTACAGCATAGGCCTCCTGTACGTGTGCGTGGGGTTTAACCATGAATAACAACGCATCAGAGCCATGGCCGGCTGGGCTCATCAGTATTAGCCTCTACTTCCGCTAACACTTCCTGGGAGAGCTCATCTGGCCTGAAAACCAGAGGCCAGTCAGGATTTGCTGATAGAAACCCTCTGACTGTCAGTCACTCGAAACTCCTTCCTTCTACTTCAAACAAAGGGAGAATCAGGAAGAACAGGTGGAAGGAGTCCACCTAGAGCAGGGGTAGGCAACTAGATTCAACGGCGGGCCAATTTTAGTCGGAGCAGATGGTCAGGGGGGGGGATATCATTATTTGTACACAACAAATTGACCACAACTATGCCCAAAAAGAGATTGTATTTTCTATACAGTAACAGTTAAAAGTTTGGACACACCTACTCATTCAAGGGTTTTTCTTTATTTTTACTATTTTCTACATTGTAGAATAATAATGAAGACATCAAAACTATGAAATAACATATGGAGTCATGTAGTAACCAAAAAAAGTGTTAAACAGAATACATTTTATATTTGAGATTCTTCAAAGTAGCCACCCTTTGCCTTGATGACAGCTTTGCACACTCTTGGCATTATCTCAACCAGCTTCATTAGGAAG
This sequence comes from Oncorhynchus gorbuscha, assembly GCF_021184085.1. Classification (NCBI taxonomy): domain Eukaryota; kingdom Metazoa; phylum Chordata; class Actinopteri; order Salmoniformes; family Salmonidae; genus Oncorhynchus; species Oncorhynchus gorbuscha. The sequence continues at coordinate 42,581,260 of NC_060188.1, read as the reverse complement.
TAACCTGGAATGCATTTCAATTAACAGGTGTGCCTTGTTAAAATTTAATTTGTAGAATTTCTTTCCTTCTTAATGCGTTTGAGCTAATCAGTTGTGTTGTAACAAGGTAGGGGTGGTATACAGAAGATAGCCATATTTGGTAAAATACCAAGAATATAATATGGCAAGAACAGCTCCAATAAGCAAAGAGAAATGACAGTCCATCATTATTTTAAGACATGTTTCTTCAAGTGCAGTCGCAAAAACCATCAAGCGCTATGATGAAACTGGCTCTCATGAGGACCGCCACAGGAAAGGAAAACCAATAGTTAACTCTAATGAACTTATCCTCTGCTGCAGAGTTAACTGCACTTCAGATTGCAGTCCAAATAAATGCTTCACAGAGTTCAACAGACACATCTCAATATCAACTGTTCAGAGAAGATCATGTGAATTATGCATTCATGGTCGAATTGGTGCAAAGAAACCACTACTAAAAGACACTAAGAAGAAGAAGAGACTTGCTTGGGCCAAGAAACACAAGCAATGGCCATTAGACTGGTGGAAATATATCCTTTGTTCTGGCGAGTACAAATTTGAGATTTTTGGTTCCAACCTGTGTCTTTGTGAGAGGCAGGGAAGGCGAATGGATGATCTCTGCATGTGTGGTTCCCACCGTGAAGCAAGGAAGTGGTGGTGTGATGGTGCTTTGCTGGTGACACTGTCTGTGATTTATTTAGAATTCAAGGCACACCTAACCAGCATGGCTACCACAGCATTCTGCAGCGATACGCCATCCCATCTGGTTTGCGTTTAGTGGGACTATGACCCAAAACAATGACCCAAAACACACCTCCAGGCTGTGTAAGGGCTATTTGACAAAGAAAGAGTGATGGAATTCTGTATCAGATGTCCTGGCATCCACAATCACCCGACCTCAACCCAATTGAGATGGTTATGGGATGAGTTGGACCGTAGAGTGAAGAAAAGTGCTCAGCATATGTGGGAACTCCTTCAAGACTGTTGGAAAAGCATTCCTCATGAAGCTCGTTGAGAGAATGCCAAGAGTGTGCATCACGGAAAAGAGTGGCTACTTTGAAGAATCACAAATATTTTTAAAAAACCTTGAATGAGTAGGTGTGTCCAAACTTTTGACTGGTAGTGTATGTAATATTTTATTTTTTAACTCAAAACTGGTGGGTAAAAAAATAATAAAGTTGCGGGCCGGTTTTGGCCTGTTACCGACCCCTGACCTACAGTGTGACTGAGCCCCACCCTCCTCCTGATAGTCTGTACATGGAGTAGTCTGGACACAAGTCTGTCATCAACTCAGTCATAGTCTGGATAGAAAAATACTTATTCCGGACAGGGCTGTACTTGGCTATTCTTTAGAAGTTGGGCTAAGCCTATTTCCTGACCATGTGACCTGACCAGTGAAAAACCCCTGGCCTATATTATCTAGTAAGATCTGTGTTCCTTATGAGGGTCTTGTTCAAGGAAACTGCTAGGAGGGGTTACCGGTCTTCCTCCTATAACCCTTATGATCAGAGACTTACAGGCAAGCCTGTATTTTTATAGACTATATTACCTCATGTTGAAAAGTAGACCTCTTCATCCATCGGCTTTAAAACACAAGCACCACTGAATTGGATTGGGAGAAGATGCCAAATGACGACCTGAAAAGGCACACCACGGTACAATTCATTCGCAGCACTGTCTGCATGAAATAGCCCTAGGCCTGCCCCACTTATAGCGAGGAAGAAAACTACAATTCTTGGAAACACTGGCAGCAACATACTGCACACCGACGTCTTCGAGCTACTAAAACGGTATTGACTTTCCCTCAGAGCTAACTGGGTTCGCGAGAGCAGCTTCTGCTGTGGCAAGCACTATTTTTTCTGAGGCCAGAGGAGTTGGCCGGGTGAGCGCAGCGGTTGAGTTCCAAATTGGACCCTATTCCCTATGTCAGAAACTACTTTTTAACAGGGCCCATAGGGATCTGGTCAAAAGTAGTGCACTACATAGGGAATGGGGTGCCATTTGGAACACAACCAGTGAGTGCAGTATGGGGCCGGCCTGGCCAGGACCCAGAGGTGACTGAGGCCAGTAGTGCGTTCAGGTCATGCCAGACAGACCCCTGTCCCCTACAGTCAATGTGTCCCACATGACCTGGGGCAGGGGTAGGGGTCCACTCAATATGCAGGCGCCGCTTGGAGCTTCCTCTCGCTGGGGGGGGGCAAGGCCAGGCCAATGGTCGCCTAAATTTAAAACACTGATGTCAATAGGCTTAGGTCTACAACTGGCCTCCTTTCCAGAGTCCATCCCACCTCCTCATGACAACAAAAAAACAACTCTGCTCCCCTTCAATCATTGATCAGACTGAAACTGATCATCAATAGCCCCAGACAGGATGTCAGAATCACCAGCGTGAACCTTTTCAATAAAATTGTCTGTCTCTCCCATGGAGTGCTGTAACTCAATCACAGTCACAGTCCGGTTCTCCTGTACTGACAAGCCTGCTTTGCAGGGTGAGGGGGTTACTTATGTTTCAATTAGCCTATTCTAAATAAATTCATGAAATAGACTAATTCTGTAGGCTATTTAAATGAAATTCACCCCCACCCTGCTTCTTTGACTTTAACTGTGTCGGTGTCGGGGGGGGGGGGAGAAGAAGCACTCTAGAATGACCTTTGACCGATCGTCTCCCTAGAGGTTCACAAAGTGGCCTGACCCCATCTGTGATATGTGACATCATCACAGTGTTGAACCATCCATTAAAACACATCACCAGCTAACTACAGAAGAGCGTATCACTTAAACTGTACATACGATCATCTGAACTGTCAAAACATACTCTCTTCCAACATGTCCGTTTACACTAAATCAAATGTACAATGATAAAAAAATAATGCTCTTCATTTCACATAGGCCTATATGCTTGACAAAAATGATGCCGTAAAAGATTAGGATTGCCTATTTCATTATATCTATCAGTCAAAGTGGGCCTAAACATAAAACACAAGAAGCTGCTCAAGGACAGCAGCAGTCTTGCAAGTGGGATCATGTAATTGAACAGCAAATGTAAGCAATGTCCTTTTGTTTATATGTGTAGAACAAAGTGACATGCAGGTACAGTGTTGCTGCCACCTTCTGGCACATAGGCTGCCTGCTCCTCAGGTGACCCTGTGCAATAATTACACAAGTAAGCTCTTTCTCTCTACAGAAGCACAGTCCTGTATGTAGACTAGAGTTCAAATTGTCTTTCAAGCCTACATAAAAATGTACAGTATGTAGACCTTACAGAGGAGGGCATTGTACAAAACACCACAGCAGAGCCATTCAGGCTGCAGGATAAACATCCTCCTGGACATTTCCATAGACTTCTATCAACAGTAAAAGAATAACACATCTGAAGACTTCACACATTCACCCCGGTATCTGAAAACATGACGGGAAAACAGCAGACTCTTTATACCTCATTTCATAATACACACATTATTTGAGGCTTGGAGTACGCCCAGGCAGAAACGAGCGTAGGCTGAGGCAGTGAATTAGAGGCCTGTGGACTCGGAGGCAACATGTGACCGCTTCACTGTATTGTAGGGCCAACTGAAGAGATCTACGCACCCGTTCAGGCATTTAAGCATTTCAGATCAAGACTCTAAAACCAGGGAGGATATAGCGGCACTATGCTACAAATCTCCTTACTTGACATTAAGGCTTAACTTCTGTGAGAAAAAAATGTTGTTTCCATTAGCGGTTTGACATGCAGGCCTGTAAGGTCAGATATGACCAACGGTCTTAAGCAGAATAAAAATCAGAAAGCAGCAAAGTGCTCGGGTAAATCCTCTATCCTGTTAGCGCTTTATCAAGGAGTCCCGAGTGGCGCAGCGGTCTAAGGTACTGCCTCTCAGTGCTAAAGGAGTCAATGCAGACCCTGTTTTGATTCCAGGCTGTATCACAACCGTTCCGCGATTAGGAGTCCCATAGGGCGGCACACAATTGGCCCAGCGTCGTCCGGGTTTGGCCGTCATTGTAAAATAAGAATTTGTTCTTAACCGACTTGCCGAGTTATATATATATTATTTTTTATAAAAGAGTCAGAATCATGCATGGCTTTCAGGTAGGACTAGAGCGCTTACATTTTGCCATGAGAGCTTCAAACTAATCAAATGGTACTTAGCCTAGCCTTTATGCAGTGGCATAAAATACTAAATTAAGTAAAAATACTTAAGTAGTATCTGTACTGTACATAATTGACAACTTTTGGATTACTACATTCCTAAAGAAAATAAATCTACTTTTTACATTTTCCCAAACACCCAAAAGTACTCGTTACATTTTGAATGCTTAGCAGGACATGAAAATTGTCCAATTCACAGAATTAAAAGAGAACATCCCGGGTCATCCATACCGAGTGATCTGGCAGACTCACTAAACACAAATGAGTCTGAGTGTTGGAGTGTGCCCTCGACTATCCGTAAATGTAAAATATACAAATACATTTTTTTTTAAGACTATTTTGTCGTTTGGATTGTCAAATAGAAGTCATTTTAAATTATTTATACTTTTACTTTTGATACTGAAGTATATTTTTGCAATTACATTTACTTTTGATACTTAAGTATATTTAAAAGCAAGTAGTATTTTACTGGGTGACTTTCACTTGAGTCAGTTTCAAATAACACATCTTCACTTTACTCAAGTATGACAATTGGGTACTTTTTCCACCACTGCAGTATGGCGCTTTTAGAAGGGGGCAGTCAGGTTCCTTGGCCCCCAAAGTCGATACTTTCAACGCGGTTGATCCCTTACGGAATAAAAAAATAAAAGTGGGTCTTTAGTGAAATCCTTAAAAGCCTGTGGGGAAAAAAACAAGAAGTTTATAGAAAGGGTAGTAATGGGGCATCATGGGAAAAGGTAGAGTGCTACTGTACCACCGCCACACTACAGTACAGCTGTCATCTATCCACCAGCCCCTGTGCCAGACAAGACAGCCAAAAGCTCGACTGGAAAACACAAATCCTGACGTTGGAAAATGTTTTTCCATTATGTAATCTTAACTAATTCGCAGAGATTGACATTTCAGACACGACGAGGGCTGAAAAGAACAGCAAAGTTATGACAGCAACTTGGGATGTCAACTCCAAGTCATAATCCAAGGGCTACGGTCGTTTTCTCTCTATCCATAAGCCTGGAAGACACCTTGTGGGAGTAGCAAAAAGTGGTTCAACTACCAAAAAAAAGCAGAAGTGAGAGAGAGAGCAGAAGTGCTGAGCTCACTTTGGTGAGGCTGTAGTCTCTCTGCTGCCAGCCCGAAAATAAGTGTTTAAGGGTGGGCGGCTGGGCTTACAGTGTCTTCACAAAGTACTCACACCCCTAGACTTTTTCCACATTTTGTTATGTTAGAGTACGCATTTAAAATGGCTTACATTCAGATGTTGCGTCACTGGCCTAGACAAAGTAGCAAAATGTCAAAAGTGGAATTAAGTTCTTTGAAATGTTTACAAATGAATACAAAATCAAATCGCTGAAAAGGTGTTGAGTCAATAAGTATTCAAACCCTTTCGTTATGGCAAGCCAAAGTAAGTTCAGGAGTAAAAATGAGCTTAACAAATCACATAATAAATTCAATGGACTCACTCTGTGCGCAATAAAAATGAATTTTGAATGACTACCTCATCTCTGAGCACCACACATGCAATTATCTGTAAGGTCCCTCAGTCGAGCAGTGGATTTCTGACACAGATTCAACCACAAAGACCAGGGAGGTTTTCCAATGCTTTGCAATGAAGGGCACTTATTGGGATGGTTAAAAAAAATAAAAAAAGAGATATTGAATATCTCTTTGAATATGGTGATGTTATTAATTACACTTTGGATGGTCTATCAATACACCCAGTCACTACAAAGATAGAGGCGTCCTTCCCGGAGAGGATTTCACCACTCAGGGATTTCACCTCGAGGCCAATGGTGTAATGTAAAACAGTTACAGAGTATAATGGCAGTGATAGGAGGAAAAATGAGAACGGGTCAACAACATTGTAGTTACTCCACAATACTAACCTAAATGACAGAGTGAAAAGGAGGTGGCCTGTACAGAATACAAATCTTTTTTTAAATACATCCTGTTCGCAACAAGACACTAAAGTAAAACGGCAAAAAAATGTGGCAAATAAATGTACTGAATATAAAGTGTTATGTTTGGGGCAAATCCAACACATCACTGAGTACCACTGACATTTTCAAGAATGGTGGTGGCTGCATCGTGTTATGGATATGCTTGATATCGGCAAGGACTAGGGAGTTTTTTAGGATAAAAAGAAGAAGAATAGAGCTAAGCACAAGCAAAAATCATACAGGAAAACCTGGTTGAGCAGGACAATAACCTAAAACACAAGGACAAATATACACTGGAGTAGCTTCCCAAGACAACATACAACATTCAAATGTTCCTGCGCGGCCTAGTTAAAGTTTTGACTTTAAAAATATATATATATATATTTTTTTTAAATCGGCTTGAAAATCTATGCCAAGAAAATGGCTGTCGAGCAATGATCAACAACCAACTTGACAGAGCTTGAATAATATGGTAAAGAATAATGTGCAAATACTGTAGTCCAGGTATGTATGGTCTTAGAGAAGTACGCAGGAAGACTCACTCATAGCTGTAATCACTGGCAGAGGTCATTCTAACATGTATTGAATCAGGGGGTGTGAATACTCACATAAATTCGATATGTCTGGGGTATTGTGATTATATACCCCCCGTCATTATGTGTAGATTGGTGAGAGAGAAAAAAAAATAATAATTAAAAAAAGGTTCAAATTCAGGCTGTAACACAACAAAATGTGGAATATGTCAAGGGGTATGAACACTTTCTGAAGGCATACAATACTGTAGCTAGCTACATAGATCGGGCGGAGGAAAACTGCAGGTTCTGTGAGGCTGTGGCCTACATGCTTTCACTTGTTTGAGACCACAGGCTGCCTGCAAGGCCTAGCTAGGTGTTTCACTTGAAGACGAATCCGCATCTGTTAAGACATTTAGTCAATAAGTCAAGTACAATAACATTTATCCAGACAACTGTGTGGCTGGTGGATATTAAATACACAGAAAAGGACACTTTTTAAACAGGGAACGGGAGATACCTAGTCAATTGCACAACTGAATAAATTCAACTGGTATGAGTCTTCCACATTTAACCCAACCCCTCTGAATCAGAGAGGTGCGGGGGACTGCCTTAAAAAAAAAAAAAAAAAACGACGTCATCGGCATCCGGGGAGGAGGTGGTTAAACTGCCTTGCCGGCTCGGGAATACAAACCAGCTTCAGCTTCAGTTACTGGCCCAACACTCTTAACGGCTAGGCTACCTGCCGCCCTAATAAACTCCAGTGATATTATAAAAAGGGACGTCACAATAGGGATTAGCCCAAATTTAAAGAAGAGCTCTCAACCACACCCCCCCCCCCGGTTTGAATACATTTGCATGGGAAATAAGATGGTATGTTGACTGAACATGGCTCCCGTGATGGTGACAACAGTGTCACTTATCGCCTTGGCAGCACAAACAAGTCGGTAGCCCTGGGGGAATGGCATCTTATCAGGGGGACATAACAGCATTTGGTGTACTGGGAAGGAAGACACAGAACAACATGTTGTACTTCCAGTGCCTCGATCGCTTGCTGTTTACTCGTTTGATGAAAGTCACAAGCAATACATTCTCTGTGCAGAAGTTCAAGCGCTGATAATTCCGGAATTGTGATCTTGACACATTGTTACTACTAACATGATAATTGGCCTAGGGTGACGGTTAGAACACAAGGCCCCTTGAAGTCGGAATTGTTCATATTTCTTAACTAAACAAGGGCAAACAAACTATACTGAGCAAAAACAAACACAACCATTTCAAAGATTTCACAGTTCATAAAAGGAAATCAGTCAATTGAAATAAATTAATTAGGCCCTAATCTATGGATTTCACATGACTGGACAAGTGAGGCGAGACTGAGCTTTGGCTTCTTCATGTCCAACATGCAGGATGCAGTACAGGAGGGAGATGTTGAGGTTATACATTGTAGCTCGGTTGTTCTACAATGCCAATGGTCATAGCCAATATCCCCGCTAGCTGGCTACTAGACAAACAATATAACAGTTGGCCCGAAAGATTTTTGTAGAGAGCCAAGAAAAGCAATTACTGCATGTAGTGATGGACACGGGCTAGAATGTGGACCAATACTTTTACAGCAATACAGCTCGCTACAAATACAATAGCCCAACTTCTTGCACAACACATAAGGTTGTCACTTGGTCAAATTATAAATAATACTATATACACCAAATAAATAAGCACGCAACCCTGCGGGGCCACCATGTTGAGGATCAGCGTGGCAGGTGCATGTTGCCAACCCTTACCACATGGAGGCGGCCCGTCAGGAAGTCCAGGATCCAGTTGCAGAGGGAGGTGTTTAGTCCCAGGGTCCTTAGCTTAGTGAGGGCACTATGGTGTTGAAAGCTGAGCTGTAGTCAACTAACAGCATTCTCACGTGTTCCTTTGTCCAGGTGGGAAAAGGCACTGTGGAGTGCAATGGAGATTGTGTCCTCTATGGATCTCTTGGGGCGGTATGTAAATTGTACTATGTCTAGGGTTTCTTGGATGATGGTGTTGATGTGAGCCATGACCAGCCTTTCAAAGGACTTCATGGCTACAGACGTGAGTGCTACAAGCAGTAGTCATTTAGGCAGGTTTACTTGGGCATAGGGACTATGGTGGTCTGCTTGAAACGTAGGTATTACACAATGGGTAAGGGAGAGTTTGAAAATGTCAGTGAAGACACTTGCCAGTTGGTCAGCACATGCTCAGAGTATGCGTCCTGGTAATCCGTCTGGCCATGCGGTCTTGTGAATGTTGACCTGTTTAAAGGTCTTATGCACATTGTCCACGGAGAGCACAATCACGGTCATCCAGTACAGCTGGTGCTCTCATGCATGGTTCAGTGTTGCTTGCCTCGAAGCGAGCATATAAGGCATTTAGCTTGTCTGGTAGGCTAGCATCACTGGGCACTTACTGCTTGAGTTATTGCTTGTAAGCAGGAATCAGGAGGAGAGAATTATGTTCAGATTATCCAAATGAAGGGTGAGGGAGAGCTTTGTACGCATCTCTATGAACACATGATATGCTGATAGGAATTAGGTAAAACAGATTTCAGTTTTTCTGCATTCAAGTCCCCAGCTACTTGGAGCGCTGCTTCTGGGTGAGCATTCTCATTTGCTTATGGCCTTATATAGCTTGTTGAATGCAGTCTAAGAGCCTGATTCGGTTTGTGGTGGTAAATAGACAGCTACGAAAAATATAGATTAAAACTACCTCAGGTGAGCAAAATCTCGAGACTTGCTTAACCTCTTGCTCCTACCTGGCACGCAGGCGTCCCATCTAGAGCTCTGGAAATGCAAATGCGCTACGCTAAATGCTAATAGTATTAGTTAAAACTCAAACGTTCATTAAAATACACATGCAGGGTATTGAATTAAAGCTACACTCGTTGTGATCCAGGCAACAAGTCAGATTTTTAAATGCTTTTCGGCGAAAGCATGAGAAGCTATTATCTGATAGCATGTAACACCCCAAAAGACACGCAGGGGATGTAAACAAAATAATTAGCATAGTCGGCGCTACACAAACCGCACAAATAAAATAAAATAAAATTCATTACCATTGACCATCTTCTTTGTTGGCACTCCTAGATGTCCCATAATCATTATTGGGTCTTTTTTTCGATTAAATCGGTCCATATATAGCCTAGATATCGATCTATGAAGACTGTGTGATAAACGAAAAAAAATAGCGTTTCATAACGTAACGTCATTTTTTTTAATTCAAAAAGTCAACGATAAACTTTCACAAAACACTTCGAAATACTTTTGTAATGCAACCTTAGGTATTAGTAAACGTTAATAAGCGATCAAATTAATCACGAGACGAAGTGTTTTCTATAGGGGTCCGTCTTGAAATACTGTCCGTGTATTTCTCAACCAAAATATCCGGTCGGAGACCTGAAGAAAAAGCCTGTCTCTTGTCCGTTTGACCAAGAAACAAAGAATTGGCAAATGACAAGACTGTTGACATCGTGTGGAAGCTGTAGGTACTGCAACCTCAGCCCTATTTAATGTATTTCGCCCATTACAATGGGTTGAAGTGGCGGATGGATATATTTTTCCACTTTCAGTGATCAGATTTTCCTGCACTTTTCAATGAAACGCACATTCTGTTAAAGTCACAGCCGTGATTTAACCAGTTTTATAAACGTCTGAGTGTTTTCTATCCACACATACTAATCATATGCATATACTATATTCCTGGCATGAGTAGCAGGGCGCTGAAATGTTGCGCGATTTTTAACAGAATGTTCGAAAAAGTAGAGGGTCGACTGAAGAGGTTAAATATTACAGATCGTGGACTGCTGTTGTTGACAAATAGACAGACCACCACCCCTCATCTTACCAGAGGTTGCTGTTTTGTCTTGCCGATGCACGAGAAACCCAGCCAACTGTATATTATCCATGTCCTTGATCAGCCACCACTCGGTGAAAGATAAGATATTACAGTCATTAAATGTCCCGTTGGAAGGATAGTCTCGAACGGAGCTCATCCATTTTATTCTCCAGTGATTACCATGGGGCAGCAGGGTAGCCTAGTGGTTAGAGCGTTGGACTAGTAACCGGAAGGTTGCAAGTTCAAACCCCCGAGCTGACAGGGTACAAATCTGTTGCTCTGCCCCTGAACAAGGCAGTTCACCCACTGTTCCTAGGCCATCATTGAAAATAAGAATCTGTTCTTAACTGACTTGCCTAGTTAAATAAAGGTCAAATAAAAATAAATAATATAAATAAATAAATCTGTCCTACTGGTGAGCGTGCAAAGGTGGATTATCTACTCGCTGTTGAATTCTCACCAAGCACCTGAATCTGCACACCTGTATCGGTACCTCCCCTTCGTGCAAATGACAGGATTTGGGCCTCATCTGGGAGGAGCCGTACATTTTTTGCCCTCTGATTCGTTAAAGACAAAAAAAATCTTCATCCAGTCCGAGGTGAGTAATCGCTGTTCTGATATCCAGAAATTCTTTACAGTCATAAGAGACATATCAGAAACATTATGCACAACAACAACAAAAAAGTAAGGAACATGAAAACACACACAGAACAGCATGATTGGTTAGGAGCCCGTAAAACAGCAGCCATACCAACCGGTGCTATAATGTATCCTTATAACCTTTTCTGTGTGTGATTTTTTTTTAATGGTTCAAGGACATAGTGCATTCTTAAAGTACTCAGATCCCTTCACCAATCTATACACAATACCTCATTAGTGAAAACAATTTAGAAATGTTTGCTCTTTTATTAAAAAATAAAAAACCAATTTCATGGTATCTAATTGGTAGTAGTTACAGTCTTGTCTCATCGCTGCAACTCCCGTACGGACTCGGCAGAGGTGAAGGTTGAGAGCCATGCGTCCTCCGAAACACAACCCAAGCAAGCTGCACTGCTTCTTGACACAATGCCCATCCAACCCGGAAGCCAGAGGAAACACCGTACACCTGGCGACCGTTTCAGCGTGCACTGCACCCGGCCCGCCACAGGAGTCGCTAGTGTGCGATGAAATAAGGATATTCCAGCTGGCCAAACCCTCCCTACCGGGGACGACGCTAGGCCAATTGTGCACCGCCCCATGGGCCTCCCGGTGGCGGCCGGCTGCGACAGAGCCTGGGCTCGAACACAGAATCTCTAGTGGCACAGCTAGCACCGTGATGCAGTGCCTTAGACCCCTGTGCCACTCGGGAGGCCCAAAATACCGTATTTATAGAAGTATTCAAACCCTTTGCTATGAGACTCAAAATTGAGCTCAGGGCTATCCTGTGTTCATTGATGATCCTTGAGATGTTTCAACAACTTGATTGGAGTCTACCTGTGGTAAATTCAACTGATTGGACAGGATTTAGAAAGGCACACACCTGTCTATATAAAGGTCCCACAGTTGACAGCGCATGTCAAAGCAAAAACCAAGTCATGGAGGTCAAAGGAACTGTCCGTAGAGAATAGTGGAGCGAAGGTTCCCTTTCCAACAGGACAACGACCCCTAAACACACAGGCAAGCCAACACAGGAGTGGCTTCAGTAAAAGTCTCTAAATGTCCTTGATTGGCCCAGCCAGAGCCCGGACTTGAACCCATTCGAACATCTCTGGAGACCTGAAAAAAGCTGTGCAGAGAAGCTCCCCATCCAACCTGACAGAGCTTGAGAGGATCTGCAGAAAAGAATGGGAGAAACTCCCCAAATACAGGTGTGCCAAGCTTGTAGTGTCAAATTCAAGAAGACTCGGTGCTGTAGTCACTGCCAAAGGTGCTTCAACAAAGTACTGAGTAAAGGGTCTGAATACTTACGTAAATGTAATATTTCTGTTTTAGGCTATTGTGTGTAGATGGATGAGGTGAAAAAACAATTGAATCCATTTTAGAATAAGGCTGTAACGTAACAAAATGTGGAAAAAGTAAAGGGGTCTGAATACTTTCTGAATGTACTGTTCATCTGCTGTATTAGAAGCAATTATTGGTACCATGATTGTCTTCTAAACGTTTTTTTTTTTTACATGAAGAATCCCATTTTCCCATCAACTATAATGGGGGGATCCTATTTCCTGCAAACAATGCCAGAAGTACCGTGGTCGGCCTTGAACTTCTGTGGCTTCAAATGAGAGGGGGCAGTCGTTCTTCTTTGGGCCAACCCATAGACATGAAAACCAGTAGATAATGATAGCGCTGCCTTACTTAGTCACCAGCAGATCCAGGACTGATAACTTCCATCACAATGAGTGAACAGCCTGAGGGGTGGGCACTTCACGGAACCAGCTCATATTCCCGGCATGCAAGAGGTGTGCACGTTGCATTCTTGCCGCACGTGTCAGCTAAGTTAGGGCTTTAAAGAGTCAGTTCAAGTCCGGCTTCATTCTTTCATGTTAGTGCTCTGAGGTGGACTGCCAGTAGAGTCAATGTTCAGAATCGGCGCACATTCTGTGGACTTGTAAGGTATTTTAACAGAGTGTTTTAAAGCAATGCCACAAAAAATATTGTGTCTTGCCTATATTTATGTCCGAAAATGGGCTTCTAGTGATGACAAAATAATGTGTGAGAGGGGGCGGGTGCATAGCCTTGCAATTAAACCAAGAAACAGATGTTCCACTTCCAGAGCATTGTTTAGAGGACCAGACCGAGAGGAAATGTGGGACTCACTGCAATAAGGTATTGTGTTGTACTGAGTGACTCATCTTTTCCATAGTACCATTAAAGGGGGGGGTCTCAACATTGACAAAATGGTACTGCCTTAAGACCAATGACAGTACATAGAATTCAACCCTAAACAACAAGTTCACCTCAAATAAAAAGTGCCAATATATTAATTGAAGGGAAAATAAAGGCAGCATGGCTCATCAGCTCAGGAAACTGTGGTTGTTTAGACTTGCTGCATGAGCAGTGTTCTGCTCCAAATTGTCCAGATCTCAAACAAATATATATATATTTGAAATCTGGACAATTTGGAGTAGAACACTGCTATATATATATATATATATATATATATTCAGTTAAGAACAAATTCTTATTTACAATGGCAGCCTACCCTGGCCAAACCCTAACCCCGGATGAAGCTGGGCCAACTGTGCGCCGCCCTATGGGACTCCCAATAATGGCCAATTGTGATACAGCCTGGAATCGAACCAGGGTCTGTAGTGATGCCTCTTGCACCGAGATGCAGTGCCTCAGACTGCTGCGCCACTCGGGAGCCCTATCACCAGCTTTTTTATACAGCCAAACTTCTTAAAGGGGACACAATTCAAAAGAAAAAAAGAACGGACAAAGCCCAATGTAGACTTTTATGTCCAAAGATACTCAAACTTCACATTTTCCAGGTCCTTCTCTAGTGTACCTGTGCAAGGCTATTGAGTGGAATGTTATTGTGCTAAATTAAGTCTGAAAGGGCTGTACGCAGGATGTTTGTGACCTACATATTTGAGCTGCCTTGAAAGAATAGGAGAGGAGTCGGGCCTCGATCAGACCGACAGCGTCATTGCATAAATGCCGCGTACCAAACTCTGCAGTCAAACTTTTTTCATTACGTAATCCACAATTTTTACTGGATATGTTTGCAAAAGAAGTTCAGCATTCACCTTCTGCTTCCACTTCTGTCAAGTCTGCACATACAATTTGACGCATACGTTGGATATATCTAACCTACGCACCAAAAAGAACACAGAATGCACTGCAAGACAAACACAGCATTCCATTGGAAATCAGTGTACTTCTGGTGTACCAAAAACGCAATGCCGCTGTCGGTGGGATAGAGGTGTTACAAGGCCCACTTTCCTTTTCTATAAATCACAGAGAGGGGAGTCAAACTGACAGACAGGGATTCCTGCAAAGTAATAAATACACTTTAATAAGACTACCATGTCGAAAGTTTTAAAAGCAAGAGCTTGTAGTCTACTGCTCTGGTAGCCCGTATTGAGGGATAAGAACAATAAGAGACAAACATCAAAAAGAAAGTCTTTAAAAAAACTTTAATGCTGTGAAAATTGTTTGTAGACATGCTCTGCGTGTATACTGAACAAAAATATAGAACGCAACATTTAAAGTGTTGGTGCCATGTTTCATGGGCTGAAATAAAATACCACACAAAAAGCTTATTTCTCTCAAATATGCAGAACAAATGAGTTTACATCTCTGTTAGTGAGCATTTCTCCTTTGCCAAGATAATTAATCCACCAGACCGGTGTGGCATATCAAGAAGCTCATTAAACAGCATGATCATTCATTCCACCGGTGCACCTTGAGCTGAGGACAATAAAAGGCCAAATGTACAGTTGTGTCACACAACAATGCCACAATGTTTCATGTTTAGAAGGAGCGTGTAATTGGCTTGCTGACTGCAGGAATGTCCACCAGAGCGGTTGCCAGAGAATAAAATGTTAATTTCTCTACCATAAACCGGCTCAAACGTCATTTTAAATAATTTGGCAGTACGTCCAACCGGCCTCAACCACAGACCACGTGTAACCACGCCAGCCCAGGACCTCCGCATCCGGCTTATTCACCTGCGGGATCGTCCGAGACCAGCCACCCGGACAGCTGATGAAACTGAGGAGTATTTGTATCTGTAATAAAAGCCTTTTTGTTGGGAAAAACTCATTCTAATTGGCTGGAGCTGGCTCCCAGTGGGTGGGCCTGGCGCCCAAGTGTGTGGGCATATGTCCTCCCAGGCCCACTCATAGCTGCGCCCCTGCCCAGTGATGTGAAATCCATAGATTAAGGTCTAATTTATTTATTTTATATTGACTGATTTCCTATATGAACTGTAAACTCAGTGATGAAATTGTTGCATGTTTTGTTTATTGAAATTGTTGCGTTTACATTTTTGTTCAGAATAAAATAACAAAACCTTAAAGCGTCTACAATTTACTTTCAGGGTGTGTTGTTTTCAGGAATTCAACAGGAATTCCCATTGCTTCACCACAGTGAAACGTTGACCTTTGTGACTAATGTAGCCTGCCTACTTCAGAGTGGCCCTGCAGCGTCTGCTTTCACTATCAGTACTGGCTCCGAGGGAATATGCCTCTTCACGCCCTGAGTCCTGCATGGAATGCTGCTTTACATGCAGGCAGCCTTCACACAACTCAGTCATTACAGGCTGGAAATATGTGCTTGTCTTGTACCAATACAAATGTTAAAAATAAATTATATCCGCTTTCTGTTTTGTTTCCTTGACACAATTCTTCCGAGTAGCGCAGTACTGATATCGTAACAACCCTGCAGTAAATCATACAGTAGTGGGCACCTCTACTCGCACAGCCTCTTAGTGGATAGAGCAGGATGAGATTAACAGGAAACTCAGGACACGGACATCATTGTGCATCGCAAATGGCACCCTGTTCCCTAGCGCAATACTTTTGATCAGTAGTTTAGTATGTAATTTGTAGGGAAAAGGGCACCATTCTGGATGCAACCCATACCTGCAGCATAAAAGTCACTAATAAAGCCCTACATCTGAGAACAAGGCATGCAATGCCTATGTCTGCCTCCAAGATAAGCACCAAGACCACATTTTCATTCTTATCACTCACCTGATAAACTTACCTTCCTCAATAGCAATTTTACCCAAGCTGTCTGTTTATGTTTGAGGACCAGAACCTGTTGCGTAGAGTGTGTTGTCACTTTGTATTATGCACTCACCCTCTCTCAAAAAGGTGCAAAGAGGGCTTTCTGTTCATTGAGTGAAAAAAGCAGTGGATCAGTGAAAGAAATTGGCTTTTTAACTAGGTTGTAGGTAGGATTTAGCCAATTGTGCCTTGAAAAGTGCTTGCAATTCAAAATGTTCTGCAGCTTAACAGAGTAGGCTATTTGGGGAAATAGTCTGGCAATTCCACAGTAACAGAGTGATGCTGAGACTCAGATTTGTACACTTTAAAAAAGTATGTGAAACAAAAACCAAAGAGAGTTAAACAAACAGCACAAAAAGTCGTTCTGTTATAAAACTGCGCATCTGAAAATGTATTTCAAGTACATCTGTTTTAGTAACATTTTCACTCAGTTACTGTGGAATTGCCTTATGGCAAAAGCAATGCCAACTAAACTGGGCTGAGGTTTGGATTGTCAGGGAAGAGCCGTGACTAAAACTTAATTTAAGCTGAGGTTTAGATAAATAACTTCTGCATCTCTGTGGGATGACAGGGGAAGGAATGAATCATGGAATATGAAAGTATTCTAAAAGTAGAAGCAAAGAAGCACATTCAGAGGTCAGAGAACTTGGAAATAGTCAATCAAATGGGTAGATCATATAAAGGCTACTGTTGATAAAGAATCATTGTGTGTGTGTGGGGGGGGGGTACAGTTGTCTTTTAAAAACGTAATATCTTAATATCTTCAGATGATAGATCCCTTGTGATGGACAATCCCACAAAACTCTTACGAGTAATCAAACTGATAGCCAGAGAGAGATACTATTGAACATATGACCGGAGGCCCCCATAGTAGAATAGGACAACAATTGCATAATCGTTTAATCAACTTTTCAGAAAACTTAAAAGGGAAACCGTACTAAATGACATTCATGACGTCATCTAAATAACATTGACAACTCACTTTCCATTGCAGTAGTTAGCAAACTCGCTCTCAGTTTGGATAGCTAGCTAGAGTAACTTCAGTGTGTGTGTGTGTATATATATATATATATATATATATATATATATATATATATATCACACACACACACACACACCAAGGTGGTTCATTCTCACTTTCCTGGAAATAAAAACAACTGAGTGACTGGTTGGGTGAATGGATAAAACATTGCTCCTCGTCAACTAGTGCGTTAGAATGCTAGCTATCGAGATAATTATTCCAGCTAGCTAGCTAACTTTTTGACTTGAGAAATTCAAACTAAGAACACATAGCTAACGTTAGCTTGCGTACCTCTGTTGTCCTTTGTGATGGAGGTTTCTTTAAAGCTTGTTTGAAAGAAGTTTCCATCGATCCAGTCATTGTCATAACTTCACACCAGAAACAAATCCCCAAGAAATCAATGCAATGATCCCATCTCACTTTAGGCCGATGCCGCTATTCACCCATCCCGTTGCTATCCCGTTTCTTCGCCCGAACATGGAGGGAAAAGTCCTTGTTAAAATGAGAACAAAACTAACCTCAATAACGCAACTGGTTCACATCAAATTGACCGAAAGTACATAATACAAAATTGGATATGTGAAAATACTAGTGAAGAACGATATGCATATTTAGCGTCCAGTTAGAAAGTTGTCTCCCTCTGATCAATTCTTCATTTGGGAAGAATTGACTGCTGACACTACTATTCTGCTAGCAGCACTAACGGTGATGTCACTTTCCTATGGTAATGCACCTTCGAAATAAAAGCCCGCATTTCAAAACATTGCAAAGAGTATAACTCATTCAAAAGGTACTACATGTTAATCAATTTGTTTTGTGCTTACAATGAAATGCAAGAAGGAATTTATTTTGAAATGTGTTTTTAAACATTATTTTAAGACCACTGTTGACAAATACAATGTTCAGACTGGTATGTTGACAATATTGGGTTTATAGGGAAAAAACTACTATTTGTGCCAATATAAAAGTGGGGTTTAAGTACTCAGTAGGGTCTGTAGAATCTATCAGTTAAGGATCCTCACAGTAGGAAGGAGAGGACCATCCTCCAAAGTGAATTTATTTTTTATTTTTAAACAGACCATTTAAAAAGTTATCATTTTTAGATAAAACTATACTAAATATAATCACGTCACTTAATAATTGATTAAAACACACAATTTTGCAATGAAGGTCTACAGTAGCCTCAACAGCACTCTGTAGGGTAGCCCCATGGGGTAGCCAGAGGACAGCAAGCTTCCCTCCTCCTCTGGGTACATTGACTTCCAAACGAAACCGAGAAGACTTATGGTTCTCAGCCCCTCCCATAGACTTACACAGTAATTATGACAACTTCCGGAGGACGTGCTCCAACCTATCAGCGCTCTTGCAGCATATTGTACACTGAATCAAACAATCAGAGAATGAATCTAGTACTGAAAGTATAAGCTACAGCAAGCTACCACTGTAGTGCATAAAATGTGGTGAGTAGTTAACTCATAGAGAGAGAAAAACATAGTTGATCCGCTTTGAACAAATTAATTTCTTCCAAAAGGAAGGAGAAACAAGAGAGAGATAAATAATGATGAAATCCCTCTCTTTCACTTTCAGTTTCACTTACTTAGCTAGCAAATTCAGCAAGCTAGTTTAGCCTACTCAAACACCCCACTTAAACAGAGCTAGCTAGCTGGCTATGTCTATCCAACACTGGAGATCTTCCTAGTCAAGGTAAGATTTTGGATTTACTCATTTATTTTCCACAGGGGCTCGCTGTGTAGTTACTGCATGATTGTAGTGGGTTTACTATTGCAGAAGTTATATTAGCTATGTTGACTTTGACGTTACTACAAGGATGTAGGCTGTGTGTAGCAGTTATGATATGGTTTGGCTTGGAAAGTTTTTTAGCCTGATCACATACAGCTGATGTGTTGTGCATTAAAGTAAACAAGCAAAGGGAAAAGGTGAGAGGAGGAGAGCGCATAGACACGAGAAGGAATACAATGTGGCTGCTATGAGTCACGACAAAAGATGGAGCCTACAGATATGGCAGCTCTGATCTATCTCCTAAGCAACTTTGCAATATTTTGTTTTTTTTGTGTGTTATTTCTTACATTTGTTATTTCTTACATTATTAGCCCAGACATTTTTTATGTTATTACATACAGCCGGAAAGAACTTCTGGATAACAGAGCGGCGGCAACTCACCAGCATTACGACCAGGAATATGACTTTCCCGAATTGGATTCTTTTGCTTTTACAATTGAACAATTACTTTTGCAATTGAACTTATTCCAGAGTTTGCTCCAAAACACAGCCGGTGGAAAATAGCTATTTGGAGTGGACTTCTATTCCAACTCAGGAGGCGTGCACTCCATCCACCACTTCCGAGTATATTACTCGCTAATGTTCAGTCTCTGGATAATAAAGTAGACCAGCTCAGGGCGAGGATCTCCATCCAGAGAGACATCAGGGATTGTAACATACATTAATCTTTTGGAATATACTGTCCCCATCCATACAGCCAGCTGGGTTCTCAGTACATTGTGCAAACAGGAAAAAAGTACTCTCTGGGAAGAAGAAAGGCTGGGGTGTATGTTTCATGATTAACTACTCATGTTGTGATTGTGATAATACAGAAACTCAAGTCTTTTTGTTCACCCAACTTAGAATACCTCACAATCAAATGCCGACCGTATTACCTCTCGAGAGAATTCTCTTCGGTTATAGTCACAACCGTGTATATTCCCCCTCAAACCGATACCACGACTGCCCTCAAAGAATTTCACTGGGCTTTATGCAAACTAGAAACCCCATATCCTGAGGACACATTTATTGTAGCTGGGGATTTGAACCTCTATGGGATCGGAGTCCCCCCGCGGGACGGTTGAGCTAATGTGCGCTAATGTGATTGGCTTGACGTTGTAAGTAACAAGAACATTTCCCAGGACATAGCCCTATCTGATATGCCTTCTAGTTTGGTCTGGCCACAGCACCTCATTTACATCACAAGCAATGTTTCTCTCTGGCTAAACAGCTTGGAAGGAATCTCCTGGAGTGACGGCTCCAGCCGCCGAAAGTCCCCACATCAACTTCAACACATGCAATCCACCATTGCCTGGAGAAGAAGTGTGCGTGCGAGGGGATGTCGGTCATACACCTTCCATTGCCATGCCGGGAAATAAAATGCTTCAATTGTGTTTAGGAATGGGGAATATGGTGGGAGGTATAGAACAATAACTTCTGGGTGGTGGATGAACCAGTTGCGGACCAGAGCAGCCCAGTGGAAACTCACATTGTCCCAAATGACAACATACCTGGGCTGTACTGGCCCACCCCTCTGCTCGGCTAGAATGAGGATGCCATGTAGTGTGTCCAGGAATGTGACGAGAAAGCCGGTGTTGTAGGGACCATGGTTGGCATGGCGATGGAGGACGCCTTGCTGGCCAACGGCTGCGCACATGGTGAGATTCCCTCCACGCTGTCCAGGGATATTCACAATGGCATGGTGGCCAATAATGTTCCATTCCCTTTTTTTGGCTCGGTTGAAGCAAGCCTAAAAGTAAATATACAAATGCAGTGGCATCCAGCTCCAAGACTCTCTAAAACAGACGAGACAATATGTGACATAGACCTAGAGCACAGTACACAGGATTACAGTACTGTGTCTATACAGTGCTGATATGATAGTAAATTCACAGTATAGTACTTACTTGCACATGTTCATAGCGCTGTTCTTTAACCCTCCGACTTTTTGCTCAAATGGCTCCCCTGTAAACCGGTTTCATCCAGATTGGGTTGCGCTGTAATACACAGTCCAATGTAGACAAGCCCACCTGGTGAATGTTATTGAATATTGTGTTGGTCTGCAATTATGTGGTTCTGGATTTCTCCTAGTCTAATGGTGTTGTTTGCCACCACCATGTTCACAATGGCGGTCTCCTGTTCTGGTGTGAACAGCCGGTATCTTCCACCATGGCCTGGCCGTCTCTCAGTTCTGCAGAAGATCAACAAATATATGATTGGTTACAGTAAGCTAAAATAATCAATTTTCATTCAATATGAAATTACATTACTGCAACATCGGTCAACAATCACTGAGTAACATGTCAGACTGCAGTATACATACATAAAGAGCCTAGTGTAGATAGTAGGTAAATACCAGTTCTCATTTCTGGATGTACGGATGATAGATGCAACCATCTAGCGGCTCAGGTTGGGCTGAACTATGCCCAGCCTCCCTCATACCCAATCCACGGTTGAGCACATGGTCAACCAATGTGGCCCCGATCTAATCTGAGCCGCCTGTCCGTCTCTTCCTCTCATTCCTTCACATCTAGCTCTTACTTCACCACTGATTTCCTTTTATAGTGCTAAAGCTCTAATTTCTAAGTGAACAATTCAGCAGTTTGCGTTTACACCTGTGAGGAGTGGGTGTTGCCAATTGGTGTATAGAGCTTGGCATTGTGATTGGCGTTGCTTTCCAAAAGGGACAAAATTTTGAATGTTGTGCCTAATGTAGAGAACTGTGTGTAGTGTTTTGCAAAAAAATGTGACATAGAATTGAAAGCTGAGTGTAAAGCAGGAATTGTGCTTGCAATTTTGCAGACTTGGTTTAGGGAATGTGGTACATGGGTTTCAGGTTTCGGGTGATTGCGTTTCAAGTTCCAATTTTTGTGTGTAAACAATTGGGGAAAAACTGTAAAACCAAATACTTTTAGGCTTTTACTCAAGTAAGTGTTTATGTGGGAGACCTTTACTTGAGTAATTTTCTATTAAGGTTTCTTTACTATTTCTCAAGTATGACAATTGGGTACTTTTTCCACCACAGATAGTTTACTGCAGCCAGGAGAACGGTAATCTCACCACGGTGTGATAATACGAATGTATTTGTAAAGACCGCTCCATACACTACGCCACAGTGGGCGGATCTAGGCATGGTTGTACTGGGACATGTTTTAATACAGACGTAGGCCTCTCATTTTACAATGTTATGAGTCCGCAATGGTTCTTACGCTAATATATTTCAAAACAAATCATATTTGTCATATACACATGGTTAGCAGATGTTAATGCGAGTGTAGCGAAACGCTTGTTTGAGACAAGTGTAATTGCAGTTATGTTTGTCTTAGACTTAATAAGTAAAATATGTTTGAGTAACAAATTGGGAAATGGGTTTTAGTTACCACTAGTACTTGGATAAGTCCGTGCTCGTTGACATTAAATTCACATTATTGTCATTGACCCGTGTCCGATCTCTGTACACTTTGGCTGCGTATTGACCAGGGGAGAACTGCCCACTCTCGTCGAAGCCTCTGAATTTAAAGGCCGACAGAGGTACTGCATTGTTAGCAAAACACAGGATCCCCTATTACAATTCTTTTAAAATCGCACACAGAAGAAGTTAACATATTTTAGATGCTAATGTCAGCCTGCAGTACCCTGGTCGTCGTTCAATTTGAATTAAGCCATTACAATTATAACTGCCAAAACTTATTTACCATAATGAGATACAGGAGCGCAACTTTGGTCATAGAACTGGCAGGGGGTCCTGGCGGGAGAGAGCACATTCTGGAGAGATGTGTGCCAAGAAGGAGAGTGATGAAGTGCTGCATCAGATGACCTGGCCTCCACAATCACCCGGCCTCAACCCAATTGAGATGGCTGGAGATGAGTTGGACCACAGAGTGAAGGAAAAGCATCCAACAAGTGCTCAGCATATGTGGGAACTCCTTCAAGACTGTTGGAAAAGCATTCAGGTGAAGCTAGTTGAGAGAATGCCAAGAGTGTGCAAAGCAGTCATCAAGGCAAAGGGTGGCTACGTTGAAGAATCTAAAATAGAACATACAGTGCCTTGCAAAAGTATTCATCCCGCTTGGCGTTTTTCCTATTTTGTTACATTACGAACTGTAATTTAAATGTATTTTTATTGGGATTTCATGTGATGGACATACACAAAATAATCCAAATTGGTGAAGTGAAATGCAAAAATGTACTTGTTTCAAAATAAAATTTTTAAAAAACTTTAAAGTGGTGTGTGCATATGTATTCAACCCCTTTGCTATGAAGCCCCTAAATAAGGTCTGGTGCAACCACTTACCTTCAGAAGTCACATAATTAGTTAAATAAAGCCCACCTGTGTACAATCTAAGTGTCACATGATCTCAGTATATAAACTCAGAAAAAACAGAAAGGTCCTCTCACTGTCAACTGTGTTGATTTTCAGCAAACTTGACGTGTAAATATTTGTATGAACATAACAAGATTCAACAACTGAGACCTAAACTGAACAAGTTTATGTGACTAACTGACATTTGACTAACAGCAATTGAATAATGTGTCGCTGAACAAAGGGGGGGTCAAAATCAAAAGTAACAGTCATTATCTGGTGTGGCCACCAGCTGCATTAAGAACTGCAGTGCATCTCCTCCTCATGGACTGCACCAGATTTGCCAGTTCTTGCTGTGAGATGTTACCCCACTCTTCCACCAAGGCACCTGCAAGTTCCCGTACATTTCTGGGGGGAATGGCCTTAGCTCTCACCCTCCGATCCAACAGGTCACAGACGTGCTCAATTGGATTGAGATCCGGGCTCTTCACCTGGCCATGGCAGAACAGTGACATTCCTGTCTTGCAGGAAATCGTACACAGAACGAGCAGTATGGCTAATGGCATTGTCATGCAAAAGGGTAATGTCAGGGTGAGCCTGCAGGAAGGTTATCACATGAGGGGGGAGGATGTCTTCCCTCTAAAACACAGTGTTGAGATTGCCTGCAATGACAACAAGCTAAGTCCGATGATCGTGTGACACACCGCCCCAGACCATGACAGACCCTCCACCTCCAAATCGATCCTGTTTCAGAGTACAGGCCTCGGTGTAACGCTCATTCCTTCGATGATAAATGCGAATCCGACCATCACCCCTGTTGAGACAAAACCACTACTTGTCAGTAAAGAGCACTTTTTGCCAGTTCTGGTCCAGCGACGGTGGGTTTGTACCCATATGCGACGTTGTTGCCGGTGATACAACAGGCCTACGAGCCCTCAGTCCAGCCTCTCTCAGCCTACTGTGGACAGTCTGAGCACTGAGGGAGGGATTGTGGGTTCCTCGTGTAACTCTTACAGTTGTTGTTGCCATCCTGAACCTGTCCCGCAGGTGGGATGTTCGGATGTACCGATCCTGTGCAGGTGTTGTTACACGTGGTCTGCTACTGTGAGGACGATCAGCTGTATGTCCTGTCTCCCTGTAGCGCTGTCTTAGGCGTCTCACAGTATGGACAGTGCTATTTATTGCCCTGGCCAAATCTGCAGTCCTCATGCCTTCTTGCAGCATGCCTAAGGCACGTTCACGCAGATGAATAGGGACCCTGGGCATCTTTATTTTTGTGTTTTTCAGAGTAAGTTTTTCAAACTGTGACCTTAATTGGCTACCGTCTGTAAGCTGTTAGTTTTTTCACGACAATTCCACAGTTCATTCATTTTTATGGTTCATTGATCAAGCATGGGAAACAGTGTTTAAACCCTTTACAATGAAGATCTGTGAAGTTATTTGGATTTTTACTAATTATCTTTGAGTTTATAGACCTGTTCCCGAAAGTCCCGAGAGTCTCTAACACCACTAAGGGGCACCACCAAGCAAGTGGCCCATTAAGACCAATGAGCTCTCCAAACAGGTCAGGGACAAAGTTGTGGAGAAGTACAGATCAGGGTTGGGTTATAAAAAAATACATGAAACTTTTAACATTCCGCTGAGCACCATTAAATCCATTATTAAAACATGGGAAGAGTATGGCACCATAACAAACCTGCCATGAGAGGGCCACCCACCAAAACTCACGGACCAGGCAAGGAGGGAATGAATCAGAGAGGCAACAAAGAGACCAAAGATAACCCTGAAGGAGCTGCAAAGCGGAGTGGAGATTGGAGTATTCGTCCAAAGACCACTATAAGCCGTACTCTCCACAGAGCTGGACTTTACATTTACATTACATTTACATTTAAGTCATTTAGCAGACGCTCTTATCCAGAGCGACTTACAAATTGGTGCATTCACCTTATGACATCCAGTGGAACAACCACTTTACAATAGTGCATCTAAATATTTTAAGGGGGGGGGGTGAGAAGGATTACTTTATCCTATCCTAGGTATTCCTTAAAGAGGTGGGGTTTCAGGTGTCTCCGGAAGGTGGTGATTGACTCCGCTGTCCTGGCGTCGTGAGGGAGTTTGTTCCACCATTGGAACTTTACTGAAGAGTGTCCAGAAAAAAAGCCATTGCTTTATGAAAGAAATAAGCAAACATGTTTGGTGTTCACCAAACCGCATGTGGGAGACTCCCCAAACATATGGAAGAAGGTGCTCTGGTCAGATGAGACTAAAATTGCAGGACATTGACCCTAAGCATACTGCCTAAACAACACTCGAGTGGTTTAAGGGGAAACATTTAAATGTCTTGGAATGGCCAAGTCAAAGCCCAGTCCTCAATCCAATTGAGAATCGGTGGTATGACTTAAAGATTGCTCTACACCAGCAGAACCCATCCGACTTGAATGAGCTGGAGCAGTTATGCCTTGAAAAATGGGCAAATATTCCAGTGGCTAGATGTGCCAAGCTTATAGAGACATACCCCAAGAGACTTGCAGCTGTAATTGCTGCAAAAGGGGACTGACCCTACAAGGTATTGACTTTGGGGGGTGAATAGTTATGCACGCTCAAGTTTTCAGTTCTTTTGTGTATTTCTTGTTTGTTCCACAATAAAATATAGTTTGCATCATCAAAGTGGTAGGCATGTTGTGTAAAACAAATGATACAAACCCCCCAAAAATCTATTTTAATTCCAGGTTGTAAGGCAACAAAATTGGAAAATGCCAAGGGGGGTGAATACTTTCGCAAGCCACTGTATATTTTGATTTGTTTTTTGGTTACTACATGATTCTATATGTTTTATTCCATAGTTTTGATGTCTTCACTATTATTAAACAGTGTAGAAAATAGTAAAAATAAAGAATAACTCTGTGTGTTCAAACGTTTGACTGGTAGGTACTTTATGTATCACGTTTCAGGTAAGACCCAGATTCAGACAACGTTGAAGTATCAACAGTTTATTATTTGAACAGGGGCAGGCAAGAAACAGGTCAAGGGCAGGCAGAGGTCGGTAATCCAGATAGGTGGGGCAAAGGTACAGGACGGCAGGTAGGTAGGCTCAGGGTCAGGGCAGGGAAAGGTCAGTAATCCAGAAAGGTGGGGCAAAGGTACAGGACGGAAGGCACACTTAGGGTCAAGGCAGGCAGAATGGTCAACACTGGGATAACTAGGAAACAGGAACAATCGAAAGACAGGAGCAGAGGGGAAAATGCTGGTAGGCTTGACGAAACAAAATTAACTGGCACTAGAAAAACAGAGAACACAGGTATAAATTCACAGGGGATAATTGGGAAGATGGGTGACACCTGGAGCAGGGTGGAGACAATCACAAAGACAGGTGAAACAGATCAGGGTGTGACAGTATTCTTCTGTTAAGTCAAACAGCAGTTACCTTGCCAGCTACATCAGTCAAATAAAGAGTAGCCAGTTTCTGCTCTGCTTGCTTTTACAATTCAGCAGTACTGTGCTGGTCCTGCGGTCCCCTACCCGACTGCTCTGAGGTGTCGGCATGGTTCTAAATCACACCTATTATGCTTTTTTTGTGCAATGATAAAACTGGGCGGGGCCAAAAATACTATTTTAGAATTTGGGAGGGGTCATGTCCCCCATCCCCGGTGAAAGTTGTGCCCCTGTCATCAACACTGTCAATAGTTAATTTAACATACCTGATTTGCTCATCAAGTACAGAGCTATTGCATAGCGCATTTGGTCTAGGTGTTTTTCATTTCCATAGGAGAAAGCAAGTTTCTTCCCCAAACTGAAAATAAGAAAAATCTTAAATCTGACAGAAAACAATGCAGGACAGGAACTATATACAGGAGAATGCTCATGTCTTGTCTCCAATGTCCAGCTATTTAGCACACAAACGCTCCACATGCATGGTTATCAGGCTGATAGGGGTGTGGGACCTTGAAGGCTCTCCACCACAGGCCCCCCCCCCAGTCATTCTTAAGTACTGCACCTCTTACGATCAGCCTAGAGCCCGCGCCAGACAAAGATCAGCAATATTCAACATATTCAGTTGGCCTTGCTGTTATGATTTTTGTTGTCCTTTGTCTTTTGTTTGTTGCATTGTGGTTTTCTGTTTACCTTTGTATTTGCCTTTCATTCAATTTGTTGGTTGATGGTCTTGGGGGTGGAGAATGTAATTTTTTATTTTATATATATTTTTCTGTGGGTTGGACTGTTGGGGGGAGGGTCACGGATGGTTGAAGGGCAGCTCTTGGGGAACTGTGGGGAGGATCTTGGAGGGCTGGTGGCCTGGCGATTGGGACCTTGGGCCGGTGGCTGATGGATCGCTGGTTCGGGTCCCTGTTTCAGTTCTTGAAGGAGAACTGTCGACGTGCCCTTGAGCAGGACGTTGACCCTGGTTGCTTGTGTGTGTCGCTCTGGATGGGTGTCTGTTAGATGACTGTTGTGATGTGGTTGTTGAGCGGCTTCACTGCAAGTATGTTGTATGTTTTAAATATTCAATTAAAAAAAATATATATATAAATATGCTAGGTGTTTGTAGATTGACTCAGGTGAATGAAGCTACAGAAACCAATGTGATAATGGCTGGGGTAATTTTTGCTTGTTTTTTGCTGTTCTCCAAATAACACTTTAGAGTTTATAAATTGTATAGAAATGCATTTAAAGCGCTTCAACTCCGGACCTCACGAAAACTGTTCTGGAGAAGTGTATACGGGCTATGTTGTTGCTACAGCATCTCAAGAGGGACATACAGTAATATTGCAGTTTTTCAAGCGAAGGTGTTTTAAGGGAGTATGCTAGACACAGACGTTCGCTATGCCTAGCCGAATTCTGCTAAGAGCAAACCGAACCTATGTCTGCGGACGCTTTTAGCTGACCTTATAAAACAGACCTAAAGTCTCCTCTGGACAGCATTGTTCAGGAACCAAATGAGCACCATCCCACTCCTTGTGTTTTCGTTCAAGCTGGGAAGCAGAAAGTTTACTAAACTAACTAGCTTTTTGTCAAACAGTAGTGTAGACTAGTTTGCATGGGGGTGACGTGAAAAATGTTGCAACTAATGTTGTAGTTCCATTTCTCTGACAGTCAGTGACTCATTAGCAGCAGACTTATTTTAAGCACATAAAGGCTTTATAATTCATAAAGGTCATGTTAACTGAGAGTAAGAGTTAAGGTTTGGGATAGGGTTAAAACCAGCGTCCACGACTAGGATTGAATGTACAACCTGATCCAGTCATAGGATTACGCCCTTTCACCACTCCGTCCACAGCGCCCTAACAAAACCCAAGCCTACTTGATGATAATAGCACTCACTGTTTCCCCTAGTGGACAGTTTTGAAGGCATTTCCCGACATCCTCCAATTTCAATGTCAATCTTGAACGACCTGGCAGAGCTAGCGAGTTCTTCTGTAAGAAATGACATTATACTACACGTGTTAAACTCCTCCATAAATGAAATATTAGTTTACTGTATTAGCATATTTTTTTGTTATGCATTGAAAAGGTAAAACCTTGATTGTATAACTTCGTTCATTTCCAAAATATTGTGAGAAAAACGTATCCCACCAATTGCATCACTGGCAACGGGCATTTCTATACCTGTGCAGATCAGGTATAAATAAATTAGTTAATCGAGAATATAGTACAGTATTTCAAGTCGGTAATTTTCTGACGTGGAATTATTTGTAAAACTGCAGTGTAGAGATGCTGCATCGGCACATCTGAAAAACTTCCACCTTTCCTTGATTGAAAATAATAACCCAGCAGCATCCTTAGTAGTTTGTTTGAAAATCCATTATGAAAATCCACTATGAGAGTCTATAGTGGCTAAATCAGGCATGAGAGACCATGAGTAAAAACACCTACAGTATATTAGTTGTTTAGCAGTGATTTGGCACATTGAAAACCCTCAATAGATGTTAACTGATAATATAAAGGTGGTTTTGTATACCAGGCTATGACAAAACTCCCAAGGCACTTCCCCAGGTTAAAAGCTAACGCAGTAAGTTGCAGTAGCTTACTGTATATGTATGTATGCATGTACAGTGCCTTCGGAAAGTATTCAGACCCCTTGATTTTTTCCACATTTGGTTACATTACAGCCTTATTCTAAAATGGATTTAAAACCAATCCTCAGCAATCTACACACAATACCCCTTAATGACAAAGCGAAAACAATTTTTGGGATTTTTAATGTCTCAGCCTCCAGTATTTATGCTGCAGTAGTTTGTGTCGGGGGCCTAGGGTCAGTTTGTTATATCTGGAGTACTTCTCCTGTCCTATTCGGTGTCCTTTGTGAATTTAAGTGTGCTTTCTCTAATTCTCTTTCTCTCTTTCTTTCTCTCTCTCTCGGAGGACCTGAGCCCTAGGACCATGCCCCAGGACTACCTGACATGATGACTCCTTGCTGTCCCCAGTCCACCTGGCCGTGCTGCTGCTCCAGTT
This sequence comes from Oncorhynchus gorbuscha, assembly GCF_021184085.1. Lineage (NCBI taxonomy): Eukaryota > Metazoa > Chordata > Actinopteri > Salmoniformes > Salmonidae > Oncorhynchus > Oncorhynchus gorbuscha. Next base: position 42,551,524 of record NC_060188.1, on the reverse strand, counting down.
TCAACTGTTCTGCCTTATTATTATTCGACCATGCTGGTCATTCATGAACATTTGAACATCTTGGCCATGTTCTGTTATAATCTCCACCCGGCACAGCCAGAAGAGGACTGGCCACCCCACATAGCCTGGTTCCTCTCTAGGTTTCTTCCTAGGTTTTGGCCTTTCTAGGGAGTTTTTCCTAGCCACCATGCTTCTACACCTGCATTGCTTGCTGTTTGGGGTTTTAGGCTGGGTTTCTGTACAGCACTTTGAGATATCAGCTGATGTACGAAGGGCTATATCAATAAATTTGATTTGATTTCATAAAAAAACAGAAATACTGAAAGTATTCAGCCCCTTTGCTCTAAGAGTCAAAATTGAGCTCAGGTGCACCATGTTTCCATTGATCATCCTTAAGATGTTTCTACAACTTGATTGGAGTCCACCTGTGGTAAATTAAATTGATTGGACATGATTTGGAAAGGCACACCCCTGTCTATACAAGGTCCCACAGTTGACAGTGCATGTCAGAGCAAAAGCCAGCCAATGAGGTTGAAGGAATTGAGAAAGGATTGTGTCGAGGCAGAAAAGATTCTGCAGCATTGAAGATCCCCAAGAACACAGTGTTCTCCATCATTCTTAAATGGAAGAAGTTTGGAACCACCAAGAGTATTCCTAGAGCTGGCTGTCCGGCTAAACTGTGCAGTCGGTGGAGAAGGGCCTTTGTCAGGGAGGTGACCAAGAACCCAATGGTCACTCTGACAGAGCTTCAGAGTTCCTCTGTGGAGATGGGAGAAAGTTGTCCTTCTGGAACGATCTCTGCATCATTCCAGCAATCAGGCCTGTATGGTAGTGGCCAGACGGAAGCCACTCCTCAGTAAGACACACGACAGCCCGCTTGGAGTTTGCCAAAAGGCACCTAAAGACTCTCAGGCCATGAGAAATAAGATTCTCTGTTCTGATGAAACCAAGATGTAAATATTTGGCCTGAATGCTAAGAGTCCCGTCTGGAGGAAACCTGGCACCATCCCTACGGTGAAGCATGGTGGTGGCAGCATCGTGCTGTAGGGATGTTTTTCATTGGCAGGGACTGGGAGACTAGCCAGGATCGAGGCAAAGATGAACGGAGCCAAGTACAGAGAGGTCTTTGATGAAAACCTGCCCCAGAGCGCTCAGGTCCTCAGACTGGGGCAAATACTGAATACTTATGTAAATGTGATGCTTTTCATGATTAATATATTAGCAAAACATTTTTTTTGCTTTGTCATTATGGGGTACTGTGTGTAGTTTGATGGGGGGAAAAAAACAGTTTCATCCATTTTAGAATAAGGCTGTAACGTAACAAAATGTGGAAAAGTTAAGGGGTCTGAATACTTTGTACTGAAATGAAACATGAATTTGAAATGAAAAATGTATACTGAAAGTATTTCCTGAGACACTTGCATCTATAACATTGGCATCTTTATTGCACAACATTCCCATAAAATTGGGAAAGGATCATTTGAGAAACAATTCATATTGAAATAAAATGAATATGTATAGTTTACATTAACCATTACACATCATACTAAATTATTTATTCATATTCATGTATAAAGACAAAAGTAGATATAAAGTCATACCTCCAAGAAATAATCAGGGATTTTACAAAATGCAATAAGTACAACATATCCTGCAGTGGCCTAGCATCATACATGATAAGCATGTAAAAAAATGTTTACAGCAAAATAAATTCTTCAGAAGCCCCTGATCCATTCACGCTACATGTCCATTAAAAGGTAGACTCAGCGATATGACGTAGATGCAGAAAGTAAACAGCATAGCGGGTTCCACAACAACTAAGTTCCACAACAACTAAGAGTGTTGAAGTGTGAAGCTCAATTTCTGAAGTTCAACTTCTCTGCTGTTTTTGTGCCATGGCTACCATGCTGTGAACAGCAGTGTGACTGTGTGAAAGCGAAGTCTTCCATCTCAATATCTCCGGCGCGGCTCATGGCAACGTCATTTCGCTGAGAATCCATTGCATGGCATTCTTTCTCCAGACAAAGTACTTCAAAATCAAATGCAACATCAATTTCTTGGTTGGTAAAAATATTTGTAAAAAAACAACTGATTTGTGGTTTCACCTCTTGCTTTTGTAAAATCAAACGCAGTGTTTAGTTAGCCATAATTAAACATTGGAGTATAGTGTAATGAACTGATACACATATTGCCAACATATATTCCACACTCTCCTTTTGTAGCATTCAATACAGCCGTAAACATGGTATAATGGTGGCAAAGCGATAAAAAAGTTTTAAACCTTGAAAATATTTCAGTTTGAAAATATATGTAGATCATTTAGTATTTTTTCAACATACCGCAGTAGAAATGGGCTCTCATTGTACTCAAGAGAAATACAATAGTTTTCCTATTTTCAAGAATTCAATTAACATCCCTTTTTCAATAAAGCACAGCATTGTGTTCGCACAGTTTTATTTCCTCCGATTAAAAATAACTAAATATTATTCCCTCAGGCATTTCTAGCGGGCAACTATAAAAAGCAGATCTGAGGTAGTGTTGTACCTGTGATAAAGTATGACAAAGCCATATTAAGCATTTTTCAACCTTGGTTAATAATTAAAATGACTATCGATTACCCAGATATGACCTCTAGGCCTATGTTTATAATTAGTGAAAAGATGTAGTTAATTTTCAAATGAAATCCAATGAATTATGGATCATTTAGAGAGACATTTTAGGGCAAGTACACGTGTAAACAAATACATGAAGAACACAAACATAACTGGCATAAAGTAACAATATTCTCTATGATATTTACAACAACAAAAAAGCATCCCATCCATCTCCGGAGTCCGTTGCTTCCTATGAACTGGTTAAAGATTGTACAGAAACAAAGTACATGAAAAAATTATCATATTTTAGTATCGCTGTCTTTATTATTCATACTCAACAGAAAATGTCTGACTTTGGCTTTCTTGTCCTTTAACAGGGTTAAAATAGTCTGGAGGTGGGGAAAAAAAACATTCAAAAAGAAGAGAACGATTTAGGGACGCTCCACAGCAGCAGCATGCCTCCTTGGCCTGGAGTTAGCCAGCAGAGCTTCAGCACTTACTAGCGGAGAGTAGACTGTGGGCTAGGCTGCCCCCTTGTGGCAGTGTGTTTGTATGCCCAGTGGCAGCAACAGCAGTTTCCACCGAGGTCTCGGATTCATCGAGGTGGCCCTTTCTTCATCCCAAATGACACCATACTCCCTACATAGTACACAAATTTTGAATAGGATGCCATTTTGGATGCACATCTTGTCCAGGAGACCCTCTCGGAGAACGTCAGCAGGGCGTTGGCGGACAGGGTCAAGCCTCCATGTTAGGCCAGGGCAGAGCACAGTATCAGTCATACACCACCTCTGGCTATGGTTCCATCTATTATAGCAGAATTTGGGCCACATAGGGAGAGTGAGTGCTCGCCACAGCTGCCAGCAGTGGAAGGTCACTGGACTCAATACTGAAATGATAAGAAAAGCCATGCTTAGATTATTGTACATAGCTGAGCAACAAGCCATGGGTATATTCTAACGCCGTTACTGTGAATGTTATTCAGATGTAAATAACAAAGTGCAGCATGTTAAGAACAGATAGAACATTGATCACAACATTTATATTTGACAATAAATGGCACCCTACCCCCTTATATAGTGCACTACTTTGGACCAGGGCAATAGGGCGCTGGTCCAAAGTAGTGCAATATATAGGGGAATAGGTGCCATTTGGGACGGAATGCCATTGTATAAGAACAGTTTAGCTGCTCACCCCAGGACCATCCCCAGCTCCTTGACGTGCACTCTAGTCTGTCCCTTCAGGTACTCTGCCAGCATTTTACTCTTGAAGTAGATCTCCTGGAGTCTGTCCTCAAGGTGCATTATGCACTGAAGAGAGTTATACTCTTGTTACATGTTTGTGATACCGAGTAGCCAAAGTAGGGAGTACTCACACTGCTAATAACTGCATGCTAATTTGGCATTTGTATGAACTTACAAAGTTGGGGGAGACATTCATTTTGTAGAGCTGGTGGGTGGACTGGAGGAGGCTGGACACAAGGCTGGACACCAGGACTTCCTTCCCCAGTTTGTTGTTGTCCATTGCTCGTCTCTGGCTGCTGGCTATCTGCACCGTCCACTTATCAGTGTCTGCGATAATGCAGACAGCCTCCGCAATGGGCTCATCCAACACTGGATGCTGCAAAAAAAAAAAGAAATAGGAGAAGACTTTGGACTCAAGACGGCTGCAGATTAGATACAGCATGTTGAGGATTAAGCGAGTTAGACTTTAGGGTCTCATGAAGCCTCACAATCCAGCTGTTTAGTGCTTGAGGTATATAGCAGTCTTTTACCTGTACAGCGTGGGCCAATTCTGACATGAGGCCCTGCCTTAACTTGTCATCGTTGGGCATCCCCTGCAGAACAAAGTCTGGCACGTTGGTCGGACAGTACCCTCCGAACAGGGACCTCCCAAAGTTGGCAATGCTCGGTTTGGAGAAATTCTCCACGAGCTTTGACCTGTTGATTTAAGACATGGAATAGACGACATCAGAACATATTCTGACACATAAGTCAGAGGTTGATATGTGAGTTGAAAACAATGTTTTTAATGTTGACATCAATATGCCCTGTAAAACTCAAGACGTATACTGTGTGAAAGTGGCCAAGTCATTGGTTCAGAGGCAGTGTGTATCTCACCCAGGGAAGGGGACCTCCACCTCCTCCTGCCACTCGTCTGGTTCCTGATCCTCTCTGTAGTAGATGTCGCTCTCGCTCTGCCTGTGGATGTCCTGCCCTGCATCTTCGCTCTCGCTGTCCCCCAACGCACTGTCCGAACTCTCGTTCCGGGGGATCTCCCAGTCATTAAGCGGGGCCACCTTCTTTTGTTGGTCCTCTATGTTGTCCCCTTTGCGGACAGTTACTGAAATCACAATGCCCTTGTCCTGCTCAGCAGAACAGCTCCGACAGGAGCCTGCCTCGGACGTGTCTGTGGAGCCACACCTACACCTGGTCTGGACATCAGCCCCCCCTCCAGCCCCACCTACCTGTCCCATAACACCCTGTCCCGTACCCTCCTGTCCCTTAGTGCTACTGCTGCTCTGGACCCCCGAAGGGTCCAGCAGCTCTTTCTGGGTTTTGTCCGTGCCGCTCGACAACTCTAGGCGTTTCGCCACGTCGTCTATAGTCCTGGTCTCGACAGGGTTTTCGTCACTGAAGTATTCGTCGAACAGCTCCGAGCACTCCTCCTCGCTGACAGGGTTCCACTGGGGCATCTTACTGGAGACGCGCATCAGAGTCTTCTCCCCCCCACCGTTGGCCTTGGTTTGGTCCGCTGATGTGCCGGTTGTGGACTTCACCCGCTGATCACCACCGCTACAGCTCTCACTCTGCTGCTGCTGTTGTTTCTGCTGCAGTAGCTGTTGTAGTAGTAACTGTTGCTGCTGTAGTAGTAACTGTTGCTGCTGTTGTTGTCGTCGTAGTTTCTGTTGATGTTGTTGTTGTAACAGCTGTTGTTGAGCTTGATGTAGTAGCTGCTGCTGCCTCTGTTTCTCCATGATGTATTTCTTGTGCTTCTTAATGTCCTCCTCCACCTTCTTCCTCCTGTTCTCGGTGTCTGACCCTGGAGACTGGGGGTCGCCGATAAGAAACAGCACTTTGGTGGCAGGCTCCTCCTGGTGGTTTGACAGAAAGGGGCCGGGTACAGGTACAGGTACGGTCTTGTCAGGGGGCTTCTTCTCCAGTGGTATCCCTGAGGAGTGGAACACCTTGATGGGCATCTCCTCTGTCATCTCCTCCTGGCTGGCCTTGACCTCCAGCTCTGCCTCAGGCTCGGTCTCCAGGAGCACACAGGCTTGCTCCCCGGGGGAGGCTGAGCCCACACGCACCAGCGTCTCCAGCTTGGCATCCACACAGGAGGTTGGTGACTCCTTCAGCGGCGCGGGCTCACTATCATCCTCCGTGTGGACGATGATGGGCACAGCGTTGGTGTTGTGGCTGGAGTGGGCCAGGGCCAGCAGGACGCTGCTCTTGGAGCCCTGACTGTTCTTATTACTGTCCCCCTCCTCGTCGTCCTCCTCCTCAGGCCCATTTCCAGCGTCAGTGTCTGTGTAGGTGCTGCTCTGCAGGCTGTTGTTGCCGTCTGAGGGGTAGCTGCTGTCCTCTCGGGACTCGGGACCCTGGCTCAGGTAGTCTCCGCTAGGCTTGTGCATGGTGACCAGCACATAGTCGGACTCCTCCACCTCCCCGCGCCGCAGTGAGGTAGTGATGAGGGAGCCGGGGATGACGATAGCCTCGTCCTCAGCGCTGTCCAGCATGTGAGTCTCCAGCAGCTCCGAGCAGCGGATGAAGTAAGTGAGCACGTAGAGGAGTCTCTGGACTAGCTCCTGTCTCCGACCCACCACTACCGTCCTGGACAGACGCACCGGGGAGCCGATGGCCCCGTACAAGTCACCTACAGGCACAAAACAAACACCACAGTTAACTACAGTTCATCCCAATTAACTACATATTTCTCATTTTCACTTTGTTACATATGTACAGCTACAATTAAAATATTAAAATGTGGTCAAAAGTGTATAACTTATTCTTTCCCTATTACATTTGGGAGAGGGAATCAGCGCTCTGTGCTACATTTGATCCTTTTCAGCCACTAGGTGGAGTTGTACACTAAAGTTATATGTGCTAAAATGAAGCCCACTATTTGGTATTTACAGCTAGTTACTGTTAAGTATAAGAGCGTCTTTTAATAGTGAAATATACAGATATATTTCTGCCATGTTATTTAACATGAAGTGAGTGATTATGAATTTCGTAGCATTTAACAGCTTAAAAAAAAATGGATCCTGACATGCCACGATGGGATGAAATTTAAGGATTGTGTGCACTGGCCAGCCGATTTAGTAGACTGCGATTTCTACTAACCGAGGTAACATTTTGGTCTGTCCTTACCGAGCTGGGCCCACAGTGGGTTGTAGGGGTGGGTCTTGGCCAGCATATCCACGCTCTGAGAAGAGTGTTTCTCCAGAAAGATCTTGATGGGCGGCTGTCCGTTGGGCATGACGGTGGGAACCCAGGCCAAGTGGTTGGTGAGGATGGCTGTGAGGAGGGCAGGGAGGAACCTGGGAGAAGAGGAAGAGAGAATTATTTAGTGCTCTACTTTTGACCAGGGTTCATAGGGCTCTGGTCAAAAGTAGTGCACTACATAGGAAATAGGGTGACATTTTGGACGCAAACACTGTCTACCGCTTCCACTCTCTGTCTGACTCATTTTTCTCAATCTCCACCCCCTCCGCAGCCTCGTGTTTCCCCTCTTCTCGAACTCATGATCATTCCGAAATACATCATAGTGGTCAGTCTAAATCACGTGGCAGTAGACTACTGCATCCTAATACAGTGAGTTCTATGAATGTCTTGCTACATTAGCAAATGATTAAGCTTAGTTTTGTAACCTCGAAAAAAACAAGCTAAAGATTGGCAGGGATCTCTGACTTTTCAGCTCGTTCACTATTGCACACATACAGCACTCAGAGAAACACAGACAGACAGGAGCACTCAACTGGTTCTTTGAAGCCTGCTCCATGAGCAGGGAGAGCTCCCTCATGAACTGTCCACAGAGCTGGTTCTTCTCGGGGGCTCCAGACATCATGGTGAGCCAAACGGGCTCGGCCACGCGGGGCATGGTGTAAAGGTTGACGATGGTCGTCCTGGAGAGGGGGAGGGAGAAACACAAGCCATCATTGTCTCGGGGTGAACAAGAGGGCCACAGTTCTAGGTCCAGGCCCTGCTTACAAGGGAGACCCTCTCTCTGAGGCAATTCAGCGTCTGGAAATTCCACAGCGGGAAGAAGTCCAGAGTTTTACACAGAACTGAGGGAATCTCTGAGGATGGAGGAATGTGCGGCATTATAGTTTTAGATCCCAGATGTTTGCTGGTGAGCAGGGAAAACAAGTAGTGTAACTATCGAACAAGAGCTATAGGTAATAGGAAGGAGATGACAGGTAGTGAGGAGATCGATGATTTGTAAAAGGTCTTTCCCTGAATTTAATTCACAGAAACTAAAAGATGAACACAAATAACCCCACTTGATTCCAGGGCTCAAGTTGCCGGAGGCATATTGTGTCTCCTTTTACAGCAGTAGTGTTGTTAAACATCAGATTTTGGTTTGAAATGACTGGGACAATTTGACACACTGCTAGGTAATATGCAGACATCGCCTAACTAATATCCCTTCAACCCTACTCTACCGTATGTTATTATTCAACGAACACATAAATGCAGAACCTTTTGCTAAAGTTCATAACAGCAACACTTCTCAGCCGCCAGTGTGAAGAACCCTATTAAAAGCCCATGGCATGGGTAGAGAGGTTTTTTCCCTGACGTGGAGAAGCCAGCCCACGGTCTAGCCTTACGGCCCATCTGACCAGCCCTCCAGGTGAACATTAAGGCAGCGACGGACGTGAAGGAACGTCAAGTCCACTGGACATTTATAAAACCGACTGAGTCTAAGTTTATACTACATTCATTCCATGTGACCTCCATACCACTGTTGTGCGGGCAGATCATTTTAAGTCAGTCAAAGAAGGAAGAGACTTTGATCGGTTTTTATCATATCCCAATCCAGGAGATATCCAATTGGCATCGTATGCGTGTTTCCATGTTGCCTTGGGGGGGGGGGGTATGGGTGTGTATTATACCAGACTGCGGCAATTTACAACAGACTTCGTCATCAAGCAGCATTTCTTCCATTTTGCGCCATTATGTTTCCATGACCTCAGAGACCTAAAGGTCAAACACAAATATAAATCTGCAACTATATTGGCCTTCCTGCTGATGGCACTGACATTATTTACTCTTCTGGTAGCCCGGACACTGTCTGAGGGAGATCGTGTTTCCTCAGCGCAGGGGCTTGGGTTGCCATGGCACAGCACCAACAGGCATATGACTGCAGCAACAGGAAGACTTCACACTGTGCCCAACACGTCTCTCCCTCCCCTCCCACAGCGTCAGTGGCTCTGCAGCAGGGGATTTCCCAGCATGCACTGGGAGCAGCAGGGGTATAGCTGGCCTGTCTTCACCGTGTGCGAGTGTGGACAGGACAGGTAGAGACTGCATGCTCCCTCTCTGCTTACAGTGCAGATTATTAATGAGCTTATTTTGGCCGGGCATGTGAGAACACCCTGTGGGGACTGCCCACTGTTAGGAAGGTCAAAAGCTATCTACGTCACACCAACTTGAACTAATGTGTGGATTAATGATCTACTGCTCTCCGACACTTTGATATATGTTACATAAAAGGAAATATACAGACCCTATGGCAACAAATTATGCCTCCACCTGTCCTCCCTCCTTGCCCAGGCTCCTAGGTAACAAGCTAAGGGATTTGCCTCTTCCTCATTGTCAGTGTGGTTTGCCTCGGTCTCAGTAAACGCATGACAGTAACAGTAACTCACCTGAATTCATTGAGGCCATCCACCATGCGGCTGTAAGCCAGAGCCCTCTGACTGGCATCAGCTGATCGCCGGCTCATTTTCATGGCCTTGTAAATGAGAACAGAGGCATGTTAAGAGGCATGTAGTTAGAGAGGGAGAAGAGAGAGAGGGAACCCCCCCTGAGACTACACACACGGACAAGAACAGAGACTGGATACAGTGCCTTCAGAAAGTGTTTCACACCCGTTTACTTTTTCCACATTGTGTTGTGTTGCATAGTGGTATTAAAAATGATTTGTCATTTTTTTGTCAACGATCTACACAAAAAAAGAACTCTTTAATGTCAAAGTAGAAGAACAATTTGAACATTTGTAAAACATTTATGAACAATAAAACACTAATATATCTTGATTAGATAAGAATTCATACAAGAATTCATACATGTTAGAATCACTTTTGGCAGCGATAACAGCTGTGAGTATTTCTGGGTAAGTCTCGAAGAGCTTTCCACACCCGGATTGTGAAACATTTGCCCATTATTCTTTCAAAAATGATTTTTGCTGTTGATCAATGCTAGATAACGAGGTTTTGCCATAGATTTTCAAGCAGATTTAAATCAAAACGGCCACTCAGGAATATTCACTGTCTTCTTGGTAAGCAATTCCAGTATAGATTTGGCCTTGTGTTTTAGATTATTGTCCCGTTGAAATGAGAATTAATCTCCCAGTGTCTGTTGGAAAGCAGACTGAACCCGGCTTTCCTCTTGGATTTTGCCTGTGAAAAACTCTCCAGTCCTTAACGATTACAAGCATACCCATAACATGATGTAGCCACCACTATATCAATAGTGCTACTCAGTAATGTGTTGTATTGGATTGAAATGCCTCTCCGTTCACAACATATCATTTTGTATATCTACCATCACTGTCAAATACGCCAGGGAGACTTCTCCACACACCGGCAACAATATCTATGGGAGCAGCTCCTCACCTGCTCAATGGCACTTTTGAGTTTGTTCATGTGGCTCTCGAAGAGGGGGAAGTGGGAGAAGAAGAAGTCCTGGAACTTGCTGTTCTCCTCCTCGTCCTGGGAGAGGAGGAAGATGACGCCGATGGCTATCTTCTTCTTTCTCGCCACGCCCAAGCTAGGACCGCCGCTCTCGTCCGACATGTTAAAGCTCTCCTCCACAGACCTGGGGCAGGGAAGAAAAAAAAACACAGAAATTATACGGGGGACACAAGAGACATCGCGACTATGAAGTGAACGTCAGTATTCTTAACAGGCAAAAGGAGAGAGTTAAATTATGCCTTACAGATGACATAAGATCTCAACCTGGAAAAGGGGGGAGAGCAATAGAACTCACTAATCAGGATAGATAGAACACCAAGAGTAGTTGATACTCTTCAACAGGGACAACTCCCAGAATAAACAATGCGCTGAAATAACTAAATGTCATTTGCAACTGGTCATGTACTATTAAGCCAATACCAGTGACTATGCGGTTTGGGGTCCTGTAATTGATCGGTGTATTACACAGTTTTATGATCCTCCAGTCCAGTCATTTGTATATACAGTAGCGATGCCTGCTGGAATTTGAGGAAGGCCTAGAGGGGCTCCACTTCACACGGGCGTTCGAGAGGCCCTGACGGGGGGGGGGGGGGGGGACGACACACGCCAGAAGGGGAATGCGTGTCATTGTGTTGAGCTGCTGTCTCACCATCTTGGGAAGACCCCGTTTTCCAGACTGGTGGTCTGGCTGCGGAGCCAGCGTCTCTGGTAGCTACTGGCCTGGCTGCTGGTGAGGGAGGAGCCCGGGGAGGGGAACGGAGTGATCAAGAGACTGCTCAGAGATGCTGTGGAGGGAGGGAGGCATGGATAGAGGGAGTAAGAGAAGAGGAATGACAGAGGGGGAAATGGGAGTAACAGAGAGCCATAGAAGTGGAGAGAGCAAAAGAGAGGAGTTGAGGAATGAGAAAGGAGAGAGAACAAAAGGAGAGAATAGAAGAGAGGGGGAGGGTAACAGAGAGAAAAGAGGGAGAGTGAGTCAGTCAGGAAGGTTACTCATAGACAACAGAACAGGGGAAACTCACATAGCAGACGTCTGCACTGCATTCGTTCAGCTTCCCACAGCCCTCCCTGATTATTACAGCATGGCTGGGACATTCAATATCACCTCACAGTCACAAGGAAAGCTGACCCAATACCAGGCACCACGTAGGCATAGATCAATGGAGGCATGCCAAATGTTTGTGATTGAGGACTAGGGAGGTGTATGGGTGTAGGAGAAGGGGAGCTTTTTGTGTGTGTGTGTGTGTACGCGGTAGAGGGGACCAAATTAGAACCTCATTTACTAGTACCAGGTTTTCAGAGGTGCTATATTTAAGCATCTGCCTGTGACGCGGGTGGTTGACAGAAAGTGAGATTCCTCTCATGCTGGCAATGCCAGGGCTGGGGGTCAGTTTCCACTGCAAAAGATTTTCCAGCATCTCTCTCTCTCCTCCACACCCCCATGAAGGATCGCTACATGGTGGCAGTGGGGGTCAATGAATGGAAAAAAAGGGTGGCCGTTAACATCTGCGCCATGCCTCCATTAGAAAGGCCCTGGTCAAACGTAATGCACTGTGTAGGGCACAGGGTGCCATTTGGGATGCAGCCGTGGTGACACTATCAATCCAGTTTGACCTTGAAGAGAAAGAAACGCTGTGTGGAGCTGACTGGTCTACAGTCGTGACCCAGAGGAATGTGGCTTCATCTAAACCCCATTAGTTGTTATAGCACTCTTGTTTCGAGATGGTTCAGCGAGAGAGGACACACCAGTGAGACGAATCTAGTACTAAAACCTAGTAACCGAGGCGCAGCATCTCAGAGAGAGAGAGACATATAAGGCTTAGGATCAGTGCAGGGTGTCTAGCAAGGCTAATCCTGGATTTAGTTAATAGGCATTACCTGATCTGGCGATTCCACTGTCTCTCTCGTCGTACAGGTTTCTGCCCGGCATATCCATGGGGTTACTGTGGCCTGCAGGAGAGAACGAGAGAAAGAGAAAGGGAGAGAGAGAGAAGGGGAAAGACTGAGAAACAGACCAGGTCGACTCGGCCCACTGAGGAGCGCAAGCCGGGAGGGGTGCCAGTGCTTTACCCACCACCACTCTCAAAGCAAGGGGCAACCTTCATTTCCCAATGACCAAGTCCACCAATTACATACCGCCACAGTGCAAGAAACTTCCTACAGGGCCCTCTACTAGGGTACTGTGGTTTGTTGTGTTCACTCTAACCCCACTCTGTTGAAGCAGGTGCAGCAGCAGTAGCATCGGAGATACACAACATGTACGTTCGCAGAGGTCTAACTTGGCGTGAACACAATGGGCTAAATGACAAGGGGAAAGTTCACGCCATAGTTTACGAGTGCAGAAAAATGTGGTGGCCAAGGCATTGTTTGGTGTGGTGCTGTTGATATGATTTACGGTCAAATCAACACAAGCTTGGCTACAACGCGCCGTTGCCCCCCTGCCCACCCTGGCCTGCACCTTATGAACATTCCACTATAGCATAGCTAGGGAGCAACATGCCGTGCCACCTAGCAGTGGCTTACAGAGGGTCACATGGAGGCTATTTATACGTAAATCACCACCCCTGCCACCACTCCATTAAAACAAGGGGAGAGGTTTCGGCGGTTTGGAGAGGGAGGGAGGAAAAGGAGGCGGGGAGGGGGTGGAGAGGTTATGGTTCAAAGGGAGTGAAGAAAGTGAGGGGTACAACAACCATTAAGCAGATATTGACCATGCCCCGCAATACACTTGCTGACACATGCAGCGTGCGTACACATGCATGCAACTGCACACAAGCACATCGCAAACCTGAAAAGAAAGAGGCACTCTTGATGAGACGGAGAGGGCCCTGCTCAGAGAAGGCCCGCCGCGGGCTGCAGAGCTGAGATAAACCTGCGCAGCACAAAACGGACAGAGAGAAGAGACAAAACAAAACCGGACATGAACCACTATTAGTAAAGAAGCAGGAGGCCGACTACCATGTAGGCACTCGAACCCGGGCGGAGAGACGGACAACCTGGAGCAGTCCGGGACCACAATGTGACCACAACGGAACCGCAACGTCCGTCGGATATGTTTAGTTGGCACGGAGAGTAGTCGGTCAGGTGGACCAAGATCCCGCACAGAAAATACAACCTCAGTGAAATACTTTTTTAGAAAACATTCCCGAAATTGTAGAGAAGAGTGTATTTTCTGTGGGGATGACAGAGAGAAAACAAGAGATGAATTTGCCAAAAGATCTGTGTTTGCTTCATAAATCTCTAGAGGCACAGGCTCCAGCGGAGAACTCAAATTCAATTCAGCCCGTTTTAAAAACGGTCCTGAAATGGACATTCGAGGAAAGGGAACAAACCGTTTGACTGGAGAATAAACATCAATTCAGATAAAGTCCATTTACATGTAACACACGTAAAAAGAGAGCCAGTGTCTGATAAAGATTTGCAACACAGATCACATCCCAAATAAAGGAAACATGAGGAAATGAAGGATACAAAGTATATTGAAAGCAGGTGCTTCCACACAATTGTGGTTCCTGAGTTAATTAAGCAATTAACATTCAAATCAGTCTTAGGGTAATGTAATGTATAAAAATGCCATTCATTTTGGCCACCATGGCTAAAAGAGGAGTTCTCAGGGACTTTGAAAGAGGGGTCTCAAAGGAGCATAGGGGTTTTCAAGGGTGTGTCTGTGTCTCAAGACACCAGATCACAACCAAATTTAACAGGTATGGGAGGTTCTGGAGTGGTGCCTGAGACTGTTTTCCATCGCCATCAACAAAACACCAAATTATGGAACTTCTTGTGAAAGAATGGTGTCGCATCCCTCCAGTGGAGTTCCAGACATTTGTAGGATCTATGCCAAGGCACAGTGAAGCTGTTCTGGCTTGTGGTGACCCAACGCTCTATTAAGACACTTTATGTTGGCGTTTCCTTTATTTTGGAAGTTAACTGTGTCTATGCATGGATAAAACGATAAACAAAGACATGATAGATAAACAAAACAGTGCTTCAGTACAACCAAAATAAAATAAAACCCATAGGTGTCGATATGAACAGTATACAGCCATTCATGTGTGAGACATTGTAGGTGCCAGACCAGTCAGTTGTACTGTGGTTGTGGTTACCTATGTTCCCCAGGAGACCGTTAGCCACAGTGTTCTGATCCGGCCTCAGAGCATTGGGGTCCTGACCGATGAACTCCAGGCTGTCTTGCAGTCTGCCAGGAGCACACAGACAATGGCACAGGTTCAAAGGGCATCAGTAGAAGAGATCGAGATAGATGGAGCAAGTATAGAAAGAGGAGAAGGAAGAGGAAGACAGGAGAGAGACGAGAGAGAGACAGGAGAGAGAGAGAATGAGAGACATGAGGGCAGGTGGTAGTAGGGCTTACGTGTTCAGGCTGCCATAGACACTGCTCCCTGTTCGGGCTGTAAACACTTTACTCAGCATCAGCTGATGGGGCGACCTGTGGGCAGACAAGGGAGAAGGGGCGAGAAAGATGGAGGGGGGGGGGGATTAATGATGACTTGGTGCTCCTAATGTGTGATGTACTGTACCAGTCAAAAGTTTGGACTCATTCAATGGTTTTCCTTTATTTTCACTATTTTCTACATTGTAGAATAATATTGAAGACATGCAGAGAGTGTGCAAAGCTGTCATCAAGGCAAGGGGTGGCTTTGACGAATCTCAAATATATTGTGATTTGTTTAACACTTCTTTGGTTACTACATGATTCCATATGTGTTATTTCATAGTTATGATGACTTCACTATTATTACACTATTCAATAATGACATCACATCAAGACAGCTGCTGTGTACATTTCTTAGATCTCCAGTTCAAAGTGCGGTGGGACACAATCTTTCCCCCCTCCCCTGAATCTCACCGTATCTGATGGATTTTGAGTGTGGAGCCCTTGTAGCTCATGGCCACAGAGCCAAACATCATCTCCCCCAACATGTTGGCGTCAGAGGAGCACCGTGACCCCTGAGAGACAGGAGAGGAGAGGGTGAGTAAACTGCATGGTTTTCTACCATCAAGACAACCATAATACATTGGATTGACAAAGTCTGAAAGGCATTTATTTTTTTGGTTGTCCAAACACTTTGATCACTTGCCCTCAAATGTAAATGAGCTTTTCATGCAGAGAACATTTACATTACATTTACATTTAAGTCATTTAGCAGACGCTCTTATCCAGAACCATATATTGCCTGCCTTTCACCAACACATAGGGGACAAATAAGAAACTATTCGTAAAACAATTCTAAGAGCAGGCTCAACTTGCCTGACTGCCATAAATGGTCTGTCTTTCACTCAAATGGGGAGAAACCAGAAATATCAGTTGTAGGCTACTGGAAGTCGTTGTAGTTTTTTTTTCTTTTTTCGCAATCACACACACACACACACACACACACACACACACACACACACACACACACACACACACACACACACACACACACACACACACACACACACACACACACACACACACACACACACACACACACACACACACACACACACACACACACACACACACACACACACACACACACAGAGTTGAAGTTTACATATACCTTAGCCAAATACATGTAAAACCCAGTTTCATAATTCCTGATATTTAATCCTAGTGTTCTTTGACTTACAAGCCTCCTTTTCCTCCAAACATAACAATGGTCATTATGGCCAAACAGTTCTATTATTGTTTCCTAAGACCAGAGGACATTTCTCCAAAAAGTATCATCTTTGTCCCCATGTCCAGTTGCAAACCGTAGTCTGGATTTTTATGGCGGTTTCGGAGCAGTGGCTTCTTCCTTGATGAGCGGCCTTTCAGGTTATGTCGATACAGGACTCGTTTTACTGTAGATATAGATACTTTTGTACCGGTTTCCTAAAGCATCTCACAAGGGCCTTTGCTGTTGTTCTGGGATTGATTTGCACTTTTCGCACCAAAGTACGTTCATCTCTAGGAGACAGAATGTGTCTCCTTCCTGAGCGGTATGACGGCTGCGTGGTCCCATGGTGTTTATACTTGCGTACTATTGTTTGTACAGATGAACGTGGTACCTTCAGTCGTTTGGAAATTGCTCCCAAAAATGAACCAGACTGGTGGAGGTCTAGTCTGAGGTCTTGGCTGATTTCTTTTGATTTTCTCATGATGTCAAGCAAAAAGGCATGGAGTTTGAAGGTAGGCCTTGAAATACATCCACAGGTACACCTCCAATTGACACAAATTATGTCAATTAGCCTATCAGAAGCTTCTAAATCCATAACATCATTTTCTGGAATTTTCCAAGCTGTTTAAAGGCACAGTCAACTTAGTGTATGTAAACTTCTGACCCACTGGAATTGTGATACAGTGAATTAGAAGTGAATCTGTCTGTAAACAATTGTTGGAAAAATTACTTGTGTCATGCAAAAAGTAGATGTCCTAACAGACTTGCCCAAAAATATAGTTTGTTTGTTAACAAGAAATTTGTGGAGTTGTTGAAAAATGAGTTTTAATGACTCCAACCTAAGTGTTTGTAAAACTTCCGACTTCAACTGCATGCATGTATGTATGTATGCATGTATGTATGTAACAAACACCTGTCCATGAGTGACTGTTCAGTTTACTTGCCCCAGGCAAGTGTCAAACTATTAGGGTTCAAGCCAGTGTCTTTTGATCATGAAATAGCTCTCAGTGGTATGCTTTGAGGAGCTGTGGCCCATCTATCCAAACAGCGTGTGAGGTGTCAGAGGGACCATTCTTACCCATAGAGATGTACTAGAGTTAAATCTCCTTTCCAATGGTGTTTCGCATGCCAAAACAGGCCTTGAGCCAAGTGCGCCTCTCTATCCAACAGTATGTTCTCACCTGGAAGCGCAGGCCCTGTTCCCTGGGTTCCCGGGGCTCGGAGGCGCAGGAGGAGGAGCTGTCTAGAGAGCTGGAGCTGCCCCCTGTAGGCCTCAGCTGGCAGCACTTCCCAAACACCTTCATCTGGGCCTCACTACTGCATATCTTCTGCAGGGGGAGGACCAAACAAATTATACACACACACACACACACAACTCTTCAAATTAGTGGATTCGGCTATTTCAGCCACACCTGTTGCTGACGGAAACGTCTAGGAACAACGGCTCAGCCGCGACTTGGCAGGCCACACAAGCTCACAGAACATGACCGCCGAGTGCTGAAGCGTGTAAAAATCATCTGTCCACGATTGCAACGCTCACTACCGAGTTCGAAATTGCCTCTGGAAGCAACGTCAGCACAATAACTGTTCGGCGGGAGCATCATGAAATGGGGTTTCATGGCCGTGCAGCCGAAAAAAAGCCTAAGATCACCATGCGCAATGCCAAGCGTCGGCTGGAGTGGTGTAATGTTCGCCGCCATTGGAGTCTGGAGCAGTGAAAACGCGTTCTCTGGAGTGATGAATCACGCATCACCATCTGGTAGTTCCGATGGATGAATCTGGGTTGGCAGACGCCAGGGGAACTCTACCTTCCCCAATGTCAACTGTAAAGTCTGCTAAATGACTTAAATGTAAATGTAAATGTAAAGTCTGGTGGAGGAATAATGGTCTGGGCTGTTTTTCATGGTTCCGGCCCCTTAGTTCAAGTGAAGGGAAATCTTAACGCTATAGCACACAATGACATTCCAGGTGATTCTGTGCTTCCACTTTGCACAAAGCGAGAGCAATAATGAAATGGTTTGTCGATATCATTGTGAAAGAACACGACTGGCCTGCACAGAGACCTGACGTCAAACCCATCAAACACAGTTGGGATGAATTAGAACGCCAACTGCGAGCCAGGTCTAATCACCCAACATCAGTGCCTGACCTCACTAATGCTCGTGGCTGAATGGAAGCAAGTCCCCGCAGCAATGTTCCAATATCTAGTGGAAATCCTTCTCAGAAGAGTGGAGGCTGTTATAGCAGCAAAGGTTGGGACCAACTCCATATTAATGGCCATGATTTTGGAATGATATGTTTGAGCAGGTGTCCACATACTTTTGGTAATGTATGTAGTAGTATTGTAGAATAAGGCCCTGGTCCTTGGAGTTTAACACATACACCCCCCCACCAAAAAAACACTAGTATTTGTCATGGCCCATCACATAAATAAGAAGCATATTGCCTCTGTCCTAGGTTTGATGAGCTTCTGACTGATCTTTAAACATAAATGCTGGATATCTTTTGCACAGAGGGCACATTTAGAGGAATTGTCTGACAGTATAATTACACATACCTGGATGGAATTCAATAGTTTAGCGGTACAAACTTTCCCCCAAAAGATATGCGTGTAGAGCGACAAAAATGTTCTTCTGTTCATGTATGAATGATTGATGTTTTATAGACATACATTGCTTAAATAATGATAATAACAAACAGTGCATTGAGGAATTTCCTAAGAAACCAAAGTGTTAGTGACGTTAAATGTAAATAATAAAATATATTTTTTAAATCAAGCCTTTATCAAAGCTTTATCTCGTATTTCTACGCAAACACAACCAACATAGAGCCTTTCTGTATCTCACAAAATTAGATTGATGTCAGAGCATTTAAAGTTATTTCTGTTGGTCTTAAATCCATACAGATTAAAACACAAATCGTATCCCCCCCCATGTGATGTGACTTAATTTGTCTGCAGAGAATGGCACCCTATTATACTGGACTGCGTGTGTTGCTTTGCTTTAGTAATGGCTCACATCAAACAAATGTCTCGCCACGCCCTGATAGAGTACACAAAGGCTTGGTACATGCGAGTGCCTGTCATATGACTTCCTCAGGAACTCGTGAGCTGGAGCTGCAACCGCACTCTTGCTCTCTCTTGCTCTCCCTCCCTCCCTCCCCCTCCCTCTCTGCAGCACCCACTCCCTCCCCCTCTCGGCTCACTCACTGCTCACCCTCTTTGTAGCTTGTACAACCTCATTGCTCCCCCCTCCCTCTCTAGCTCTCCATCTCTCAAGCCAACTCGCTCACTCTAACTTGCTCTCCACCTCTCTAGGGAGAAACAATATCCTCAGGCAAAAAACCATCATGTGACAGGGGTCACACAGGAGCGAACTAAACCTTAATCATGCTGCAGAATGCATTGAAAGGCAATGACTAACATGGTACCAACACTTGTTGCATAGACAGGCCTAGCTAATTGTGGCCCTTAATCAATAAACTCATATTGCTTTTTGATGCAAAAATGTACAATAGATTGTTAAAGTAAATACACATGTTCTATTTGGACACAAGGGTGATACAGGTCAAGCGGTTGGGGTGTTGTCAACACCAAAGTACATTGCAGCAACCAATGACAATGCAATTCCAAAAGGGCTGAAGATGTGTGAGAGAGAGTCAGAGACTGTGGTCATGTGAGTCTGGAGGAATGTTTACACATCGGTGGCGGGTGTCAGCTGATGCTATTATTATTGGAGATAAGAGGTCCAGTTCAAACCGGTCAAGCCCTCTCTAATACAGCCACAGGAGCTATAGACAGCACTACCCATTTCCCCCACGCTATGTGTACAGCCTCATAAAACACCTTCCCCAGACAAGACAGACACACAACCTCCCCATAGCCCTCACCGAAGTGTCACTCACCGAGGCAGGGGCTTCCTCTGCACTCCTCTTTTTGGCACTGGAGTCGAAGAGGACATTTCTCCCCCGTCGCTCACAGTCTTGGTACACTATCAATCTGATCTGGCTAGGGTCCAGCTGTGGGGATGACCAGCTAGAGAGAGAGAGCGAGAGAGGGACAAGCATGAAGCATATGACCATGATGGCACTACTAGCAATGAATGTAGACCTGTTAATCAAACTATCAAACTGACTCTCAAAATATCAGCAGTGTGTAAAGACAGACATTCCCCAGTCAGACCTGTTTTCACCCAGTCAGAATACCAGAACCAAGCAGAGGTCCATATTGGCCCAGGTAAACACCATTAAATAAAAGGATAAGTTCAGGTTCACAGTGATAGACTGACAGTTGGTTAATAAGTCCTCTGAAGCGGTCAGCCCTTTCGGTCGGTGGGCCTGCCTGTCGTGCCATTGCTGTCATTCCTCCCCTCATTCTGCCGCCTGCCTGATGGGGAGCAGAGACAGCTATGGCCACCTCCCAGCCTCCACCACAGGGCCTGCTTGGTTTGGAGGGCCGTAAAAAATGTGATGGACAGAACGACGAGACAGAGGAGGATTTTTCTCAAATCTGAGGGATGGGAAACAGGGAGTGGATAGGCCTATTTCTAGCTGTTTATTGGAGAGTCTGTGAGGGGTCCTCTTAAATGCCACTGTTTTGAGGAGGGGTGAGGGGGCTTAGCTGTCCTAGCTCCCTGTCAATACCCCAAGTCACAGCCCACTGGTATTTATGTTCTCTGCATTACTGTGGTCCATCAGGACCTGGGATGTGTACTGGTCTGGGCTAAGTACATGTGTGTTGTGTGACGCGTTGTTTACCAAAACACTGGTGTCAGTCACATTATAACCTACACTCCTAGGTCTTCTTAAGCCTCTAATCTAAAGGAACTTTTAATCAAATTATCCTTTGCTCATCTCAAGTCGTTTGATAATTTATTAGGGGCTTGGATGGTACACTGTATATTAGATTTCGACCGATTATGATTTTTCAACGCCGATACCAATTATTGGAGGACCAAAAAAGCAGATACCAATTAAATCGGCCGGTTTTTAATTTGATTTATTTGTAATAATGACAATTACAACAATACTGAATGAACACTTACTTTAACTTAATATAATACAGTTTTAAGTTTTAGGTTGTAGTTATTATAGGACTATTTCCCTCTATACCATTTGTATTTCATTAACCTTTGACTATTGGATGTTCTTATAGGAAACTTTTATAAGATAAGTTAATGCTAGCTAGCAACTTACCTTGGCTTACTGCATTCGCGTAACAGGCATTCTCCTTGTGGAGTGCAACGAGAGACAGGCAGGTCGTTATTGCATTGTACTAGATAACTAAGTTTGCCAGATTGAATCCCCTAAGCTGACAAGGTGAAAGTCTGTCTTTCTGCCCCTGAACAAGGCAGTTAACCCACTGTTCCTAGGCAGTCATTGAAAATAAGAATGTGTTCTTAACTGACTTGCCTAGTTAAATAAAAGGTATTAAAATTGTAAAAAAAAGTTATTCTAAAGATCGGCAAATCGGCGCCCCAAAATTTCCAATTGTAATGAAAACTTGAAAATCTGCCATTCCTATTAAATCGGTCGACCTCTACTGCGTGTACACACACACACTATACCGGGGGATTTGGGAAAAAGCACCCGGATGTTTTTTCAACACAGTCAATACCATTGAAACTATTTCTTTGAAGTGTAATACATTTGAACATTTACAGATACTTGTTAAGTAAATACTTGCAGTCAACTTGTGCAGTACCTCAGAAGATAAAGAAGACTGTTTCTTCATTTCACCTGTCACAATTTTTTATTAGAAGGCTTACCTGCAGTCCCCAGGTAAAGCCTCACGTGGTGTTTGTTTACAAGCACACGACGACAAAAGACAGGAGCCTTATTTGTCACCCACTGTTGTGCTGCACGCGCCAGATGATCTAGTTACAGTATGGAATTCACAACTAAATGTTTGCCAGCCAGGTATCTTATTACTATTAAGTTAATGGTCTAAAATATGCCAAATACTCCGCAGTTGTGCATTTGGTTTGCTAATTTAGTAGCTAGTTAGCTATCTAGCTAAGTGGTTAGCTACAGTAGTTCCAAAATCAAGATTTGCTTGGTAACAGCAGAGAATCCCCTCCTGGACTAACTGTTTAATGTTTAATACTGTTTAATATTTGTTTTGTATGTGCAGCAAACTTTGAGTAGCATTTTTTAGATACTTGTATAGTTTGTCGGAAACTATACAATGTTTGCAATGCCTTTGTTTGAATTTAGTTAGCATTCTCTCCGGAATTTTACATGTACTTGTTAGCATTGATAACCTTCGGATTAGAGCCTCGGTGGGGTTGAAAACATTGCCCCTTGTGTTCAGCGCCAATATTACCTAATATCCCAGTATGGTACACGGTCGGTAGGAAAGTATGACACTGGATACTGCCCAAGCCTAGCTCGTATCACATCGGCCTAACATAAGGAATCTATTTCAATGATAGATGTTATTATCAGGGTCCTCACAATCATTTCTAAGTCCGAGTACAATATTCCCTTTATGTGCCCATCAGACCTTCACTCAATGACAGCACTAATCGAGGAGGTCGGTTAAACGAAAAACAACATTCAAGAAAATAAACCTTGAAAGCGAATGAGGTGATGGTATACAAATCCTATAAAGTAATAATCCTTGGACTCATTCAGGAGTGCAAAAGTTGTCCATTTTGAAAGCAAGGCCTACCCTGGCGGGAATCAGCATTCCATGGCAGGCCAAGAATACTCCCCTACCCATTGTAGAACGTAGCAAAGAGCAGACTAGTCAAAGTTAATGCGCCTTTGTCCCAAACGGCACCCTATTCGCTACATAGGGCACTACTTGTTCCACAAAAGTAGTGCACTATATAGGGATTAAAAGATGTCATTTGGGATGCAACCAACCCGTTACACCCCAGGCTCTCCATAGCTAGCCTATATATTCTGTTCAGAAACATCCAATTCCCCTCAGACAACCAAGTCATCAATGATGTTGGCTCTGAGTTATGCATGAGGCATTCACTTTTCTCATTGGGGCAAAAGTCAGTCCTCTCTCTTTCGTGAGTTATCGTGTAGTTGAGAAGTGTCAATTTGTTAGTAGGTGAACGGAAGTGTCCTATAATTGGCCTAAATGATAGGATCAAATGACAGTAGCGCAGGCCTCGAGCCCATCAATATGTTTTAAGGACCATGGCATTACTCCTTAGCATGACACATTTACATGTAGACTAGGCCTAGCTAAAGCTAGTAATAGGATTCATTCAGCCTAACAAACAGAAGGGAGTACAAAAACATAATATGAGCTTGGCAAATGCTTTCAGCAGAGGATAAAAGACAACGCAGCTCTCCATCTTATCAGAACAGAAGTCAGCAGACGAGAGAAAGTGGAGCAGTTTTAAGAACTTTGTGTCCATCAACCAGGGACAGAAAGGGAGCAGGGAGAAACAAGGAAACAGACCCTGTGACAGTTGGCTATTATGAGCCATTCATAAAAGCAGCAGCACACAAGACTGTTACATACAGCAGCACAGTGCTGACCTCAATTCAGACTGCGCGTATAAAATAGGCTACAAAAAAAGGCCTATAAACAAATTAATTTCCTTGCAGTATCCACCTCTTAATGCGTTTCTCCATCCCTCAGTCTATGAATGCTTCAAATGTACCATTTAGACGAGGGCATTTGTAATAACAACAACAATTTGCTTATAGCTCAGCTGTATCAATCAGAGCATACAATCTACAAAAGAGCATACAATCTACAAAGAAGCATTGTGTGAGTCGGAGCCCTGCAGTGCCAAAGTAAACTCCCTAAAAATTACAAAGACGTACAGCCTTTGACTGAAAGGCGGTAAACACTGCATCCACACTGGTTCCAAATCGAGAAGCAACTGCAAGCTGTCAGAGCACTAATCACCACATTACATAACACAGCAGCACACTGTCACCACAATTATAGTGAAAATATATAGCCTTGCGCCACGTAAAAACAAGTAGATTCAAGCACCGCGACACACAGCTGCAGCTCTCTCTCTGTGAAGCAGAAAGTAACCTTGAGTTAGGTATTCTAACCACATTCAAATCCAACACGGTCAAATCCTGAACACTATCACAAACACCTGGCAATAATCATGCACACAAGCAGCAAGCCGTTTGAAATATTTCTAGGTACCTGGGCATCATTGTGCATCTGCCAGTCTTTCCCCCGGCCCTCTCCTTGCCCTCTCATCCACTGCGTGGCTAAGAATAGCACTGAACTAAATTCACACAACAACATGAGACTGTCAGGTGATCTTTGCGCTGTGCTGGACAGCGCCTGGACAAAGGCATCCCGGCACTGCCGCTGCCCACTGGGCGGGAGTCTAGTCACCCTCTGAAACTAAAGAAAGTGACAGGCACAGCCATCCACTGGAAGTCTTCACAGGGAATAATATGTCCTCCTCGCTGTGACTGCAAAACAGCCCTCCCTCCCACCAGAAAGGCACACGCTGCAGAGGCCATTGGGACACTGTGTGTGTGTGTGTGTGTGTGTGTGTGTGTGTGTGTGTGTGTGTGTGTGTGTGTGTGTGTGTGTGTGTGTGTGTGTGTGTGTGTGTGTGTGTGTGTGTGTGTGTGTGTGTGTGTGTGTGTGTGTGTGTGTGTGTGTGTGTGGTGGGCAGCCAAGTGGGGTGAACATGCATGTTACATAAACAATCAACCTAAGCTGTGACGCTTTTCCTCTGTCTGATAATGGGGGTTGTTTTTGAATACACAGAGGGTACTTTTCCAGATAAGCATTCTGGTGAACCAGTCCAGCTAGGCTATATTATAAACACTCTGGGCTGAAAATGAAACCCTGCTTTAGGACGCTGGGTGCTAGAATAACCTAATCACACTTTCTTATGGGTGAAAGAGGACACCTGCTTACCGACTCCAACACACAAACACCATCTCTCACACACACAACTGGATCTGTGGGCAACACACACATACCCTCCCTGCTAAAACTAAAAACACAAGTGACTGCGTCTGAACTGGGGAGGGGTCAGTGGGAGCTGAAGGGGGAAACCTTTCTCCAATCTCTCTCAACAGCCCCAGAGAAGCCACAAGATGCTAATGCAAGGAAGCTTGAAAGCTCCAAGTCCCCACCACGGCTGACTCACTTCGACACCTGACCCACAACCTGTTGTGTTTCCTTGGTTTCAGCCAGGTGACCGCTCACTTCTGCATTCCACTCCATGAGTCACATGATCCATGTGTGTGGATCACATCCACATTCTCATCAACCCAAGTTCAACCCCTGATTGTCCAATGGAAAGGATGCCAGAGGAAACTACAAACCCAGGGGCTGTGTGTCTATGACTGAGTGGATCATGCTGCATCACACGTGTAAGAACGGTGTAACGTTCTTGCTGTTACATGATTGCCAAACTCACTTTCTCTCTGGGGAATATAGTTATTCTACTCTAAGTCAAGCTGAGTGGAAGGGGACTATGCCTAATTCTGGCCTTCAGTTCTAGACCAAGAAATGGCTGTCTGAAAGACCCTACAATACTGAGTGTCTCTGTTTTGCCAGACTGTACAGAAAGTAGGTTGTCAGGTGATATGGGATACATCACTGATATGGGACTCTCAACTAAATAGGCTAGAGCTAGATTACATTCCGAGAGGCCTTTAAGTGTTCATATCAGTTTATGGTGTAACATTACACATGAACATGATTGACAAAAGCATATTTCTCTCAAATGTTGTGCACAAATGTGTTTACATCCCTAATTAATTGAGCATTTCCTCTATGCCAAGATAATTAATCCACTTGACAGGTGTGGCATATCAAGAAGCTGATGATAAACAGCATGATCATTAAACAGGCGCACCTTGTGCTAGGGACAATAAAAGGCCACTAAAATGTGCAGTTTTTTCATACCACAATTCCACAGATATCTCAAGTTTTGTGGGAGTGTGCAATTGGCATACTGACTGCAGGAATGTCCCCCAGAGCTGTTGGCAGATAATTTAATGTTATTTTCTCTACCATAAGCCGCCTGCAATATCATGTCATAGAATTTGGCAGTACGTCCAACTGACCTCAACCACAGACCACATGTTCGGCCTTGTGTGGGTGAGAGGTTTGTTGATGTAAACATTGAAAGTGCCCTATGGTGGCGGTGGGGTTATGGTATGGTCAGGCATAAGCTACGGACAATGAACACAATTGCATTTCAAATCGATGGCAATTGGAATGCACAGAGATACCGTGATGAGATTCTGAGGCCCATTGTAAGGCATCTGTGACCAACACATCCATATCTGTATTCCCAGTCATGTGAAACTCATAGATTAGGGCCTGATTAATTTATTTTAATTGACTGATTTCCTTATATGAACTCAGTAAAATCTTAAACATTACTGATACCACAAGCCCAGTTCCATGACTCACAGCAACCCAAATAGCACCCTATTCCCTATGTAGTGCATTACTTCTGACCAGGACACATTGGGTTCTAGTTAAAAAGTAGTGCACTGACCTATATAGGGAATAGGGTGCCATTTGGGACAAGCTCTGACTGCCAATTCTAAGAAACAGCAAAAAGGGTTTCTGGCAAAGTTGGTATTTTAGTTAGGGTTAGAATTCTGAGGGGAGTTAAGCCATCAGCATGCTTCAGTTCAGCTGGCACCTTGCTGAACTCGGCTAGGCAAAACGAACGTGTGCGCGCGCGCATACTCCCTTAAAAGGCCAACAGTACCATTCTGAGAGAACTTCCTCAAAGTCTAAATAAATCTAAGTCAATTAATGACACATTTCTTGAGTTAAGGAGATCTTAGTTGCATAATTTTCCTTCAAAGATGTTTGGTGGTGTATTTCAATATTTTTTTTAAGTGTGTGAAAACATTTCGTTGAATGACAAAAATGGAAGAATCCCTACTGTTGACCAATCACAGACGAAGGCACATAGCTGGCTGCCGGCCTCAGCTTGCTACGAGAAAAAGTATAATGTGCATGAACAACCCCCCCCAAAAAAAAACTTGCCGAAGACCAAATTAAGATAAAATGTGTCATAATATACGCACAAACAGTTCCGAACTGTTATCAGCTGGGAAACATGGGCGCTTTTAAGCCTGCATATTAAAATCTAGGACAAATGCTGGTAGGCCTACACCATTCAAACACCAGCTTTCCAAAGGCTTTGATGTGGTTTATGAGGAAACCTTGATTGTGCTGCTAACTAAGAGAGCATGGAAGAGCTCCAGAAAAAGGCCTAGTAGACTAGATAACTTTACATTTGATAGCCTAAATCTCACACAAATAGGCTATTCTGTTTTAATTATGACATAGGCAACTATTAGTACTTACCATGCCAGTACCATAGGCAAAGACAGGGTAGGGTCTTTTATGCAAAATATATATCTTTACCATGACCCTGCTGTTCTGAGAATGCTTGGGTCACTTAAAATAGCACTGATAGGAAGAACATGTCGACAAGCTGTCTTACTGGCCTGCCTAATGAGATGCAACACACTCACGAGATCAATTCATAAAAATAAATAAAAAGTAGCCAAACTACAACTCAAGACGGGGAAGCAGGAGATTAGATGTAAAAAAAAAACTAAAAAAATGAAAGCAACAACTTTCCCTCATCTAACCTGGCAGCTACTTTTACAGGTTGTGACTGACTAGGGAATAGAAGTGATACTGTGACAGACGTTATGATTGATGATCCCGCACATGACACACACACACTGTTCTGAAACTATGTGCAGAGGGAACTTGAGCCTAGATTTCACCTCTCTCAACCATTCCACTACTACATCTTAAAGTATTTGTCCAGTGTTCGAGAATGTTTATGAAATATTACTTATAATTAATTACAACATTAATTAAATAGATGTCCTTCCCCAAAAATATAACTAAGGATGTTAAAAAGCAGAGTTTCTCTGTGCCTCTGCTTGGCCTGTTAGGAAAGAGTGGTTTGGGAGTATACTGGTAAATAAGAAAACTGCTTTGACAGCTCATCCAATGAAACTTGCATACACCTGGATATTCAAAGCTTCCATGTGTGGGCACTGGGGCAGTCTGCCTGAGCCCAGAAGGACCAAGTCAAATAGTATGGATAGATTCAGGATTTGGAAACACTGATGGAACTACTAGTGCACTTTACCATAACAGCAATAAATGCAGACTGTTCATTTCACAAGTGTGAGTCGTTTCTGTCCTTTGCCACTATATTCCTTTGCTTGAAAAACAAGAAAAAAGCGGTCAGTGTACTGTTTGTCCATCTTTACACTTCCTCAAAATATTCCGAATTAAATCGGAGATAACTTAAGAAATCTGTCATGAATTTACACCTTTTTGCAGAAGAGATCATGGTATTTTAGTTAAGGTTAGAATTCTGAGGGGAGTTAAGCCATCAGTTTTTTTTCTACTGTGTTACTGACTTGTTAATTGTTTATTCCATGTGTAACTCTGTGTTGTCTGTTCACACTGCTATGCTTTTATCTTGGCCAGGTCGCAGTTGCAAATGAGAACTTGTTCTCAACTAGCCTACCTGGTTAAATAAAGGTGAAATAAAAATAAAAATAAAATGGTCGTGCAATTTTACATTAAGATGTTTGGTGCAGTATTTCTCAAGTAATTTTTTGTTGCATATAAAGTGTCATTGAATGACAAACACTTCATTGAAGAACCCCTACTGTTGACAAATCACTGACAAAAGAGTGTAGACTTTGGCTTCCCTTGTGAAAAACATTTCTGTGCACGAAGCTGCTTGACTAACCACATAAGGGCACATCTTGGCCAAAGAGGATGATGTCATTATCTAAGCAAATTTCAAGTGTTTTTATTTATTTTTTTAAACAGTTTGCTTCAAAAACAAGTGCACTGGGGAGGGATGCACAATATATCTGTTAACATATCGGAATCGGACGATATTAGCTAAAAATGCCAACATCGGATGTCTAGTTTAACGCCCCGATGTGCAAAACCCGATGTCAAAGGTACCATGCATACCTATAAAGTAGGTACATGACCGCAACTTAACCCTGTTTCCTAAAGCTAACGTTATAAAGCGGCCAGCTAGCTTCATCTGACTAGTAAGGCTCGACCGCAACGGGTTGTGATGTGACGCTAGCCACAATAAGGATTAGGCACAATAGTGGAATTTGCGGTTTGCCTTCAAAATAAAATGTATGCCATTGACAGTAATGCAAATGAATACAAATAGTAGAATTATGCCATACTTTTATTTTGAAGACTAACTGCAAAGTCCACCATTGTGGCTAATCCTTATTGTGGCTAGCTTCACATAGATGGTCTGACCACCATTAATCAAATAAGAACCGTCTTATAAATTAGGATTATTTTAGATGACAGCTAGCTATATAGTTAGCTAGCTAACTATAGCTACTGAAATAGATGTCATGTTATTTGACACATCAAATAGTGTTATTTGACGTATTTTTGGGAGACGGTTTTATTTTTTTATATACCTTTATTTAACTAGGCAAGTTAGTTAAGAACACATTCTTATTTTCAATGACGGCCTATGAACTGTGGGTTAACTGCCTTGTTCAGGGGCAGAACGACAGATTTTTAACTTGTCAGCTCGGGGGATCCAATCTTTCAACCTTACAGTTAACTAGTCCATCGCAATAACGACCTGCCTCTCTCTCGTTGCACTCCACAAGGAGACTGCCTGTTACGCGAATGCAGTAAGCCAAGGTAAGTTGCTAGCCAACACTTGAACTTCTTATAAAAAACAATCATAATCACTAGTTAACTACACATGGTTGATGATATTACTAGCTATTATCTAGCGTGTCCTGCGTTGCATATAATCTGACTGAGCATACAAGCATACAGGTATCTAAGTATCTGACTGAGCGGTGGTAGGCAGAAGCAAGCGCGTAAAGATGAATTCAAACAGCACTTTCGTGCATTTTGCCAGCAGCTCTTCCTTGTGCGTTAAGCATTGCGCTGTTTATGACTTCAAGCCTATCAACTCCCAAGATGAGGCTGGTGTAACCGAAGTGAAATGGCTAGCTAGTTAGCTCGCGCTAATAGAGTTTCAAACGTCACTCGCTCTGAGCCTTCTAGTAGTTGTTCCCCTTGCTCTGCATGGGTAACGCTGCTTCGAGGGTGGCTGTTATCGTTGTGTTGCTGGTTCGAGCCCAGGGAGGAGCGAGTAGAGGCACGGAAGCTATGCTGTTACACTGGCAATACTAAAATGCTTATAAGAACATCCAATTCTCAAAGGTTAATGAAATACAAATGGTATAGAGGGAAATAGTCCTATAATAACTACAACCTAAAACTTCTTACCTGGGAATATTGAAGACTCATGTTAAAAGGAACCACCAGCTTTCATATGTTCTCATGTTCTGAGCAAGGAACTGAAACGTTAGCTTTCTTACATAGCACATATTGAACTTTTACTTTCTTCTCCAACACTTTGTTATTACGTTATTTAAACCAAATTGAACATGTTTCGTTATTTACTTGAGGCTAAATTGATTTTATTGATCCATTATATTAAGTTAAAATACGTGTTCATTCAGTATTGTTGTAATTGTCATTATTACAAATAAAAAACGTCCGATTAATCGGTATCGGCTTTTTTTGGTCCTCCAATAATCGGTATCGGGGTTGAAAAATCATAATCTGTCGACCTCTAATCAACACAGCAAGTAAATGAAAGAAATAGGTTATGATTATGTTTTACTTGTAATGGGAACATACATAAATGCCAACAAAATAACTTTTTGGTCAGAGTGGTGTGTGTAACTTTTATTTAACTAGGCAAGTCAGTTAAGAACACATTTCTATTTACAATGATGGCCAGGAAGACACTGGGCCAATCATGGCCGGATGTGATACAGCCTGGATTCAAACCAGGGACTGTAGTGATGCCTCTTGCAATGAGATGCAGTGCCTTAGACCGCATCATCCATGTGTGTGTGTTAACTATTTAACTGTACTGGAATGCTTAAAAGGCCGCTAAAATTGTAAATATCGGATATCAGTTTGTTTGTTTTTGGCAAGGAAAATATCAGATATCGGTATCAGCCAAAAATGTCTTATCAGTGCATCACTAGAACCGAGTGTTTTTTCTCGAATTTATGCTTTGGCCAATAAGTAAATGTCGAGTCAACAACATTATTTGGCTATGAGCAACCAGGTTTTCATCTAATTTTTGTTTTTTACATGGAGGCAGCCACACCAACATGCTTAAAAATATGAAGTGTAGCACTTCGTGTTGTGTTGCCCCGAACATAATGCTTTGTATTCAGAACATGAAGTTAATTTCTTCACTGCAATTTTACTTTAGTGCCTTATTGCAAACGGGATGCATGTTTTGGAATATTTTTTTATTCTGTACAGGCTTCCTTCTTTTCACTCTGTCATTTAGTTTAGTATTGTGGAGTAAATACAATGTTGATCCATCCTCAGTTTTTTCCTATCAAAGCCATTCAACTCTGTAACTGTTTTAACTTCTGACAGGGGGCAGTATTTTCACATCCAGATGAAATGCATGCCCAAATTCAACTGCCTGCTACTCATCCCCAGAAGATAATATATGCATATTGAATCATGTCTATGAGTTTGAATCATGTCTGTGAGTATAAGAGAACTTATGTAGCAGGCGAAGTCTTTAGAAATTGGTTGAGGTTTTTCCTTTGTGTAATGAAGAAGTAGCCCTGTTCATAACGAGGGTCACTTCAAGTGTACTGTTAGATAAGAGGGGTCCTTCTGTAGCTCAGTTGGTAGAGCATGGCGCTTGTAACGCCAGGGTAGTGGGTTCGATTCCCGGGACCACCCATACGTAGAATCTATGCACACATGACTGTAAGTCGCTTTGGATAAAAGCGTCTGCTAAATGGCATATATTATTATTATATATTATATTATTATATTATTATTTATTATTATCATATATTATATTATTATTATTATTAGGGGTGTGACCAGAAAGTTGGCGTCAGTTTTTTTTCTTCCTGTATTGAACACAGATCATCCAGTCTTCAATTTGATCCGATTATTTACTTTTAAAAAATACCTAAAGTTGTATTACAAAAGTACTTTGAAAAGTTTTGGCAAAGTGTACAGGTAACTTTTGAGATATTTTGTAGTCACATTGCGCAAGTTGGAACCGGTGTTTTTCTGGATCAAACGCGCCAAATAAATTGACATTTTGGATATATAATCGACGGAATTAAATCGAACAAAAGGACCATTTGTGATGTTTATGGTTATGGGACATATTGGAGTGCCAACAAAAGAAGCTCGTCAAAGGCATGATTTATATTTTTATTTCTGCGTTTTGTGTAGCGCCTGCAGGGTTGAAATATGTTTTCCTTCTTTGTTTACGGAGGTGCTACCCTCAAATAATAGCATTGTTTGCTTTCGAACAAAAATACTTTTTGAAATCTGACATGTTGGCTGGATTCACAACACATGTAGCTTTAATTTGGTATCTTACATGTGTGATTTCATGAAAGTTTGATTTTTACAGTAATTTATTTGAAATTTGGCACTCTGCATTTTCACTGGCTTTTGGCCAGGTGGGTGTCCCACATATCCCAGAGCAGTTAAAGTCACAATTGGCCTCATGGTGAAATCCCCGAGCGTTTTCCTTCCTCTCCAGCAACTGAGTTAGGAAGGACGCCTGTATCTTTGTTGTGACTGGGTGTATTGATACACATTTCCAAGTGTAATGAATAACTTCACCATGTTCAAAGGGATATTGAATGTCTGTATTTAAAAAAATTTTTTTTACCCATCTACCAATAGGTGCCCTTCTTTGCGAGAAATTGGAAAACCTACCTGGTCTTTCTGGTTGAATCTGTGTTTGAAATTCACTGATCGACTGTGACCTTAGAGATAATTTAATGTGTGGGATACAGAGATGAGGTAGTCATTCAAAAATTGTGTGAAACACTATTATTGCACACAGAGTGAGTCCACGCAATTTATGTGACTTGTTAAGCAGATTATTACTCCTGAACGGATTTAGGCTTGCCATAACAAAGGGGTTGAACACTTGACTCAAGACATCTCTTTTCATTAATTGGAGAATTAAAAAATTAAAAAAATTAACATTATTCCACTTTGACATTATGGGGTATTGTGTGTAGATCAGTGAGACACAATCTCAATTTAATCAATTTTAAATTCAGGCGGTAACACAACAAAATGTGTAAAAAAAGGGGTGTGAATAACATCTGACTGGGGAAGGAGCAGTGTGTTTTGAGTACTGACTCAAGGCTGTGTGTGTTGTTCTGTGGTACAGGAAGGAAGTCGTTTGCATTCGGGCAGGCTGGGAAGCAAACAAAGCCTTTGGCAGGTATCTCTCAGCGATATACAGTATACTGCCCTTGGTCACACGTAGCCAGGGAAATATGAGCTCTGTTAAGGGTTTTCCTCAGAGGGTCAACCAACCTGCTGCCCTGCCTGGTATTCTTAGTCAGTCCAGTATCTGAGTCGTTTTACTGTCAGATAAGCAAATCAATAATTTTGTAGTAGGAGACACCAAAATGCTTGAGTGTGTGTTAAAGTGAACTATCAGTCCCCCCATGCCACGATGGGGGCCAGTGCAAAATTATCTCCCCTGCATCTCTCTCTCAGCCTGGACATCTTTATGAATGTGGATTTGACACATATAGGGGAGGTATTTAGTATCATGGGTTCTCATGAGTGACAGATATAAATGGAATCCACCTGAATTCATTGAAATCTCTTAAAATGATAGGCCTATAATTCATAAGATCTATATTTTTAAAGAATGTATAAAAGGATATCCCAATGTGCAGTGACAGAAGATAAATATCAAACGTTTTGTAATGTCCATAGTAATCAGAGAAACTATAGCACAACTAATGTAGTATTTTCTGCGCCTTCACAGAGCAGCTTCAGTTTGCCAGCCATCCATTTGTCATAGGCCCATTGAACAGTCACGTGCACAGAGCACATACTGTCCCTGGTTGACTGGCTGGCTTGTAACCACATCTCAATGCCTGCTACTGTACAATGATTTATATATACACACACACACACACACACACACACACACACACACATTGGTACAGTAGCATGTCTGCAGCGCCGTTGTACATTGCACCGAGTGTTGATAATAATCTGGAATTGTAGCAAGCTAGTTATGAATATTTAATAATTCTAAAAATCGACCATTTATTCCACGGTAACACACCCCAATTATGAACACCCTATCCAGCCCAAATGAGTAGCATTAGAAGTGAACACTTGCTTTGTCTCGTGTTACAGAAACGTCTTCAAGTAATTTCCACCAAGAGTGGCGGCATTGCCTTATTTCCTACCAAGTTGACCCAACATGTTCCTCGAGCGAGTTCACAAGGTGGGTTAACGTTAGCTAGCCGGTGGCAACAATAAGGGCCGCATTCAGCTGCTGTCATCAGACATTAGTTACACTAATACGGATTGCATAGCAGTATCCTAACACAGGGCTCCGGACCTTCTGTTCACCTCTTTCACAAGATGAGCTGCTCAACTGACGTTAGCTAGCTAGTTTATTATTGATAGCATGCGCACGTACCTGAACGCGGGATCCTCTTTGTTGCATCTTGGGGGCGGCGAAAAGGCATTTCTTTTATTAAAAAGTTTATGGAAAAGAGTTGGAGGCATTTTGTACCAAATATTTAGGTACAGAACGTCTCGCTTTCTTTTAAATCCAAGAGCAACGCTAGTTCCTTGAAACTAATTCCATTTGTGTCGGAGTCATATGACAAGCATTAGTCACACGAGCTGCTTGGAAACCCACTACATGTTTCTGATTGGACGATGATCCACTGCTCCTTGTCGAAAATACTTGATTGGCTGATATTTTTGGACAAGCACCACGTGGTCAATAGAAATGCTGTGTTGATGTTTTGGCTTAAAGTTACCATCTGGTCGAGATACGAAATAAAATGTACATTTAAAACTCCCAAAACATAATAAATAATCCATATATATATCCCAGGCCAGGACACCGTAGAAGATTACATATTTTGATGAGTTAAATATGGTTCATATTCAATTCCTAGCCTGAAACATACTGTATGTCACATGTCAAATAGCTCAAATACCAGCTCTTCTCCAACAGGGTGGTAATATTATCAATGTATTTAGTTAAACAAAATCAATGTACATTATGTATTACAGCAACAGAATTTCATACATGTTTATTGTTTTAATTATTATTTTTAAACAAACAGACAACCTGTACATGGACTGTGAAAACATTCTCTCTTTTTTTTTTACAAAATTGTCCTAAAATAAATAATTAAACAAATGTACAAACTGCCTTTTTATTAGTGTTGTATATCTTTTACAATTGTGTATTGAATTACAAGTTTGCAAAACTATTTCAAAACATGCTTACGGGGCCTTGTGAGATGAATGTGTTGTGAAAATGACAGGTAAAATAAGGTTATATATGAGCTTCAGCCAATGTGGTTTGTTTGCTTTCTCACCTCGATTGATGACAGCTTTAACAAGTTGTGGTAGCTTTCCTTCCTGGAGGGGTGGGACCGGCACACCTTGCACAGCTGGTTCTGGAACTGAGTGAATAAAGCACAATATTCAATAAAAACAATAGAAAATGAACAGATGTAGCAGCAGATTAATCATACTCAATAACCACCACTATAAATGATTATAACAAAACAATATGTTTCATGGATAGGGTGGCAGGATTTGAGCCCAATTTACAGCCAATAAATAGAGACAAGTTTTTCCTGGCCCAGTCACAATAGTCAGGAAAAGCTCCTGGCCCTACTCATGGAAATGCTTGAAAGGACATGATGAAAGGTCTCATGAGAAAGGCATGACCTCTAATGGACATTTTGAGTAATGACATATTTCTTCAAGACATTTCAGTGCAGGGTAAACAGAGACCGAGGATGTGGAATTTACAGTTTGTTTTACAAAAATCTGACGTCATCCTGTGTCATCCTGTGTAGAAATTGTGAGCATACCAAACAGCTACATCCTCATCTTCAAATGCATCTGTTCGAAGGTACACCAACATTGGTGAATATCATCTGGTGGCGAAAAATACCAGGCCCATGGTCAGTCAAACAACATTCTATGACAGCGACTCATCCAGATTGACCAGAGAGAATGCTTACCCTCAGGGAGGAGTACCTCTGCCACAATTTTTGAAAGAAGTGTCCTTTTCTTTCTCGTCTGCAAAGTCAAAGAACTTGGTTTGCTCCGGGGAGTGTTGTGTGGGTCTTTTCTGGACTTCTGGGGCTTCTCCAGGGGCAGACGTCTCTCTGTCGCCCCCTGTGTTTCCGGTCCTCTCAGTGATTTCACTGGCCGTGTGGCCACTGACAGGCTCACATTGTTCACCACCATCTTCTCAGTGGTAACAGAGTCACTGAATGTTACTCTCTTCCTGCATTTGATCGTCCTGGGTCTAATCATCACTGACTTTGAGAGAAAGATTTCATTGCTAACATTAATACACTATTTTTGCGTGTGTGTTTTTTTTATAACCTTTATTCAACCAGGAAAAGCCCCTTGATACGCAGAGTCTCTTTTTCAGACGATTCACAATTTCTCTTGAGAATGAAACAATTTCTCTTTAAACGCCACTGATATACAGTCGGAATCTGAGAAATACAAAAAGACAGGTGAGCGTTTTCATACTCGTGTTGTTTCCTTGGGGACTGAGGGCACAGTTACTTCTCCAGGTAAGGGTGCACTTTCAATGGAAATAGGCACTGTACAGCTTGTCTACAAATACATGGGAAATAAATCATCAGTTCGAAATGTGTCCTCCTGCTTTTGTTAGGTGTTTGACAGAAATAAGTCAATTATATATTATAAACAAAAAATACCAATGATAAACAAATCCCTAAAAATGTGTTTCTAATGGGCAGTGCTAAATGGCTGTGAACAAAGAAATGTCATTTGTTAGGATATACTGTTTCATTCTATGAAAAAATGAATGTGACATCTAATACATTGAATCCAATCTACCTCTTTTCCTGATCTTATCTATCATTCATTTTGGAGATGTCTGCAAAGATACAAATAACATTGTGCACACATAAAGAAGCATGGAATACTTTATATCCCAGGTTGGCAACGTTTCACTTTCCTTTTAAAAACGACACATTGTCTGTGTCCTATGGCAACCTATTAGCTAGATAGTGCACTACTCTTGACCAGAGACCAGTGAGCCATGGTCAAAGTAGTGCACTATGTAGGGATAGGGTGTCATTTGGGACACAGGTTGTACAGTATGTCCAGTAGTGCACTGTATCCCTTACCTATGATGGAGGACAGGATAGAAGTCTGCTGCATATTCATGTCCTCAGCATGGCTGACATCTAGGATAATAGAGTTCTTCACATGCAGGTCAAAATGCTCCTCACTGGGGAAGGCCACTGTCTCTTCTAAACCGAAAGAATGATGGGATTGAATTAGTGTTGTAACGATACCACAATTTGACTAACAATACATTACCAAGTATCACGATACTGAGTAGTAGGGTCTGCATCCCCGCTCAGCATGACAGATAAATAAATAAAAATTAAACTGATGGAGGAATAGAAGAGCAAACATTTACATTTACATTTAAGTCATTTAGCAGACGCTCTTATCCAGAGCGACTTACAAATGGGTGCATTCACCTTATGACATCCAGTGGAACAACCACTTTACAATAGTGCATCTAAATATTTTAAGGGGGGAGGGGGTGAGAAGGATTACTTTATCCTATCCTAGGTATTCCTTAAAGAGGTGGGGTTTCAGGTGTCTCCGGAAGGTGGTGATTGACTCCGCTGTCCTGGCGTCGTGAGGGAGTTTGTTCCACCATTGGGGAGCCAGAGCAGCGAACAGTTTTGACTGAGCTGAGCGGGAACTGTACTTCCTCAGTGGTAGGGAGGCGAGCAGGCCAGAGGTGGATGAACGCAGTGCCCTTATTTGGGTGTAGGGCCTGATCAGAGCCTGGAGGTACTGAGGTGCCGTTCCCCTCACAGCTCCGTAGGCAAGCACCATGGTCTTGTAGCGGATGCGAGCTTCAACTGGAAGCCAGTGGAGAGAGCGGAGGAGCGGGGTGACGTGAGAGAACTTGGGAAGGTTGAACACTAGACGGGCTGCGGCGTTCTGGATGAGTTGTAGGGGTTTAATGGCACAGGCAGGGAGCCCAGCCAACAGCGAGTTGCAGTAATCCAGACGGGAGATGACAAGTGCCTGGATTAGGACCTGCGCCGCTTCCTGTGTGAGGCAGGGTCGTACTCTGCGGATGTTGTAGAGCATGAACCTACAGGAACGGGCCACCGCCTTGATGTTAGTTGAGAACGACAGTTTGTTGTCCAGGATCACGCCAAGGTTCTTAGCGCTCTGGGAGGAGGACACAATGGAGTTGTCAACCATGATGGCGAGATCATGGAACGGGCAGTCCTTCCCCGGGAGGAAGAGCAGCTCTGTCTTGCCGAAGTTCAGCTTGAGGTGGTGATCCGTCATCCACACTGATATGTCTGCCAGACATGCAGAGATGCGATTCGCCACCTGGTCATCAGAAGGGGGAAAGGAGAAGATTAATTGTGTGTCGTCTGCATAGCAATGATAGGAGAGACCATGTGAGGTTATGACAGAGCCAAGTGACTTGGTGTATAGCGAGAATAGGAGAGGGCCTAGAACAGAGCCCTGGGGGACACCAGTGGTGAGGCGCGTGGTGAGAGACAGATTCTCGCCACGCCACCTGGTAGGAGCGACCTGTCAGGTAGGACGCAATCCAAGCGTGGGCCGCGCCGGAGATGCCCAACTCGGAGAGGGTGGAGAGGAGGATCTGATGGTTCACAGTATCGAAGGCAGCCGATAGGTCTAGAAGGATGAGAGCAGAGGAGAGAGAGTTAGCTTTAGCGGTGCGGAGCGCCTCCGTGATACAGAGAAGAGCAGTCTCAGTTGAATGACTAGTCTTGAAACCTGACTGATTTGGATCAAGAAGGTCATTCTGAGAGAGATAGCGGGAGAGCTGACCAAGGACGGCACGTTCAAGAGTTTTGGAGAGAAAAGAAAGAAGGGATACTGGTCTGTAGTTGTTGACATCGGAGGGATCGAGTGGTTTTTCAGAAGGGGTGCAACTCTCGCTCTCTTGAAGACGGAAGGGACGTAGCCAGCGGTCAGGGATAAGTTGATGAGCGAGGTGAGGTAAGGGAGAAGGTCTCCGGAAATGGTCTGGAGAAGAGAGGAGGGGATAGGGTCGAGCGGGCAGGTTGTTGGGCGGCCGGCCGTCACAAGACGCGAGATTTCATCTGGAGAGAGAGGGGAGAAAGAGGTCAGAGCACAGGGTAGGGCAGTTTGAGCAGAACCAGCGGTGTTGTTTGACTTAGCAAACGAGGATCGGATGTCGTCGATCTTCTTTTCAAAATGGTTGACGCAGAGTCATCTGCAGAGAGGGAGGAGGGGGGTGCAGGGGGAGGAGGATTCAGGAGGGAGGAGAATGTGGCAAAGAGCTTCCTAGGGTTAGAGGCAGATGCTTGGAATTTAGAGTGGTTGAAAGTGGCTTTAGCAGCAGAGACAGAGGAGGAAAATGTAGAGAGGAGGGAGTGAAAGGATGCCAGGTCCGGGAGGGGGGGGGTTTACTTTATCCTATCCCTAGACCCAGGTGGTGATTGACCATGAGGGAGTTTGTTCCACCATTGGAGGCGAGTTGCGGCGTTCTGGATGAGTTGTAGGGGTTTAATGGCACAGGCAGGGAGCCCAGCCAACAGCGAAGTTGCAGTAATCCAGACGGGAGATGACAAGTGCCTGGATTAGGACCTGCGCCGCTTCCTGTGTGAGGAGGGTCGTACTCTGCGGATGTTGTAGAGCATGAACCTACAGGAACGGGCCACCGCCTCCTCCATTTCCGCTCGGCCTTCCGGAGCCCTGTTCTGTGAGCTCGCATTGAGTCGTCAAGCCACGGAGCGGGAGAGGGGAGGACCGAGCCGGCCTGGAAGATAGGGGACATAGAGAGTCAAAGGATGCAGAAAGGGAGGAGAGGAGGGTTGAGGAGGCAGAATCAGGAGATAGGTTGGAGAAGGTTTGAGCAGAGGGAAGAGATGATAGGATGGAAGAGGAGAGAGTAGCGGGGGAGAGAGAGCGAAGGTTGGGATGGCGCGATACCATCCGAGTAGGGGCAGTGTGGGAAGTGTTGGATGAGAGCGAGAGGGAAAAGGATACAAGGTAGTGGTCGGAGACTTGGAGGGGAGTTGCAATGAGGTTAGTGGAAGAACAGCATCTAGTAAAGATGAGGTCGAGCGTATTGCCTGCCTTGTGAGTAGGGGGGAAGGTGAGAGGGTGAGGTCAAAAGAGGAGAGGAGTGGAAAGAAGGAGGCAGAGAGGAATGAGTCAAAGGTAGACGTGGGGAGGTTAAAGTCGCCCAGAACTGTGAGAGGTGAGCCGTCCTCAGGAAAGGAGCTTATCAAGGCATCAAGCTCATTGATGAACTCTCCGAGGGGACCTGGAGGGCGATAAATGATAAGGATGTTAAGCTTGAAAGGGCTGGTAACTGTGACAGCATGAAATTCAAAGGAGGCGATAGACAGATGGGTAAGGGAGAAAGAGAGAATGACCACATGGGAGAGATAAGGATCCCTATGCCACCACCCCGCTGACCAGAAGCTCTCGGGGTGTGCGAGAACACGTGGGCGGACGAAGAGAGAGCAGTAGGAGTAGCAGTGTTATCTGTGGTGATCCATGTTTCTGTCAGTGCCAAGAAGTCGAGGGACTGGAGGGAGGCATAGGCTGAGATGAACTCTGCCTTGTTGGCTGCAGATCGGCAGTTCCAGAGGCTACCGGAGACCTGGAACTCCACGTGGGTCGTGCGCGCTGGGACCACCAGATTAGGGTGGCAGCGGCCACGCGGTGTGGAGCGTTTGTATGGTCTGTGCAGAGAGGAGAGAATAGGGATAGACAGACACATAGTTGACAGGCTACAGAAGAGGCTACGCTAATGCAAGGAGATTGGAATGACAAGTGGACTACACGTCTCGAATGTTCAGAAAGTTAAGCTTACGTAGCAAGAATCTTATTGACTAAAATTATTAAAAATGATACAGTACTGCTGAAGTAGGCTAGCTGGCAGTGGCTGCGTTGTTGACTTTGTAGGCTAGCTGACAGTGGCTGCGTTGTTGACACTACACTAATCAAGTCGTTCCGTTGAGTGTAGTAGTTTCTACAGTGCTGCTATTCGGGGGCTAGCTGGCTAGCTAGCAGTGTTGATTACGTTACGTTGCGTTAAAAGAACGACAATAGCTGGCTAGCTAACCTAGAAAATCGCTCTAGACTACACAATTATCTTTGATACACAGACGGCTATGTAGCTAGCTATGTAGCTAGCTACGATCAAACAAATCAAACCGTTGTGCTGTAATGAAATGAAATGAAAAATGTGATACTACCTGTGGAGCGAAGTGGAATGCGACCGGGTTGTTGAGTGCGGAAGTTCTATTCAGTAGACGTTGGCTAGCTGTTGGCTAGCTAGCAGTGTCTCCTACGTTAAGGACGACAAATAGCTGGCTAGCTAACCTCGGTAAATTAAGATAATCACTCTAAGACTACACGCTCTAAACTACACAATTATCTTGGATACGAAGACAGCAAAGACAACTATGTAGCTAGCTAACACTACACTAATCAAGTCGTTCAGTTGAGTGTAATAGTTTCTACAGTGCTGCTATTCGGTAGACGGTGGACGTTTGCTAGCTGGCTAGCTGCTGGGCAGATAGCAGTGTAGACTACGTTAGGACGACGAAATACGAAGTTGCAATAGAAGTGCTGACTGTTTCACTTTGTTGTCCTCTTTCTTTTCCTTTTTCTTCTGTCCTTCTTTTGTCCTTATTTTGTCTTCCTTTCTTCTGTTAACTAGATATTTTTTGTTGTTATTCTTTGTAAACTAGCTAGCTTCTTCCAGGAGAGTCCCTAGCAACTGCCTAGCAACAAGTAAACAATTCTGCTAGCAATTCACCTAGCTAAGATAACTGTACAATTTTATGAAAAAAATA
Source organism: Oncorhynchus gorbuscha (assembly GCF_021184085.1). Classification (NCBI taxonomy): domain Eukaryota; kingdom Metazoa; phylum Chordata; class Actinopteri; order Salmoniformes; family Salmonidae; genus Oncorhynchus; species Oncorhynchus gorbuscha. The sequence goes on along the minus strand of NC_060188.1, from coordinate 42,509,399 downwards.
GTTAATTTTTCAAAAGCCTGTCTTGTTTAGTTTGTTCCTTGTTTTGTCTTCTATTGAGTCTTGCAGTTTTCTCTTGATTTTTTTGATGTACTTCACTCTAAAACAGAGAGAAGCAGGTGAGTGAGGGCTGTTAGGGGATGCGGAGAGAAGCAGGTTAGTGAGGGCCGGTAGGGGATGCGGAGAGAAGCAGGTGAGTGAGCGCTGGTAGAGGATGCTGGGAGAAGCAGGTGAGTGAGGGCATGTTCCAAACTCAACTTGCACGATCTTCTGTGCAGTGATAAGCTAGATGTTATGACTTCTGCCGAAGTCGGTTCCTCTCCCTGTTCGGGTGGCGTTCGGCGGTCGACGTCACCAGTCTTCTAGCCATCGCCGATCCACTTTTCATTTTCCATTTGTTTTGTCTTGTTTTCCCACACACCTGGTTTACATTCCCTCATTACGTGACATGTATATAACCCTCTGTTCCCCCCCATGTCTGTGTGTGGAATTGTTTGTTGTAAAGTGTATGTGCATTTCTAACTGGTTTGCGACAGGTTATTTAAACCCGTTGTTTCTGGGTGCAGTTTGTTTTGCCTAAATAAACTGCTCTGGTTGTTACCTATGTCTGCTCTCCTGCAGCCAGTTTATGCACCTCTTACACTAGAGTAAATCAGAGGTGAAGCAAACTGGTTTTATTTAATGTTTTCAGTAATGAGGGGAGCAGTTGAAGAGACAGATCTGTTGAGGTAAGCACTGTAATGGGATGTCACTTTATTGTAGCTGCAAATCTTACCTGACAGCATAGGGTACCATTTGGGACTCAAGCCTTATGACTGCTATTAATTGCTAAGCCGATGAAGCAGCTCACCTGTGGTTAGTGCATGTTGATTCATTTATGGGTGTTGGGACCTTTTTGCTGTGCAGATGTAACATAATATCTTTAGACCGTCCCCTCGCGCGAACCAGGGACCCTCTGCACACATCAACAACAGTCACCCACGAAGCATCGTTACCCATCGCTCCACAAAACTTGCAGAGCAAGGGGAACTACTACTTCAAGGTCTCAGAGCAGGTGACGTCACCGATTGAAACGCTATTAAACGCGAACACTGCTAACTAAGCTAGCCGTTTCACATCCGTTACACAGAGAGGGGTTTAGCGAAGAGTCACTTCAGTTCTGAGAATTAAACAAAAGATGTGCGTAATGACCAGCTTGTTTGGCATCCAGACCAATTTGCTTCTGCCAGGCAAGTGAACAGCAACCATAGTAGGAAAACCTACTGATCAGCTATGAGCAGGGTTTAACTTTCTCTGGAAGGTAGAAAACTAGTTTGGTGAGCACATTGGGCTTGGGTAATTTTTTTGTCAACCAGTTGTGCTGTAGGTAAATGTGTGTAGCTGGTTGTCAGAAATGTTTTTTTCTAATAATGTTATAGATGGCTACTGTATATCTTATCTGTGTAGGAATACATTAAAATAAGTCTAGGGAGATAAGGCCTTCAGGTATAATCATAGTAGCTCATACTGTAATTGTTCAAACAAAATATGAATACGAGCTAACAAACGTTTTTGAGTGACCAGGAAATGACCCCTGCTAAACTAGCTACTGCTAGCTAGGCAACATAACTTTTTTGCCCAAGTGTTTCACTTGTTAGATCAAATTAGAAAGCCAGCGAATCAGAAAGATAGTTTGAACAAAATATTATTAATTAAATTATTAAAATATTGTAATTGGCCATAGCGAGCATTTCCATTCTGGATCTTCAGCAACTTGAATGAGCTTGAGCCTCTCGAGCTATTCAGAAATGATTTTGAATGGCGGTGAACCCCCCTAAAATGTATTTCTGCGACCCCTGCTGGTCATAAAAGTGAGATGCAAAAATAGAGTACACTTGCGCTAAATCATTTTTTAGAATCACCCCATTTTATAACTAACTCATTATTCTATCTGTCCTAACGCTGTATCAGGTTTGAAACATGACCTCACCTGGAGTCGTGTCATTAGTCAAAGAAGGAAAAACACAAGAGTATTCAAATATCCAACATGTACAGCTTTATTCCTCTCCTGCCCATCATTTAGATTTACTATAAAACATACTATTATTTATATATTTTTAAACATACTACATGATTATTTATATTCTGCCCTGTTTAAATTCATCAGTTGGAATTTGACTATACATTTTTATTGATTCCTCACCAGTCCCATGGTTTTACATGCAAAGAAAAATTGTTGACCTTTTATACTTTACATTAATTTACAAAAGTGCTGTACAAGCATGCTTGTTCTGCCAGATGCAATGCACACAATCCTCATACTCTTCCCTACATATGTCAATCACATCTTATCTGTGAAGTGGATTCATGTTATCCTCTGAACAGCTTGTTGGTAAGCAGAGACTTGTGATTGTGACTCAGGATTTTTTTTAATGAAAAAAAAAAATCCAGTTAGATATTTATCTGACAGGTGTATTTGTCCAGGCCGAAATGACTGAGAGCGGCCTCAATTGGTGCAAAGTTGAAAAACTTGCCCCAAAATAAGTGAGATGGAGGACTACCATCAACGGCCTATGGTCCTTATAGGAGCCAAGGGCTTAAGTCAATAATTTCTTTTGACACGGTGTAAAAAATGTAAAGTGTTTTACCAAATAAAATGAGCTGGATGTTACAAATACATTATATTAATCTATGTGATGGACGCTATGATTTGAGCCCTGGCTGACTGTGTCACAACACTGTGTTAGCCTGCAGAGCTAAATCATGTAGGCATGTACTTTGTAGGCTAGTCGTCAGGCCTCGGTTCACTCGAAACCCAGTAAAATTACAATTGCTAGCCTTTCCTTTGAGCTTGAGTCGAAACCCTTACCCCCATGCAACTTCGATATGGAGGTTAATTGGTTAGCTGTAACCGACAATGTGAGGTTCCACTGCCCGCAAACATATTTCAGAGGCTCTGTAAGTGCAGCCTTTCCCCCACTAAAATCAGACATCAAATATGATGATGAAACATCATCTGAGGTACTTGAAGAAAATATACACTATAGACCTTCGGCGCTCAACATTGTGGTTGTTGGCTGCTGAGAAGAAGCAGGCACTAGCATCTGCTAGCTCGACGTAGACTTTTGTTGTGCCATAGTAAACATATGACCCTTTATCTCGATCGTGATCATAGTTAACACTTTGTCTATATCGCCCAGCCAAATGAGTCAGTGTTGAAATGCAAAGATAATCCTGTTTTAGTTTGATTGAGCATCGCTTGACATGGAAAATAAATCAATCATTCCAGAATTTATTTGATTTTTCTCTGCCCCATCCCCACCCCTAATCGCTATTGATGCACTCATTCAATACAAGGATATGGTGATGATTCCATATGACAGAAAATTCAATAAGTTACAATTCATCTCACTACACGCAAAACAAAAAAAATCCATTCATATGCTTACATCTACATAGTAATACTTTGCGACCAAAATGAACTCCAAAGCCTATACATTTGTACTATGTAAACTCAAAATGTCACTGTCCATTTTGTTCTAACCTCCGTCAAATGGGTGGAGCTTGTCGATATCGACTACATGAGAAAGCCATACAGTTTGACTATCGCCGGCCAGAAAATCCCAGGACAAATTTTGAAGTATCATGTAACAATAGTCCCAACAATGCAGAGCACACTGCATGCACTGCCCTTAGCCCATGTATGCATGTTCTTACCAGGCAAACTCTGAGCACATCATGTCGGGAAAAAAAACTGATGCAATCTTTAAGTTGTGTTTTGATAGGCCTACAAAGGAAAGAGGAACGTGCAGGCTATGTTGACTGTCTGTTGCTGCCGTTTCTAGATGGTTGATTTGGTTGAAGATCTACATTGGCTGCCGTGGGGCAGCGGGCAACACCCGGTCAGCGGGCGTCAAAAGAGAAATCGATTATTCCTTCCTGAACCACAGTCAGTAACTTGTTTGCCTGATTTTAGTCTGTTTTTGTGGTTTCATAGGGGTGAAGTGGAGTGAAGGGTGAATGAGGAGTGATGTTGCTGAGAACCAGGCTTTTAGTTTGTGGATCGTGTTTCACATGGAGATGTTTTCGTACAGGTCTTCAATCTTCTCCTTGAAAAACTCCCTCAGCTCAGGTCTCTTTGCTTTTAGTGTCGGAGTCAACAGGCCATTCTGTATCGAGAATAGCTCATTATGGACGTAGATGTTTTTCACCTTAGGAGAGAATGAAGACATTATAAAATGTAGACAGGATCCTGTGTCATCATAGAGTTCTCTTTCAGATACTTGTAATTTGTTAAAACGGAGTGTCAGTTGCCCCCACCAATGAACACCTCCCAATTGACACACCCACCTGCTCAAACGAGTGGAGGCCGCTCGCCTTGCCCAGTCGCTGCAAGTCTTCCATGATGGCTTTCTTCAGGACCTTTACACAAACAGAGACACAACACCACCACGCTATGACTCTCGAAAATGATACCGTGTGTTGTGCCAACCTATTCAACAAAGGGTCCAACTCTTAACAAAAATGTGTTCAACAGGGCACACTTTCATTTTGTTTAATCAGTTTACTGAGAATCTAGGGCTATTTCTCTATTCACATAACACATAGTTGACACCTTTCATCATGGCAACAAATGGAACAAACACACCATTGAATGTAGACTAATTTAAAATCACATACAGTATTTTTACAAAGGTCCCGATAGCTCCCCTCCATGCCTTTCTTCAGGGCCCAAGCAGGCATTGTCTCTGGGTCAGGAACAACTATGGCAACCAGACAGGACTGGAAGAGTAACAGACCATATAGCATATGAACATTAGAAGTTAGAAAGGGGAGAAAATAAATATATACAGAACCAGTCAAAAGTGTGGACACACCTATCAATCAAATGTTTTTATGAAGCCCTTTTTACATAATTTACTCATTCAAGGGTTTTTCTTAAATTTCTTTACTATTTTCTACATTGTAGGATAATAGAGAAGATATCAAAACAATGAAATAACACACATGGAATCATGTAGTAACTAAAAAAAAGTTAGCAGTAACCTAAAAAGGTTGACTCAAACTCAAAGGAAAGGCTAGCAATTATAATTTTAGTGGTGTTTGAGAGAAAAGTTCAAATATATTTTAGATTCTTCAAAGTAGCCACCCTTTGCCTTGATGACAGCGTTGCACACTCTTGGCATTCTCTCAACCAGCTTCACCTAGAATGCTTTTCCAACAGTCTTGAAAGAGTTCCCACATATGCTGAGCACTTGTTGGGTGCTTTTCCTTTATTCTGCGCTCCAACTCATCCCAAACCATCTCAATTGGGTTGAGGTCTGGTGATTGTGGAGGCCAGGAGATCTAATGCAGCACTCCATCGCTCTTCTTCTTGGTCAAATAGCCCGTACACAGCCGGGAGGTGTGTTGGGTCATTGTCCTGACGAAAAACAAGTGATAGTGGGACTAAGTGCAAACCAGACAGGATGGCATATCGCTGCAGAATTCTGTGGTAGCCATGCTGGTTGAGTGTGCCTTGAATTCTAAATAAGTCACAGACAGTGTCAATAGCAAAGCACCCCCACACCATCACACCTCCTCCTCCATGCTTCACGGTGGGAATCACACATGCAGAGACCATCCGTTCAACTACTCCACGTCTCACAAAGACACGGTGGTTACAACCAAACATTTGGACTCATCAGACCAAACGACAGATTTCCACCGGTCTAATGTCCATTGCTCGTGTTTCTTGCACGGAGCAAGTCTCTTCTTAATGGTGTCCTTTAGTAGTGGTTTCTTTGCAGTAATTCGACCATGAAGGCCTGACTCACGCAGTCTCCTCTGAACAGTTGTTGAGATGTGTCTGTTACTTGAACTCTGTGAAGCATTTATTTGGGCTGCAATCTGAGGTGCAGTTAACTCTAATGAACATATCCTCTGCAGCAGAGGTAACTCTGGGTCTTCCTTTCCTGTGGCGGTCCTCATGAGACCCAATTTCATCATAGTGCTTGATGGTTTTTGTGACTGCACTTGAAGAAACTTTCAAAGTTCTTGACATTTTCTGGATTGACTGACCTTCATGTCTTAAAGTAATGATGGACTGTTGTTTTTGTTTGCTTATTTGAGCTGTTCTTGCCATAGTATGGAATTGGTCTTTTACCAAATCTTCTGCATGCCACCCCTACCTTGTCACATCACAACTGATTGTCTCAAGCTCATTAAGGAAATAAATTCCACAAATTAACTTTTAACAAGGCACATCTGTTAATTGAAATGCCTTCCAGGTGACCACCTCATTAAGCTGGTTGAGAGAATGCCAAGAGTGTGCAAAGCTGTCATCAAGGCAAAGGGTGGCTACTGCGAAGAATCTCAAATATAAAATCTATTTTTATTTTTTAAACTTTTTTGGTTACTACATTATTCTATGTCTTCACTATTATTCTGCAATGTAGAAAATTGTAAAAATAAAGAAAAACCCTTGAGTGAGTAGGTGTGTCCAAACATTCACTACCGTTCAAAAGTTTGGTGTCACTTAGAAATGTCCTTGTTTTCTTTGGAAAACATACATGAAATGAGTTGCAAAATAAATCACTATTTATAACCTTGTCAACCTCTTGACTATATTTCCTATTCATTTTGCACCGGGGCCTCACACTCTTCTTTCTATTCTGGTTAGGGCTAGTTTGTGCTGTTCTGTGAAGGGGAGTAGTTCACAGCGTTGTATGACATCTTCAGTTTCTTGGCAATTTCTCGCATGGAATAGCCTTCATTTCTCAGAACAAGAATAGACTGACGAGTTTCAGAAGAAACTGCTTTGTTTCTGGCCATTTTGAGCCTGTAACTGAACCCACAAATGCTGATGCTCCAGATACTCAACTAGTCTAAAGGCCAGTTTCATTGCTTCTTTAAACAAAACAGTTTTCAGCTGTGCTAACATCATTTCAAAAGGGTTTCTAATGATCAATTAGCCTTTTAAAATTATAAACTTGGAAAACTGGAGTGATGGTTGCTGATAATGGGCCTCTGTACACCTATGTAGATATTCCATAAAATAAAAATCAGAAGTTTCCAGCTACAATAGTAATTTACAACATTAACAATGTCTACACCCTATTTCTGATCAGTTTGATGTTATTTTAATGGACAGAAAAGTGCTTTTCTTTCAAAAACAAGGACATTTCTAAGTGACCCCAAACTTTAGAACAGTAGTGTATATATCAATTTATGTTTTTTTTTTCTGGATTATGGAAATTCTCCTGTGACTCCATTTTATAATAATAATTTTCATACATACATCTCTCCACACACACACACACACACACACACACACACACACACACACACACACACACACACACACACACACACACACACACACACACACACACACACACACACACACACACACACACACACACACACACACACACACACACACACGCACACGGGAGGGAATGAGCTGGTGAAGACTGATTAGAACTGGGTGTGTTCAAGTAGTCAATGACCAATCCTCCCAAAGGAGCTACAGTATGGACCTAAGTAAGTCTGTGTCTCTATGAAACTAGCTGTAAAACAGTAAACAGTGGCAAGCATATACTGTGGCATTAAGAAAATCCACTACTGACTTGACTGGATAAGTGGTTTATAAACAAATTGAGCGACATATATAATGAATTGGCTTGACCCGATTATCTATGTCCTCTGGCAACAAACAGAAAAACTAAAACTGCATGGGTTTGGTTTAGAGCACATGGGTACATGTACAGTCTGGACACAGTCTAGGTATCCTCAGGTGGTTCTGGGTCCAGTGACCATCTCTCATAATGCTCAAGCAACGAAACCACGTGCTGTGATGTGATAAGGAAGAGGTGGTTAGTGAGGTAGGTTAGTTCACCTGTAGACTGTCACCATGGACGTAGAGCTGGGTCACAGGCTCACAGCGGATGTAAATGTTCTCTATCTTCTCAGGGGAGATGTACTCTCCCTGGGCCAGCTTAAAGATGTGCTTCTTCCGGTCAACGATCTTTAGTGTACCGTTCTGAGGAGTGTAGGGGACAGGAGAGAAGAGGGCAGACGTCATGAGGAGATAGTGGGAAACCGGTCTGAATCCTGTCTTGAAATACGCTCATACCTTACATTTTAACTGAGATACTTGTGGATCGGATTCAACCATAAAATAGAATATTGTACAAGGATGGCAAAGAGATGTTTGAGGAATTGTCTTTGCAAGTGAAGGGTCATAGACAAGCGTGTGTACGTACAGGTAACCATTTCCCTATGTCTCCGGTGTGGAGCCAGCCGTCTGTGTCTAGCGTTTCAGCCGTCCTCCCTGGGTCTTTAAGGTAGCCCTTAAAAACATTGGGCCCTTTCACACACACCTAATGGATGATTGGAGAGAGAGAGAGAGCGAGAGAGAGAGGAAAACAAAGTGATAATTAAGGAGAATATGTTCAGCACCCAACTATCATTTTGACTATTGCTAACATATTGTACATACAGTGGCTATCAGAAGTATTCACCCCCCCCCCCAATTGCATTGTTTTACATTTTGTTGTGTTTCAAAGTAGGATTGAAATGAATTCAGCCCCCACTATGCTTGAAAATAAGGAGGGAGTTACTCATTGATGTGTTGTGTTGGATTTGCCCCACACCTAAGGCTTTGCATTAAGGCCAAAAGGTGTATTCCTTTTCTCTCCCTTCTTCAGTATTACTTCAGTGCCTTCTGTCATATTTTGGAATATTTGTTACTCTGTACATTTTCATTCTTTTCACTCTGTCATTTAGGCAATTATTGTGGACTACAATGTTGTTAATGCACCCTCAGTTCTTCCTTCACAGCAGTTGAACTCTGTAGCAGTTAAAATTCACCAATTGGCCTCAAGGTGACATCCCTGACATCCTTTCCTGCAGCAGATCAGGAGGATGATTGTATACGTGTTGTGTCTGGGTGGTTTAATACACCATCCACGGCATAATTATTAACGTGACCATTCTTAAAAAGAGATATTCAATGTCTGATATGTTATGGTTACCCATCACTGCCCTTCTTTACGAGGCTTTTGAAAAGCTCCCTGGTCTTTGTAGTTGAAATTCAATACTTCACTGAGGGACCTTACAGTATGTTGTACGTACACATGGAGGACAGAGGAAGGGATAGAATGAAAAATCATGTCAACCCCTATTATTTCACAAAGAGGGAGTCTTATTTTGTGATTTGTTAAGCCAAATTCTACTCCTGAAATAATAAAGTCTTACCCAAACAAAAGGGGTGAACACTTTTGCAACTATATTTTAGTTATTACATTTGTCTTAGTTTGTTAACATTTGTAGAATTTTCTTTTCACTTTGACATTGAGTACTTTGTGTAGGTTTATTTACAAGAACAGCAACAAAAAAATCACAACCAAATCCATTTGAATCCTATTGTCACGGAACAAAATGTGAACAAATCCACAGTGGGGTGAATAATGATGATACCCACTATAGTAGCCTCAATGACCAACTGTCTGTGACCCTGTTCAAGTACAGATGATCAACAACAAAAATATCCTTGACGTTTCATTCAACTCACCTCTCCTTCTCCTTTGGCAGCAAAGTAGTTCTTTTCAGCCACATCCACCAGCTTGATGAGGTTACATGGCAGTGGTGCCCCCACATGACCTAGAGTTAGTCATCAAAACAAGCACAAATATGAGAAACATTTTTTTTTGCTTACAGACAGCACTAATTGATGTCTTCATTTGTTTGATTCAAGTCATTGCACAGTAAACTAGCTGCCACCAAAAATGATGCATTATGCAAATTATGACAGTAGAATGCCCCCCAAAAAAGCATATATAAAGCTGAAGAACTTAGCCCTCTTGTTTATTTTCCAATACCTAACACACAGGTGTCAAACTCATTCCACGGAGGGCCTGGCGCCATTTGCACACTGTATATAGACGTTCTTTTTTTCTATTGTGTTATTGACTGTACGCTTGTTTATTCCATGTGTAACTCTGTGTTGTGTGTGCCACACTGCTTTGCTTTATCTTGGCCAGGTCACAGTTGTAAATGAGAACTTGTTCTCAACTAGCTTACCTGGTTAAAGGTGAAATAAAAAATAAATAAAATAGTGTCTGCAGGTTTTCGATCCTCCCTTGTACCTGATTGATGAATTAAGGTCACTAATTAGTAAGGAACTCTCAACACCTGGTTGTCTAGGGCTTAATTGAAAGGAAAAACCTGCAGACACTAGGCACTCCATGGGATGTGTTTGATACCCCTGACATAACATATTCAACATGTATTCTATAGTAATGGTTTTACATCTATTATATCAACTGCAGTTGAAATATGCTCACCTTATCTTTCCAATTGTTTAACCGTTTCCTTTTCTGCTGTTTTACCACTAGGTGGATACATTGACCACACTGAGGACCAACCTGTATAACCTACCACACCCTCTCTCATTAGCACCACCAGCTGAAGAGTTCACCCTAATTGTCTTCCCCATGCCCTATTTCGCGTGACAAACTCATTCCTTGGAGGGCCGAGTTTCTGTGGGTTTTCGCTCCTCCTTTGTACTTGATTGATCAATAATTGTCCATTCCCTTTGCGTAATTATTCTGATGAAGGCTGAAATGTCCTCTTTTAAATGATGAGTGAGCGATGCGCCTTGTGATGAAACATTTTGGTTGCACCTCAATTCACATTTATAGATCACCCTTAATTTCTTAACATATAAGATTTGACAGCTTGCTCCCCCAACCATAGCCCAAGGAGTAAATGCTCCCCCAACCATAGCCCAAGGAGTAAATGCTCCCCCAACCATAGCCCAAGGAGTAAATGCTCCCCCAACCATAGCCCAAGGAGTAAATGCTCCCCCAACCATAGCCCAAGGAGTAAATAACAGTATCAATCATTCCAATACATTTTTGGACACCCTTTTAAGCGATAACTCCTTTGAAAATGCTATTATGCTGGAGTCACCGAGGACGGACAAGTAATGTATTCCATTCTGAATGGAAAGACATCCAACTAGGACCGGACAAAACCCATCTACCTGGGGTGACATTATCTGACTAACCAACACCTGGACTGACACCTTGAATAGATGCTCTTTCGTGTTGAAGGCAGCCACAATCTCTTACCTACAAAATAAGGAGAACAAACCCTAATAGAGACACAATTAGAAGAGTGTTTGAAAGATGGGCAACTAACCAGCAAACCTAAAATGAGCTGAGAGAGAGAGTGCAAAAAGGAGAAGTTCCGCAGGGACAACGAGATTACTCTGAGGTTTATCTGTACTCTTGGCTATCCAAGTCAGCCCCTAGAGCACAATACAGAAGACATAAAAGAGGCCGCGTCAACCCAGCTAGGGGAGACTAGTTGTTTGTGACAATTCCATGCACCCCGTAAACTCTAGTATCCACCTCTAGTACAACAGACACTGAACTACAGATGCCAATGGAACAACAAAATTGGGTGAACAGCACAATTCACAGTGAACCAATGGACAGGCGGATGAGATGAGACCAGAAAAACAAGGAGGAAACTACGCACCGGTACAACACTACACAAACAAAAAGCCAAATAGTCAACCTTTCCCTAAAGCATCTTGAACCATCGGAAGTATCCCTCCTGAATCGAGGTTCGTCTTTTGTTCCCATTAATGACTTCATCTCTGTAGACCTTCAGACATTTTTCAGAACAGTCAGATTACAGGAGTTTTTTGTTGTTTAGAAGTGAGGCTCAGACTGAAACTTCTACATGCCACTTCCCTCTGACTCCACCTACAATGAACAGATCAGAGACATTGGAGGAAGCATTCAATCACAAAATCATAGATTTAAAAAAATGAAAAAGTACGAGTGTTAAGATATTTCCAACACAACCTCACACGCCCTGTTCTAAACTCACACGCCCTGTTCTAAAAGTTTTCATAACTGTGACCTTAATTGCCTACCATCTGTAAGCTGTTAGTGTCTTAACGACCGTTCCACAGGTGCATGTTCATTAGTTGTTTATGGTTTATTGAACAAGCATGGGAAACAGCATTTAAACCCTTTACAATGAAGATCTGTGAAGTTATTTGCATTTTTACAAATGATCTTTGAAAGACAGGGTTCTGAAAAAACAATGTTTCTTTTTTTTGCTGAGTTTACATGGTGCCTAAGCTACACAAGAACACGGATAACCCTCTGGGCAGACCCATCATGTCAGGGATTGGGAGACTAATTTTAGAATAGCTCACTCTGTCAACCACCTGAAACCCATTGTCTCAAATCTGCCATCTTATCTCAAAGACATCAGTGACTTTCTAAAACTATTGACTGACTGATTGGGATAACAGAACAGTGTCTCTTAGTGTCTTTTGACGTTCAGTCCCTGTACACCGTCATTCCTTATGAACTAGGAATTGAACGCTGTCCATTTCCTTGACATGAGAACCCAAGCCACCCTCTTCTTTCCTAGCTGAACCCATGAGGTTGATGGTCACCTAATACTACTTTAAGTTTGACGATGCCGACTTCCTGCAGTGTAGTAGGACTGCCATGGGCACAAGGATGGCAACCGACTTCACTAAACTGCACCTCGGATAAGTGGGAAAAAGTTCATTCTAAACGAGACGTTTAGAATTAACCATTTTTTTGAGAGCCTGGTTGTTTGGAAATGCTACATTGATGACATGTTTGTTTTCTACAAGGGTAACCTAAACTTCCTGGTGTCCTTTCACCAATTTCTGAATTTCATTACGGGACACCTGCGAGGGAGGTCTGGACTTCCCGGACATAGGCGTCACCAAAACCGGTACCTCCCTCATCTATTCAGAACGAGCACCGACAAACAACTTCCTCCATGCTCAAAGTTAACAACATAGGGTCAGAGCTTCTGCTTCAGTCAAAGTGCATTCGACAGAAGATTACAGATTTAGAGCAAAGGGCTACACATGGTTAAACCAAGTAAACTCGTGGAAATTCCTATAGCGCAGCTACTGAGCAAGCCCACGAGCTAGATCCTCCATCCAAATGGTCACTACCTACACTGAGCAAAGTCCAGAACTCCTAGGCATCATCAAAACATGTTGGCATATTCTCTGCTTAGACCCAGCTCTAGGCAATACATTTCAGCAGCCTCCCATGCTGCTTGACATAGCGCTAAAAACATTTAAGACAATGTTGTCCGATCTAAGCCAAAGCGCAAACAAGACCAACATCCTGCCTGTTCCTCCCAGCAAATGCACGTGTGGCAATTGTACCCAATGCCAGTAACACCAAATGTATGATGTTTCCTGCACCCCAGATCGGATCGTGACCCTAAATTCAAAGGTACCATCAACTGCAATTCTCGCAGTGTGATCTATGTGATTTGCTGCCTGTGCAACTAATTTAACGTAGGCGAGACCTCAAGGAAGTTACGCACTAGAATGTGTGAGCGCCGAAGTGCCATTCAATGTTATGACCTCAACAGCCCAGTGTCCCTCTGTTTAAAAAAGAGAGGACACTCAGCTTGTGAGTTATTTTGGAATTGAATGTTAGCAAAAACAAACGCTGTTGCGACGTTGACAAACATCGACAGCCCAGAGAGATGTTCTGGATCAATACTTTAGGCCCCAGAGGTCTTAATTAACCTAGATAAGGACTATAGTGTGTTTTTGTGAATGCCTCCCCCCTTAAACAAAGTGATACTTTGGCTATTGGAGCCATTTGTACTTCACATACATTCATGAGAAAAGCTCACTAGCGCACTATTGTTAGAACCAGTTAGTCCTTTTTGCTTTTGATGTTCTCCCTAGTTTTGTTTAACTGTCACCCCCCCCCCAAAAAAATATAGTAGTGGTTTTACATCAATTATATTTACTGCAGTTGAAATATGCTCCCCTTCCAATTGTTTTACTGTTTGCTTTTCTGTATTTTACCACTAGGTGGAGACATTGACCACAGTACCCCTCACCCTGTATAGCTCAGTTGTCCTGAGTCTGCACAACTCTGCCAGAACCTAGGATCAAGAGAGACGCTCAAGTGTTTTAGTACTATATCTCTTGACACGATGAAAATAATCATGGCCTCTAAACCTTCAAGCTGCATACTGGACCCTATTCCAACTAAACTACTGAAAGAGCTGCTTCCTGTGCTTGGCCCTCCTATGCTGAACATAATAAACGGCTCTCTATCCACCGGATGTGTACCAAACTCACTAAAAGTGGCAGTAATAAAGCCTCTCTTGAAAAAGCCAAACCTTGACCCAGAAAATATAAAAAACTATCGGCCTTTATCGAATCTTCCATTCCTCTCAAAATGTTTAGAAAAGGCTGTTGCGCAGCAACTCACTGCCTTCCTGAAGACAAACAATGTATACGAAATGCTTCAGTCTGGTTTTAGACCCCATCATAGCACTGAGACTGCACTTGTGAAGCTGGTAAATTACCTTTTAATGGCATCAGACTGAGGCTCTGCATCTGTCCTCGTGCTCCTAGACCTTAGTGCTGCTTTTGATACCATCGATCACCACATTCTTTTGGAGAGATTGGAAACCCAAATTGGTTTACACGGACAAGTTCTGGCCTGGTTTAAATCTTATCTGTCGGAAAGATATCAGTTTGTCTCTGTGAATGGTTTCTCCTTTGACAAATCAACTGTAAATTTCAGTGTTCCTCAAGGTTCCGTTTTAGGACCACTATTGTTTTCACTATATATTTGACCTCTTGGGGATGTCATTCGAAAATATAATAATAACTTTCACTGCTATGCAGATAACACACAGCTGTACATTTCAATGAAACATGGTGAAGCCCCAAAATTGCCCTCGCTAGAAGCATGTGTTTCAGACATAAGGAAGTGGATGGCTGCAAACTTTCTACTTTTAAACTTGGACAAAACAGAGATGCTTGTTCTAGGTCCCAAGAAACAAAGAGATCTTCTGTTGAATCTGAGAATTAATCTTAATGGTTGTACAGTCGTCTCAAACAAACCTGTGAAGGACATCGGCGTTACTCTGGACCCTGATCTCTCTTTTGAAGAACATATCAAGTCTGTTTCAAGGACAGCTTTTTTCCATTTATGTAACATTGCAAAAATCAGAAACTTTCTGTCCAAAAATTATGCAGAAAAATTCATCCATGCTTTTGTCACTACTAGGTTACACTACTGCAATGCTCGACTTTCCGACCACCCAGATAAAGCACTAAATAAACTTCAGTTAGTGCTAAATACGGCTGCTAGAATCCTGACTAGAACCCCCCAAAATGATCATATTACTCCAGTGCTAGCCTCCCTACACTGGCTTCCTGTCAAGGCAAGGGCTGATTTCAATGTTTTACTGCTAACCTACAAAGCATTACATGGGCTTGCTCCTACCTATCTCTCTGATTTGGTCCTGCCGTACATACCTACACGTACACTACGGTCACAAGACGCAGGCCTCCTAATTGTCCCTAGAATTTCTAAGCAAACAGCTGGAGGCAGGGCTTTCTCCTATAGAGCTCCATTTTTATGGAATGGTCTGCCTACCCATGTGAGAGACGCAAACTCGGTCTCAACCTTTAAGTCTTTACTGAAGACTCATCTCTTCAGTGGGTCATATGATTGAGTGTAGTCTGGCCCAGGAGTGTGAACGGAAAGGCTCTGGATCAACAAACTGCCCTTGCTGTCTCTGCCTGGCCGGTTCCCCTCTTTCCTCTAACCCTATTACAGGGGCTGAGTCACTGGCTTACTAGGGCTCTTTCATACCGTCCCTAGGAGGGGTGCGTCACTTGAGTGGGTTGAGTCACTGATGTGATCTTCCTGTCTGGGTTGGTGCCCCCACTTGGGTTGTGCCGTGGCGGAGATCTTTGTGGGCTATACTCATCCTTGTCTCAGGATGGTAAGTTGGTGGTTGAAGGTATCCCTCTAGTGGTGTGGGGGCTGTGCTTTGGCAAAGTGGGTGGGGTTATATCCTTCCTGTTTGGCCCTGTGCGGGGGTGTCATCGGATGGGGCCACAGTGTCTCCTGACCCCTCCAGTGTCTCCTGACCCCTCCTGTCTCAGCCTCCAGTATTTATGCTGCAGTAGTTTATGTGTCGGGGGGCTAGGGTCAGTTTATTATATCTGGAGTACTTCTCCTGTCCTATCCGGTGTCCTGTGTGAATTTAAGTACGCTCTCTCTAATTCTCTCTTTCTCTCTTTCTTTCTCTCTCGGAGGACCTGAGCCCTAGGACCATGCCTCAGGATTACCTGACATGATGACTCCTTGCTGTCCCCAGTCCACCTGGCCGTGCTGCTGCTCCAGTTTCAACTGTTCTGCCTGTGATTATTATTATTTGACCATGCTGGTCATTTATGAACATTTGAACATCTTGGCCATGTTCTGTTATAATCTCCACCTGGCACAGCCAGAAGAGGACTGGCCATCCCACATAGCCTGGTTCCTCTCTAGGTTTCTTCCTAGGTTTTGGCCTTTCTAGGGAGTTTTCCCTCGCCACCGTGATTCTACACCTGCATTGCTTGCTGTTTGGGGTTTTAGGCTGGGTTTCTGTACAGCACTTTGAGATATCAGCTGATGTACGAGGGGCTATATAAATACATTTGATGGGATTTGATTAGTCTACCCTTTCGTTAGCATCACCCGTTGAAGAGTTTTCTCCCTAATTGGGAAAGAGATAACTAGTCAGTTGTACAACTGAATGCATTCAACTGAAATGTGTCTTCCGCATTTAACCCAACCCCTCTGAATCAGAGAGTTGCGGTGGTTGCCTTCATCGACATCCAGGTCTTCGGCGCCCGGGGAGCAGTGGGTTAACTACCTTGCTTCAGCACCACCCCCAACATCAACACATGTGAAAATTGCGCATTTCTAGGTTTTGTAGTAAAAAAGAGACACCATTTCCAATGACATCATTGGTGAGCGTCGTGATTTTAGTAGGCATTGCCTACTGATTGGTTGATGTCATTGGAAATACTTATCTTGATCTCTTTTTTTTACTACAAAATATAGAAACGCACCACTTTCACATGTTGATGTTATGGATGGGACACGAGCTACATTACTTTTACAACTTACAATGTGCATATGAGCCACGACAATATTTTGTGGAAATAGGCAATACTTCGTGTCATTTGACAATCAGGCCTGCACAACAGTTGAAGTCATACGTCTATCCACACTGGCTAAACATTTAAAAAATGCATGGCACAAAACCAAAGACCAATTCTAGGGCATTTGATGATCTTGACTTGTCATTCCCCCTGACACCCCTGATTCAGTTTTGTCTGATGTCGTTTCACACATTCAGTTGTCTGATCCAAACTAACACTGAGCTAGCCCACTGATTAGGTACTGTAAGAGCACAGGGCCTTATTATGAGCGTGAACGGATTCGCTTTTTGAATAACATGATCCACTCCTGCCCTGTGAAGAAAGGACCTATCTACTGGTAACCGCAACAGCAAGTTCTGCCTCGTGAAATAACAAGAGGCAGACAGGGGATGATTGACGTCTGCGCGTTCGGAAATGGCTCCCTGTTCCCTATATAGTGCATGGTTTAAAGTAGTGCACTATATAGGGAATACGGTGCCGTTTGGGACGCACAGAGGATTTAATGGGTTGATGTCTGGGTTCGGTGTTTCAGTTCCTTTAACAACCATTAAACCACAAGTACCGCGGCTCATTACTTTCCCAGTGTAACCTTTGGCCATGGCTGTTTCACCGAGATAATACATATTCGTTATCATACTGCAACTCCGAACCTGTTGTAAACCTGTTGTAAACCTGTTGTAAACCTGTTGTAAACCTGTTGTAAACCTGTTGTAAACCTGTTGTAAACCTGTTGTAAACCTGTTGTAAACCTGTTGTAAACCTGTTGTAAAACCTGTTGTAAACCTGTTGTAAACCTGTTGTAAACCTGTTGTAAACCTGTTGCGAGCCTGTTGTAAACCTGTTGCGAGCCTGTTGTAAAACACAGAACAACAACAGGGTGCGTGGGTAAATACTGGATGTGATCCACAGGCCTTTGACCCAAATCTGGTCAGGTCTACCGACCCGTCAGCCCTGTTCTCACACGTTACAGATGGGAAATGGTTGTGGTGCAGAAAGGTGGCCCCTGCGTCCCATAGCCACAGAGCTGAAAACATAAAACCTCAACGGTTGTGTGAGGCTGAAAGCATGTGACTCTGACTAATAACACTGACTAATAACACTATCTCCTGGCGGGCGATACGATAATGTGTTCCCGACACGCAGCATGCTATCTCTGTGTCATTTTGTTTCCACTATAGTAAAATTGGAGACTTTCGCCCAGTGGTGCAGGATAAGGTGTTTATATTTTACAGAAAACAAATGAACATCACACTTTCAACATGCTCGGCACTGACACAAATGACTGATGATTGGCTGAAAGAAATGGATGGTAAAGAAGATTGATATTACAAGGCACCCAACAAACCTTATAATATGGGATGCATCCCAAATGGCACCTTATTCCCTATATAGTGCATTACTTTTGACCAGAGTCCTATGGGCCCTGGTCAAAAGAAGTGCACTATTTAGGGAATTGGGCCCTGGACAAACGTAGTGCATATGAAGGGAGCCGTTTGGGACACACCCCTACTGTAGGCCAGTGAGCAAGAATACCAGTGGAAGAAGAGGAGAGGGAATATAAGCTAACCTGAGGTCCAGTCTCCAGGAGTGGTGAAAGTACAACCAGCAGTACACTCCGTCTGACCATACGCCTCATAAACCTACAGCCAGCAAGGATAGACAGCATGTTAGGAGGGTGTGATTTGTGTGGTTTGTCTGTGTGCACACATGCTCATGTGTTTGTGTATGTGTGCCTTCTTGTGTGTGTCTGTGTGGGTTTAAGAACTCATACATGTTTGTGTGTGTGTGTGTCACTCACCTGACAACCCAGTGCTGCCCTGAGAAATCCCAGTACGGTGGGGGAGGCCGGAGCAGCTCCAGTTACAATCATACGTAACCTCCCACCCAGGCTGGCCTGCCAACAGAACACAATATTATTACAACCCAAACTCCACCAACAGCGGATTCCGCCTGCCAAAGGGTCACACTGGGGACATACACAGGGCATATTCCCCCTTTATTGTCTGAACACACACACAGCACACATCTATGTATCAATCTTCACATCCGTCCGTCCATCCGTTCATACATCAACCGTGTCAGGCCACTCATAGGAAGGAGAGGACAAGAGGAGGAGGTGAGGTGGATACCTGTATCTTACTGAAGAATATCTTATCCCACAGGCTGTCCATGCGGATGATCCCCCTGCTGACCTCTGCCCCTTTTCTCTTAGCTGCAAAGTTCAGCAGCCAGCGCTTCAATGGGGTGTTGGCCTGGCTGAAGATCTGTGGAACACACACACACATACACACACACACGAGAGAGAGGGTGAGTTGATATAAGATATGGAGAATGAGGGGAGGTGTGTGAGTCTATGCGTGTGCATGTGTGGGTAGGTGGTTCTCTCACCTTGTCGTACATGCGGTTGAGCAATCGAGGCACCACAGGGAAGATGGTGGGCCGTAAGGCCTTCATGTCATCAGACAGCAGGCGGATGTCACCTTGGAAAAAGCCGATCCGGCCACCATGACAATACACCACAGACTGGGGAATTAGAGAGAAAGAAGACAAAACAGTGACCGTTGATTCAAAAAGCACTTATTGCATAGAGTTGGGGAGAGTGGGGTAAGTTGAGCCAAAGGGATAAGTAGAGCCCCCCTAGTTGCTAGGAAACCATACGCAAAATGAATCATTTGAGTCCGTGGAGGAATAAACCACATGGAAAAAGTAGTAAGCAAGTTAGGACCTAAAAACATTTTCACCAAGTCAAATGAATGTATTGTGTTAGAGGTTTCATGATGCTTGTATCTAAACCAAAGTAGATCATTTTAAGATTGTTCTATACATCAGTTGGGATCTCTATAAGCTTCAATATGAGGTCCTAAATCTAGCATGAAAGTGCATCCTTGTAGCTGTGTGGGATAATATAGTCAAAATGTTTGTCTTAGGCTAAGTTGAGCCAATGGTTAAGCATATGGCAAGTTAAGAAAACTGAAGTGTTTTTTTTCCCACGTGTAATGCAAGGTATTATCGCTGGGATATGAGATAACAACAGGGCCTGGCCTATTGTTAAGCCTGTGTTAAAAGATTATAAGAATTATTAAAAGACTCAAAAAAGTGATTGTGATTGTGTTGAATTGTGTTTGAAAAATAAAGATAGACAGTTTTAAAAAGGAAGTGGTAATATTTCATTCAGTACAGAAATGTGTAGGTGGCTTAATTTACCCAATCCTGAGGCTCAATTTACACCATATAAGCTATGTTTTCAAAACTGTAATGTTTACATGAATTCTGATGATTTCCAGGAATGCGCAACATCCTGAAATATATGTAGATGTTTTTGTTAAAAATAATATTATAATCGCAACATGCAACAATTTCATTGTATTTACTGGGTTAGTTCATATGAGGAAATCAGTCAATTTAAATAAATGCATTAGCCCCTAATCTATGGATTTCACATGACTGGGAATACAGATATGCATCTGTTGGTCACAGATACCTTTAAAAAAAAAATGGGCCTCACAATGAGCCTCAGGATCTCGTTATGGTATTTCTGTGCATTCAAATTGCCATCAATAAAATGCAATTGTGTTCGTTGTCCGTAGCTTACGCCTCCCCATACCGTAACCCCACGGCCACCATGGGGCACTCTGCTCGTCCACACGATAGCGATAGACAGGGTTTGCAGTTGTGAGGCCAGTTGGACGTACTGCTAAATTCTCTGAAACGACGTTGGGGGTGGCTTATGGTAGAGAAATTAACATTACATTCAGTGGCAACAGCTCTGGTGGACATTCCTGCAATCAACATGCCAATTGCACGCTCCCTCAAAACCTAATACATCTGTGGCATTGTGTTGTGTGACAAAACTGCACATTTTAGAGTTACCTTTTATTGTCCGCAGCACAAGTTGCACCTGTGTAATGATCATGCTGTTTAATCAGATGATTGATATGTCACACCTGTCAGGTGGATGGATTATTTTTGGCAAAGGAAAAATGCTCACTAACAGGGATGTAAACACATTTGTGCACAATATTTGAGAGAAATAAGCTTGTGCGCAAGAAACATTTCTGGGATCCTTTATTTCAGCTCATGAAACATGAAACACTTGTTTATATGTTACATGTTTATATTTTTGTTCCGTGTACAGTATATTTCCCTTGACAGAGTGATGCTGAATGTATTTCTTTTTATAACATGATACTTGGTTCCAGAGCAATTAAATAGAGCAATTGAATAGCCCAATGAATAGTGTGAGCATTGTGTACTTTTTGTTCAGATTTGTTGTTCAGATTTGTTTATATATACTTTAGAAGTACCTTTTTATCCTTCCTAAAAACCAAATGGCTGATAGTCATTTATAACCTCCTCACTCTTCTCTGTTTCTTAACAATTAGACATTTGGTTAAAAGTGGATCTGACCTAATACATGGTCATGGTTAGAAGGGATCCAGCTTTTGTCAAATAAACGTCAAAAGTGGAAATGTTTAGCATTTTAGCTAACCCTAACCCCTTTTCTAACCTTAAGCTAATTATCCTAACCTGCTATGTTAATCCTCCTAACCTGCTACTCCCTTCTAGCCATGACCCTAATTCAATCCCATCTTTGGAGCGTTTCCTACTTTGGAGGAAAGGCTCTGCAGGGACCGCCTTTTCTCTTCTTCTCCGTGTTGACAGACATGATTTGCATAATAGGACTGCAGCACCCTGGCAGGTATCATAAGACTGCATGTGGCATACATGTTTAAATGTTTTATTGTGACATATACCGGATAGCTGCAGTGAAATGTATTGTTTTATAGGGTCAACCATAGTAGTACATCAACCCTGGAGCAATTATGGTTAAGTGCCTAGCTCAAGTGTACATTGACAGATCTTTCAGCTTGTCGGCTCGGGTATTTAATCCAGCGACCTTTTGGTTACTGGCCCAATGCTCTAAGCGCTGGGCCACCTGCTGCCCTAGGAATATCACAGCATAGGCACAGCCTACTCACGGAGTTCTACACAGAACATGAGGTGTTCCTTCTGAGGATTAACTTGTGGGTATCTGCGTTGCTGCATAGAAGTCCCATGCATTAACAGTGTCTGGATATGTGTATTCTCGTGAACGTGAAGCACATGTCTGAGAGAGGTGGTTTCCTGTGTCTGTGTCCGCCTCTCACACGCTGACAGTAGAAGAACACGTACTGCAGCGGGACAAGACAGGCACGCTGGTTGAACGCGTGTGGTTGCTTTACCCCCTCAGTACTGCAGCTGGTCCAGTGCCAGCTCTGTTGTTTTTCCCATTGTCGTCAATCACAAGAATAGGGTCGTTCCTGACAGATCCTAAATGAGTAGTTAGGGACAGGAAACCATTTGAAACCCTAGCTACAGAAAACAACAGACCAAGTGTGTGGTCCAAATGGCTCCCTATTCCCTTTGTAGTGCAATATATAACATAGGGTGCCAATTGGGACTCGAGTTTCCTGTAGCTGTGAGAAACGGATGAAATAAAGCACACACCCTTAACCGTATGAGCCAGCTTTTTACAGAGGCAGCAGATAGGGTATCAGTAAAGAGCTGACTGGTTCTGGCAAAGTTAACATCCCAAATAGCAAGGTCAATTGCGGCCGAGGACCAGGGCAATTGCAAAGATCCTTCATGTCTGGAAATGCACGCACACACACACACACACCAACTGTAATAATACAACTCAAAGCCTCGTATGGACTTTGTTTGGGACATTACCTCGATGAGTCTCTCAAACATGTGAGCCAAAGGCAGGAAGGAGATGAGAACATCGTCTTGGTTTGGGGATATGACTTTCTGTGGCACGCCAGACAAGCATGGGGGAGAGAAGCGGTAGTTAGACAGGTTCAGAACCACTTGTTTCCCAACTACTAAACTGTCAAATATGATACTAATGTGAAACATAAATGATGCACAAAAAAATAAATACATATGTGTCTTGTTGTCCCATGTAAGATATGGGACTTGAGGCAATTTAGTGAGCAATGCTTCTAACAGAGTTACAGAAATGAGAGAAAAGTACCTACTAAAGATAAATGCAAAGGCAGATTTCCCCAAAGAAAGGGTCTGTGACACCATAAGTCTGTTTGAACTCACATCTGTGACTTTGAGGAAGCCTGAGAAATCAGCCACTACATTCCCGTGTGTCAGCATGACTCCCTTTGGGTTTCCTACGGAGGAGGGATTCAGAAAAAACTCAATGGACTTCTCCCCTTATACCTGCTCTCAACAATGGATAGCATTAGCTCTGTCCCAAATGGTACACTATTCCCTTTATAGTGCACTACTGGTCAAAAGTAGTGCACTATATAGAGAAAAGGGTGCCGCATACAGTATCAATCCATGGAAAACAACCAAGGTAGATATACACTGAACAAAGATATTAACGCAAAATGCAACAATTTCTGAGATTTTACTGAGTTACAGTTCATATAAGAAAATCAGTCAATTTAAATAGATGCATTAGGCCCGAATCTATGGATTTCACATGACTGGGAATACAGATATGCATCTGTTGGTCACAGATACCTTAAAAAAAGGTAGGGATGTGGATCAGAAAACCAGTCAGTATCTGGTGTGACCACTATTTGCCTCATTTAGCGCAACACATCTCCTTCGCATAGAGTTGATCAGGCTGTTGATTGTGGCCTGTGGAATGTTGTCCCACTCCTCTTCAATGGCTGTGCAAAGTTGCTGGATATTGGCAGGAACTGGAATGATCTCTTGTACGCGTCAATCCAGAGCATCCCAAACATGCTCAATGGTTGACATGTCTGGTGAGTATGCAAGCCATTTTAAGCTTCCAGGAATTGTGTACAGATACTTGCGACATGAGGCCTTGCATTATCATGCTGAAACATGAAATGATGGCGGCGGATGAATGTAATTTTTTCAAATTACACATTCACTTTTTAAAATAAAATGTATTTGCCATAGTGGAAAATGCAAATGAAAATGATACCACCCTGTAACAACTTTTGGAACACCCACTCAGAGACAGACAGATAAGACTGCACCAGCAGAGACATCCACCAGGGGAAAACAGGCTTCAGGCTAATGGAAGTTACACTGAAAGACCAACAGGTGGCACTCTTCCCACTACTGCAGTGGGCCGCTTCGCTGCCTGTGACTAAAGCTGTGGTTACCACCCTCATCTGGAAATACCAGGATTCTCCTAATTTTACTCCTTATTTTCTTTGTGACTGTGTTTGTGGCCAGAATGTAATAACAGGTTAAGATTTCAGACAACTCCTCTTTGATGTTTAAATGTCTTTCCCTCGGAAGCCTATCAGTGTTAGGAGCCCTACAATGACCATACTATTAACTCTGATATGTGGCATTGGCCCTGGTCTGAAATGGTCTGGGGGGGGGGGTCTCTTCCTGTTAATAATACATCACGCACAATGAGAGAAGCAATAGACACACTTCCAAGGTTTGGACTTCAATCAGGGATTGTGGATGAAGTGGGCTAAACTCTTAAGATAGTGCACCACTGTGATAATACACATGAACACTGTTTTTAGCTGGAAAGCAAAAGACGCTTTGGGGTGTTAGTTTGTTTTGGTGGCTAGATGACCATACCTGTGGTACCACTGGTGAAGCACACAATGGACAGGTCTTCTGGTGTAGGTGGCTGTGGGGGAACAAACGTTCAGTCAGGATATATAGTCTGAAGGAGATCTTTAACTCGTTGACATCCCCTTTAGACAATAATCGCCCTCACAATAGCCCATCTCTGGCATTTTAAGCAACGTGTGACTGTAGAGAAGACGCACACACACACACTTTCTGTTAAAGTGTCTTTACTCGCATCCGCTACAAGACCATGGTGCTTGCATCCACTACAAGCTCGCATCTGCTACAAGACCATGGTGCTTGCCTACGGAGCTGTGAGGGGAACGGCACCTCAGTACCTCCAGACTCTGATCAGGCCCTACACCCAAACAAGGGCACTGCGTTTATCCACCTCTGGCCTGCTCGCCTCCCTACCACTGAGGAAGTACAGTTCCCGCTCAGCCCAGTCAAAACTGTTCGCTGCTCTGGCCCCCCAATGGTGGAACAAACTCCCTCACGACGCCAGGACAGCGGAGTCAATCACCACCTTCCGGAGACACCTGAAACCCCACCTCTTTAAGGAATACCTAGGATAGGATAAAGTAATCCTTCTCACCCCCCTTAAAAGATTTAGATGCACTATTGGAAAGTGGCTGCTCCACTGGATGTCATAAGGTGAACGCACCAATTTGTAAGTCGCTCTGGATAAGAGCGTCTGCTAAATTACTTAAATGTACATGTAAATGTAATTGGGTACTATTTCCACCATTGAAGAACACAAGCACAAGTGCTCTTTGAGATCAAAGAGTTGTTACTACGGGAAAAGACAACCGAAGAATGTTTGCAAGACCTTACGTCTGCTGTGTGATCTCAATTCTTACACGACAGCACACATAGCTCAGTGCTCTCTATGGCAATCAAAGGAAACCGATTGGTTTGTACTCAAAATAACAAATGTTCAATGGAGAAGAGGAAACATATTCAAATACTCTCTCTCCAAACACAAATGGGTCAAGGCGGAAGAACTGTCACCAGGCCAGAGATATGGAGTCTGCAATATATCCAAAACATAGTCACCACGACACTGAGGTCTTCCTGCATTCTGCCTGTGCAGAGCGCGACAGGGACAGACAATATCCATCTCAAGGCTATTCGAAGATGCTAATTTGTGTTCTGTGCTGCCTAAACACAACGTTGCATCGTGCACTGTTCTCCAATGTGTGAGATTAGAGAATAATGACTGAGAGACAAGATTACAGAGAAGACCTCGATGTGAACTTTTCTCAACTAATTCATTATTTCCCTAGCTGGGCAGGTTATGACAGTGTGGATGTAACACAGCTAATGATACAGAGATGCTTACTCAGTCAAACAATCAAACCAGACATACAGACTGCACTTACCATGGGATTTCTATGCTTCTCTCTGCCCAGTGCCTAGATGAAAAGAAACAGATCATCTTGTGTTAGATAATCATTGGAAGAATCATGAAATACAATTTACATCCATGATGAAGTAGAGGGGGATGGATATCTGAACAACTGTAATGTCCCAATAAAAAGAGAGGCTTGCATAGTTTTACGCAAAACACCAGTCTCAACGTCAACGGTAAAGAGGCGACTCCCGGGATGCTGTCCTCCTAGGCAGAGTTCCTCTGTCCAGGAGGACAGCATCCCGGGAGTCACCTCTTTACTGTTAACGCTGAGACTGGACAGAGGAACTCTGCCTAGGAGGACAGCATCCCGGGAGTCACCTCTTTACTGTTAACGCTGAGACTGGACAGAGGAACTCTGCCTGCCCTTTGCCTGCTTGTGTTTGGGTTTGCATCTGGGTCAAATCCTGAGTCGTGATACATCCTTTCTACAGATTGTAAATTAAACATAAACACATTTGCTAAGAGTATTATTATTATTATTATTATTGATTGATTGACTATGACTAACCAGCAGTGCTATTTGCAGAGTTACACTACCGTTCAAAAGTTTGGGGTCACTTAGAAATGTCCTTGTTTTTAAAAGAAAAGCAATTTTTTTGTCCATTAAAATAACATCAAATTGATCAGAAATACAGTGTAGACTTTGTTAATCTTGTAAATGACTACTGTAGCTGGAAACGGACAATTTTTGATGGAATATCTACATAGGCGTACAGAGGGTCATTATCAGCAGCCATCACTCCTGTGTTCCAATGGCACGTTGTGTTAGCTAATCCAAGTTCATCACTTTAAAAGGCTAATTAATCATTAGTAAACACTTTTGCAATTATGTTAGCACAGCTTGAAAACTGTTGTCCTGATTACAGAAGCAATAAAACTGGCCTTCTTGAGACTAGTTGAGTATCTGGAGCATCAGAATTTGTGGGTTCGATTACAGGCTCAAAATGGCCAGATACAAAGAACTTTCTTACGAAACTCATCAGTCTATACTTGTTCTGAGAAATGAGGGCTATTCCATGTGAGAAATTGCCAAGAAACTGAAGATCTCGTACAATGCTGTGTACTACTCCCTTCACAGAACAGCGCAAACTGGCCCTGACCAGAATAGAAAGAGGAGTGGGAGGCCCCGGTGCACAACTGAGCAAGAGAACAAGTACATTAGAGTGTCTAGAGAAACAGACGCCTCACAAATCCTCAACTGGCAGCTTCATTAAATAGTACCTGCAAAACACCAGTCTCAACATCAACAGTGAAGAGGCGACTCCGGGATGCTGGCCTTCAAGGTGGGGTTCCTCTGTCTAGTGTCTGTGTTCTTTTACCCATCTTAATCTTTTCTTTTTATTGGCCAGTCTGAGATATGGCTTTTTCTTTGCAACTCTGCCTAGAAGGCCAGAATCCCGGAGTCGCCTCTTCACTGTTAGGTGTAGGCAGGGTTATAATTAAATAAGTAAACTGGGCTATGACTAAATAGTTCATCAAGGTGATTTTTCCACAAATAGACTTTCTCTTAAAATGTATTGCAGTGAGATGATTTATTTATTTTGGGATATTAAATCCAAGTATGTCCACTTCACCGTCGGAACATTTTATTGGTACACAGTAATATAAAAGTTGTTGTTGTTTTTTAGATCCAATATGTAATATACTGAATGCACTTATCATCATTCGGTTTTAATCCAGAGAGATTAGAAGAAATATCTAGATCCTCTATGAGGCTGTGCAGGGATCCAAATTGTGGATTTAAAAGAAAACATGAATCGTCATCGTACAATGACACATTTGTTTTTAAGCCCTGGATTTCTAGCCCCTAGATATTATTGCTGGATCTGATTTTAATAGCTAACATTTCAATGGCCATAATGAATAGATACGCCAAAAGTGGACAACCTTGTTTCACTCCTCTTGACAATGTAAAACTTTCTGAGAAAGTACTTTCTCATAACTTTAACCCGTTGTCTGAAATTAAATTCCAATTGTACTTTATCAAAGGGATTTTCAAAGTCATCAATGAATACCAGGCCTGGTTTCCCAGATTTGTCATAGTGTTCCTTTGTTTTCTGTATTTGTCTTATATTATCTCCAATTTAATGTCCATGTAAAAAACCTGCCTGAATAGGATGAATCATATCTGACAATACCTTTGTGATTCTACACGTTATGCATTTTTCTAGGCTTTGAAGTGTAAGGTCTCTCTAGTTTTTTAGGTGGACTGGATCTTTATATTTACCACCTGGGTCCTGTTTCAGTAATAGTGAAATCAGATCTTCTTGCCTGATCGTCTACAATTTTTGTAAGAGTGGTCAAAACACATTAATAACAGACCTTTGAGTACATCAAAAAATATTTGCTATACCTCAACTGGTATGCCATCCAGCCCTGGAGTTTTCCCAGACTTGAAGACTTTAATTGTCATGTTTTGTCATTTATTATCTTGTCTTGCTCTTTCTATCCCTCTCTCTCCCCTCCCTCTCTCACTCTCTCGCTAATCCATTTAGTCTTCCCATTTCCCGATCCTTTCCCCTGATTAGCTATTTCTTCCTCTGCTGGTCTTATTAGGTTCCCTTTGTCCCTCTTTCTATCCCTCTCTCTGTTCCCCTCCAGTTTGTCCTCTCTCACTGGATTAAAGACTCTGTTTTCGCCAAGTCGCTTTTGGGTCCTCTTTCACCTTGACAGAAGGAACCGACCAAGGAATGGACGCGACTTCAGACGCTTTACCTGCTCCCAGCTGTTCCTGCTCGCCATCCCCTAATCAATCATTTAGTCTTCCCACACCTGTTCCCGATCCTTTCCCCTGATTAGAGTCCCTATTTCTTCCTTTGTGTTGCCGTTCTGTAATTAGCCTTCAGTCCTTTTTTCAGATGCTTGAGCTCTTTCTGTAGGCAGCTGTTCACCTGCTGTTCAAGATTTTTTGTCCTTTCAGAGAGTTAGAGAAGCCTACGCCCATGTTCGCCTTACACTGTTTTTAATGGAAAAAAATTAACTTCAGCTTATCTTCACCTTGACAGAAGGAACTTCAGTTCAGTCGGTCCCGACGCCAACTGGAGATGGAGATTGTAGTAGACTGAAAAGACTATACTCTCTGTCGGCTCCCGAAACATATGCTTAAAGCACTTTGCCTGCTCTTTCAAAATATAGTTTGGTGAATCATATTTGTATTCTTAGGCTAATCTTAATAGTTGCTGCCATTGTTTTGTCTATCTTTTGGGCAGCCATGTTCAGCACGTACATTCTAGGCAGCCCGGCATTCAGATGGATTCCGCTAGGCAAGCATGTCAGTGTATCCAGACCGGGAAACAGAGTCTGATAATGGGCGACCTTGTTTTGCATCGCCTGGCACCCGGTGAGGTATTATTCCTCACATCGTTTGAACAACTACTACTTTCGGCTGCCTACTATTTGCAAGGATAATCTTCATAATTATGCTGTCATATCGTAGCGAGTTGTTGCTTTAAGTGTACAAGATAAAGTTTCCCCCTTCATGTCAAGGAGGCGGAAGCAGCAGCGGATTAGTGGGAACACTGAGCAGAAGCCAAGTAGGCAGCAGAGTGGGTAGCAGCTAGGTAAAGAAAAGAATACTGCACCTGCGCAGAATCTGTATCAATAGCCATAAAATCCGGAACTGTAGCCACTCCGTAAGTCTTGAGTATATTATAAATTCAAATCAAATCAAATTTATTTATATTCCCTCCGCTCAGCCCTGGGCTGTGCTGTTCCTCTTCTTACAGTCAAACCAAACAATGCAGGTGTAAAAGCACGGGCTGAGTCACCTCTCCCTCCCCACCTGAGGTCCCTCCCTCCCATCTCCATCTGCCCCTACTCTCCCCACTCCCTCCCTCCTCTCTCCCTAACCTCTTACACTACTCCTCCACCCCCCCTGCCCCCTTACACTCTCCCTATGTACCTCAACGTCTTGCATGGACTGGACGATGACCCCGCAGCCTTCCCCCTGCTCCAGCAGTGCAGGGTCAAAGGGGTCCATGAGGATGATCCTCTTCAGCCCGGGGGTTTCCTGCCTCTCCACGTTACCCAGCAGCACCTGGGCCTTCTCAGGCTTGTCGCAGATCACTGTGATGATGTCGGCTGAAAGACAGCACACGAAATCCGCACGCCTTTTGTAAGAACTAGAACACACATACATGATCCAATCAGCTAGTAAACACACAGCTAACTAACTACTGCTCTACAAACAGATTCCCCTTCCACGGCCTTGGAGCAGAGACAAATCCTGTTGGGGCACTGAGCCAAAACCAACGCACTATGTCACTGAGGGGCAATTGGAAATGATGAATAACATGATGAAAGTGAGTTAATGTTATCTGTCTGATTAGTGTGAAAATAAAGGATGGAAAGCCCGGAGGTCATGGGAAAGAAGGAGAGTGTAACGACAGATCTCAAGACCTGCTCCCTCCCAAACCCACTGAGCTGAGCTCATTACCTCCAGCATAAGGCGAAAGGTGAGCCCTTGCCTGATTCCTGTGAGTGAGTATGCGGAGTTAAATGGATTGTGTAACTTCAACATGACAAAACACAATTCTCTGGTCAAGGTAAAACTGTTATTCAGGAAGGGAAGGCTGAGTGTCTCAGTTTTTGATCTTTTCAGACACATCTATAGGTAGTATGTGTTTCATGACATCGCCAACGCAACTTGATCAAGAAAATAATTAAAAGAACTGGGCCATGAAACCAAAAGGAACATTCTAATATCTATTGCTTTGGGCAAATAGAGTAGACAGTAGTACACTTACAGTAAGTTTCAGTCCCAAATGGCTCCCTATTCCCTATGTAGTGCACTACTTTTGACCAGGGCCCATAGGTGAACAGTGTAAGGAATAGGGTGCCACTTGGGACACAAACCTCAGAAAGCGGCTAGTCTTACCAGTGTTAATGATGTACTGTATGGCATCAGGCCCTAGTGTGTCATACAGAGGCACCACCACCATAGAGTAGGTGTAGCAGGCCAGCTCCGAAATGATCCACTGCAAGTACAGACAGACAGGTCAAAAGGAGGTCAGTGTCGCCATAAATAGAATAAAAAAGCCTCTACGTGAGCAGTCGGGGCTGTTAGA